>NC_091156.1:50213863-50311363 GCF_040958095.1 Procambarus clarkii
GCACGCTGAGAGCCTGCGCTGCCTCTTTAAGTATCCACGGTGATACTTTGTCTTGTCCAACAGCTTTATTTGCATCCAGTGTTGTCAACTGTTTCATTACCTCCTCTGCTGTCACCTCTATATCTGATAGTCTTTCATCTAGGATAATCTCTTCTAACAATGGGAGCTGTTCAGGCTCTGTTGTGAACACTCCATGGAATTTTGCATTCAGTACCTCGCAGATTTCCTTGTCGCTTTCTGTATATGCCCCTTCTGTTTTTCTCAGTCGTGTCACTTGGTCATTTACCGACATCTTCCTTCTTATATGGCTATGTAGTAATTTAGGTTGCTTTTTCGCTTTGACTGCAATATCATTCTCATAATTTCTTTCCGACACTCGTCTTATGCTAATGTAATCATTCCTAGCTCTGTTACATCTAATCCTGTTGTCCTCTGTCCTTTGTCTTCTGTACTTCCTCCACTCCCTCCTGCTTCTCACCTTTGCTTCCTGACACTGTCTATTAAACCATGGGTTATTATATTCCCTCCTGCTTTTTTCCTTTATTGTTGGAATAAATCTCTCTTCAGCCTCCTTGCATTTCAATATGACTTGGTTCATCATACCTTGCACTGTTTTTCCTCTAAGTTCTTCCTCCCACTGCACTTCTCCCAGGTAGTCCCTTATCCTTCTGTAGTCCCCTTTTCTGTAATCAAGTCTCCTTTCCCGGACCTCTTGTCCTTTGGTCACACTTTTAAGCTCCATCATGTTGTCAAAGACTAGGACACAATGGTCACTGACTCCTAGTGGTATTTCATGTTCCAACTGCTCGATATCTTCTACATTCTGGGTGAAAATGAGATCTAATAGGCTGGGCGTATCCCCTCCTCTTTCCCTACTATCTTCTTTCACATGCTGTGTTAGGAAATTCCTGTCAATAACGTCTACCAGCTTCGCTCCCCAGGTCTCCTCCCCGCCATGGGAATTCCTCGTTTCCCAATCTATCTCTCCGTGATTTAGGTCCCCCATGACCAGCAGCTTCGCTCTCATTCTATGCGCTATAGTTGCTGCCCTCTGCAGTTCATCTATACATGTCTTGTTGCTATCCTCGTACTCCTGCCTGGGCCTTCTACTGTTTGGTGGGGGATTGTAGGTATCAAGATTACAATCTTCTTCCCATCCACTGTAAGAGTTCCATGTATGAAGCTCGTGCTTTCATTGGTACCCGGATTTTCCAGCTCATCAAACTTCCATTTCCGCTTTATTAGTAGTGCCACTCCTCCTCCCTGTCTCTGTGTCCTTTCTTTTCTTATTACCTGGTACCCCTCTGGAAAGATTGCATCCGAGATCATGCCATTTATTTTAGTTTCCACTATTGCCACTATGTCTGGGTCTGCCTCACTAACTGTTTCTTTTATCTCCTCTGCTTTATTGGCTACCCCATCAGCATTGGTGTACCAAACCTTGAGACTCTTCTTGGAAACTCGGGTGTCAGAGTTCCCCCTTCACCACACACACACACACACACACACACACACACTACCATTTGGGAGATGAAATACTTCAAGAGTCAGAGAGAGAGAAAGACCTGGGGGTTGATATCACGCCAGTGTGTGTGTGTGTGTGTGTGTGTGTGTGTGTGTATGTGTGTGTGTGTGTGTGTGTGTGTGTGTGTGTGTGTGTGTGTGTGTGTGTGTGTGTGTGTGTGTGTGTGTGTGTGTGTGTGTGTGTGTGTGTGTGTGGAAAAAAAATAGAAAAATAGAAAATGCTTAACGCGTTTTCGGCTAATTCGCCTTCATCAGCACAAAGTAGAATGTATACATACATACATACATATGTTTGTATGTATGGGTATATAGGATATGTGGAAGCTGGTCAGAATTGCATTTCATCTTTGTAAATGCACATTAAGACATTATGAAAAAGACACTTCGAACTCTTTATGAAGGGCAGACATCAATCTGTGTATCTATGTATTTATGAATGTAGGTTAGATCAGCATTTTTAAAAGCCCTACAATCACCTTCCGTGTTTGATTGTTCAATAAATCTCTGATCTATATGTTTAACAGATCTTTCGCCCTATCCATGGAAGACAGAAGGAAATGTATATGTTGGTTAGCATTGTAAATGTGTGGCCACGTATGTGGTAGAAAAAAATAGTAATAATAATAATAATATTAATAAAACTCAACAGGACGGCATTACGCCATTATCATAGCAAGACCGCTGGTTATTTATAGCTGTTCGAGAACGTCCAGGATCTAAAATAGATCAAACTCCGTCCCTCGCTTAATCTGAGATATGAGTGATACTTTTGACCTTATTTTGAGTATATAGATCGGGCCAGTGTGTGTCTTCATAGGGGTTAGAGAAGTGCTATGGGCCAGTTATGACTTATAAGAACAACAAATAATTGTGTAAGTCTCTTTCTAAACAAAAATTAAAACTGAGTAACTAATGAAGCTATATCTTTATTAATAATTAAATGATAATATTGTGATTTTAACAGTGGCATCACCAGCAGGTGCGGTCCAAGGTTTTAAAGCCATGGTCCAGTAACCGGCGCCAGCAGCATGTTGTCATGTTGGGTGGACGAGACAGCACATGCCTCGACCTCACTCACTTTGTCAACTGAAAACACTATTATTTTATATTATCAATCTGAATTTATTTTGTTTAACTATTATTGATAAATTAAACCATAACTAATCATACATAAAATTTATAAATCTGATTTAGTCCATTCAATGATGTTAATAAATGAGTTAAATTATTAAGGAATAAAGTTCTGCAATCTGAGCTCATTAAATACCTGAGTTTAAAGGTAAACTTAAACGAATAATCAGTGAATAGTCATCTCTAAAGTCTATTTGAATTCCTTACATAATTAAACACTCAGATTTTCTTGTGGGACCCAATAACGAATCAACAATGTTTTTCATACAATCCATTGAAGGTAAGATTTGCAGGCGATGAGTCACAATAACGTGGCTAAAGTATGTTGACCAGACCACACACTAGAAGGTGAAGGGACGACGACGTTTCGGTCCGTCCTGGACCATTTGACTTGAGAATGGTCAGGACGGACCGAAACGTCGTCGTCCCATCACTTTCTAGTGTGTGGTCTGGTCAACAAGGTAAGATTTATTGCCAATAGTAACTTCCCGCACTGGGCACTGGGTACATAGACTCAGGCAACGTCAAGTACGCTAGAAAAGTATCGGAGATCAGTCAGAGGGATTAGCTGAGTATTCTCAAGTCTCAATTAATGTTAAATTAAGACACCCAGTGATGGTATAAAGCTTTATCTCACTTCAAGTAAATATATATTTGCGAGCTGCCTGGCCACACTCCTCTTATGTAAATCCTGGTAATCCACTTCATGTTGTGAAGGAGTCCATCAGTGGAGAATGTTGCCGATCACCAGCTCCAGGCAGAGTACGTGCACACTGATGGCGAGACCAGCAATAAGGATGACAAACATTCCCTGAAATAACAGAGTTAGGTTAATTAGTAGTTAATGTATGAATACTTAAGTCATATTGCAGATCTCAGATCTTTCCAGTATAAATGTAATTTTATATATATGTAAATATGAAATAGCTTAATTACCCAGACATTGTTAAGAGAAAGAGAGTCTTGGACGGTGACGATTGTAGGGGCATGATAACATGCCGTATAATTTGGCTCAGCGGCTGTTATCCAGTGTTGGAGCAGTCCAGTCTCAGTTATCACTTGTATCCTTTAACATGATAAGAAAAACCATTAGTCATTGTTTTGTATAACGTTTATGTCATCATTGACATTCACATTGTTGTATAAGAACAACATCTGACGTATAAGAATAAATGACGTACATATGACGAATTTCAAAAGAATAAACCTACCAAATGAGGTATATAGCAGACTCTTTTAATGTGATTAATTCACCAATTGAAAATTAAAATGCATTTTACTTCCAAATAATATGTTAACATATGATAACTTGTATTTTCCTGATCAGATTCTCATACATTCACTCTCTATATAATTTAAAGTATTTCCTCTATGTCAGAAAGTTGGATATGCCAAATCTTTCAAAACTTAAACATCATCATATTTGGCATTTAAAAAATTCATTTGCGGGTGTAAAAGTATTTATGAGTGTATAAACATCTATATAAATGTATAATGAAATGAAACAGAATGACAAAAGCATGTAAAGCAAAACCAGAGAACAGAATGTAGCAACTCATTGACCAATGAAAATGTTTAAAACAAATACTATAATTTATTCATAATTGACGTCATTTACTATCATAAAAAAAAACTTCTTGCTATACGTCCCCTGAACGCTAAATAAAATGTTCTATATTAGTAAACATGATGAATTGTGGAACATAATGTTTATTACAGAAATATAATTCAAATACTTATTCATAATCCAATATTATTCTCAGCATATTCTATGCATATTCCATGGAAAATTTAATATGGAATTCATAACGATTCATGGGCACCCAGTCAACAGTGTGACAAATCAATTCATATATTCAAAACAGAAAGGGATTATTGACCGAGACTGTACAAGGCTGGAGAACAACCCAACTTAGCTAACGGTTCCCATCAAAGGTTATTCATAAACTGTAGTGCAATATTGAGACTCACATAAGAATATTGAGGTAAACACAACCTCAAGGATTTTCCAGTTTGTCCGACTGTAATAATGTTATGATTATTTTACAGGTACACTGGAGCGAGGTACACAGGAGCGAGGCACACAGGAGCGAGGTACACAGACTCAAAATCATTGCAGGGGATGGAATATACACACCCTGCTGTAGACGGGGCAAGATTTTTTGATTAAAATGGACCTAATCATATTATTATTTTTTAACACCAGGTTGATGATATTAAAGTTCTTAAGGACTGGGGAAAGTTTAGCCTTTCAGAGTCCATCAGAGTAAGGTAAGGCAAGCGAGTTTCTAATTTTCGGTAGAACTTTTGGGTTATGATTATATAATGTATGTTTAGCTTGTCCTAAAGATAAATCTAGGAACATCTAAGGGTACTGTAACCTCTTCCCAATTAAACATGTTTTAACTATTTCTTCATTAAAAATTCAGAGGTGCATACCCTCAGGCTATAAGAAACGTTCCTGAAAATAATTTTCACTTAACCTTATTATTATGATTAGAGTAAAAATTAACATACATTGGCAGGTTTCCTGTAAACATTAAAATTAAAACTCCTATTGAATCTATGGATCATGATATCCAACAAAAGGCAGAACACCATTTTTTTGTCACTTGTGAATTTGATTATGCTAAGGAAGAATTAAGTGTATTAGGAAAGTATCTGGACCTGGATAATCGGCCACAAATAAGAAATATCTTTGTTGTACCTAAACCAAACCAAGTTAGAAGGGCCACACCATAAAATTTTGCTCCGTTACTATACAACCAGCATTCGCAGCCAACTAAATTATTGTTGCCAGGCATATGCCTCGACTGCGCCTACTAACCTACAGAGCCTTGAGGTCAAACAAAACAATGCCATGCGACTTATATGTGGCACAATGCGTTCCACTCCTATCCCGGGCCGTCACGGGGAAACGAACCTCGCATGCTTGACGAGACCAGACGAGACATAATGTGTGCCAACTATCTGTCACTCTGTACCACTGCTCACCAGACACACCCATACAGATACAAAATTATCCCAGCAGTTAGCCCATATAACCCACGCTTACCAACCAACCACTCACAACTTTTCCTTACAAGGGCTACAAATAACCTCAATATAGACCTCACTTTACTCCAAAACTCTGAAACCCAACTTACTGTCACGCCTATTCCACCTTGGCTTTATTCAACACTTAACACATCAATACAACTTGAAGACAACATTACAAAGTCTGCACCAAACTCAGCCATAGCCTCAGTCTTTGACTCAACAATGACAAATTGCTCCCCAAATACAGATGGGTAGCGACAAAAAATAGCGATTTATACAGATAGGTCTCGCATCCTCCTAAACAACGCTCCCTCTGTTGGAAATTTCCAACACCCAAATGCCAAATCCTAGTGCAATATTATAAACGTATTGTACTAAGGAATCTAATTTACTAATACTACTAACCAGTAGCGTAGCAATATTAAATTTATTAAACTGAGGCATAGAAATTCCAGATTCGTCCTAAAAATTATGGCTGAGGTTGCATCAGCTACCCAGCCAGGGAGAATAAATTCCACATATTTATAAATCGAATTAAATCAAGTGTAACCTTGCATTATTTATTCAGGAATATCGATTGGTGAAAGATTTATTTTATTTAGCAAACTATATAGCCGTTTATTGGAAATATTTTATATAGCTTTGATCAGCTGTTCCAGTAAACAAAGTAATGAACTGAATTACCACCATAGATATATATTTTCTATCTAACGTTGTTTAGGTTAAATTATTTGCACAGAGAGAAACAATCTGCTGTTACCTAAGGTACGCAGGCGATGAGTCACAATAACGTGGCTAAAGTATGTTGACCAGACCACACACTAGAAGGTGAAGGGACGACGACGTTTCGGTCCGTCCTGGACCATTCTCAAGTCGATCGACTTGAGAATGGTCCAGGACGGACCGAAACGTCGTCGTCCCTTCACCTTCTAGTATGTGGTCTGGTCAACACGTAAGGTACGTTATTATGACTTAAAATAACGTCAGTAATATTTCCATAAATTCGGAAACCTGAATAAAGTATAGTAAATATTCCCTAAGTTTCCAACATATGGCGATAGGTGGCGCGCGTCATATGTTGGAGATAGCCGCCATCACGGTTTGGTGTTCTGGAGCTGTTCTTTATCATCAATCAAATTGAGGAGCATCCGTGCAATAACGAGCTTCAGATCGATTCGAAAGCTTCCATAGATTATGGACACCGCGTCCGGCAAGGCTGAGTGCCGCTGATTGTTAATTGGACCATTTTATATAATCATCTTGGTGTCTTGTCGTTACGTAGCTTACAAACCTAATAACTCCCGTGAGTGGCATTCTTATTCCCAATCCACTTAGATTTCATGAGTAAATACATAAATGTATACTTCTAAGTGGAAATTACAGGTGATTCATATTTCAGCATGGAGCTAGCTGCAAGAGAGACGTAATTCAACAGGTAAAGTCACGTGTCGACAAAGATTACCGATTCGGACTGGATAAGACTGGTTATAAGGCTGCTGGATGCAGTCTGAAATTCAGTCAACATTGGGAGCTAAGCCTTTAATCGTTTCCATTCAGTTGCTAGTTTATTAATCTATGTATTAATTAATTATGATCCACGAATATTATTTTCTATTATATGTAGACTAACATTATAGAATTCACCCCCCCCCCCACAAAAAAATGTATTAGGTAATTGCTTTACTTTAAATAGAAGTTTTACAGTCAACTTCTCTAAATTCTTTTTGAATTAATCTTTGAATTTATTATTGGAGATCCATAGAACACTGGTTCTGGGAGTCCATAACAAATTTATGGTTCTCATAAATTTCTGAATATTATTTTATAATAGAGTAAATTCCCCCACACTCTCGGTCACCAGCGCTGTATGGATCCCATAATACTTCCTTAAGCAGATACGGCAGTTACCAAACTATCTATTTTCACAGCTCAATTATATGATTTATACAACGCTTTCCAAATAATCACAACATTACCAGTTGGGATATATACAATCTGTTGTGTTTCCAAGAGTGCGATTCAAGCAATTATGTACTTTTCCACAACGTGCAAGGAGTTTGTTTACCCATGTCTTCAACTTCTTCATGAGCATCGACTGAACGGTTATGACACCTCTATGCAATGGGTGCCAGCACATTGTGGTATATTCCATAATGAATTTGTAGATCAACTAGCCAAAGCGATGCACAACACGCCTCACATCACCAATCATCCAATTTCTCATCTTGCTCGTAAAGAAACCTACAAAGATACTCTCACCCATGATTTTGTAATGGAACAGAAATCGTCATGCTCACCTTTGTACTATGGGAGCCGGTCGGCCGAGCGGACAGCACGCTGGACTTGTGATCCTGTGGTCCTGGGTTCGATCCCAGGCGCCGGCGAGAAACAATGGGCAGAGTTTCTTTCACCCCTATGCCCTGTTACCTAGCAGTAAAATAGGTACCTGGGTGTTAGTCAGCTGTCACGGGCTGCTTCCTGGGGGTGGAGGCCTGGTTGAGGACCGGGCCGCGGGGACACTAAAGCCTCGAAATCCTCTCAAGATATGGGTCCATAAAAAAGAAATGGGAAACTTGGAAACATCTTAGGTGTAAGAGCATAAAAATTAATGTAACAATGACCAGATTAAGGCAGGGACACGCCAAACTAGCAACACACAGATACAAATACAGAACAGATATCAACGAACTCTGCATCCACTGGCATGTGCCTGAAACAATCCAACACTATCTCCATCACTGTTTCCGACATCATAGTGCCAGAGTACGTTTCAAACAAGTATTTAGCGCCCTTAAAATACCCTTTACCATTGAACACATATTAGGAGGAGGTGACCTCTCGTTATAGGAAAAATATCAAATAGTCAAAGCACGGGCTAAATATCTCTAGTCGACTAACAAATTGGGCCACATGTGACTCGTACCACATTTATACCTGGCGCCACCAGCAGCCAAACACAGAAAACAACTGGCTCGCCCCAGCACCAAGGATCAACTGACGCCATAAACACAACATCCCGCCCCACAGCGCGGCAAGTCTCCCTTTAACATACGCCTCTGTTAAGTCGCCGCTCCTCTATCTACAGTACAATCTTCATCTTAAAGGTTATCTTGAGACGATTTCAGGGCTTAGCGTCCCCGCGGCCCGGTCCTCAACCAGGCCTCCTTTTTGTTACACACCCCCAGGAAGCAGCCCGTAGCTCCTGTCTAAATCCCAGGTACCTATTTATTGCTAGGTGAACAGGGAACAGGTGCATCAGGATGAAAGAGACTTTGCCCCATTTGTTTCTGCATCTACCGGGGATCAAACATGGAACCTCAGGACTACAAATCCGAAGCGCTGTCCGCTCAGCTGTCAGGCCCCTAATCCATTAATGACAGATTAATGGCAGATTAATCCAATCAAGACAGCAAACACTTATGAGACCTCGTCATTCTCAACATAAAAGCGTCACCCAACATTTGTACTAGTGCAGTCATCAGGAGGATAAACCCTTCATGCAAACTACCACCTAGAAGAAGAGGAAGGAGAAGGGAGATTCTTGGAAAAAAAATTTGTTTCAAAGAACTCTAAGTACAAATTGCTCAGAACAGGGAAAATGAGATTGCCCATCGCCATGACCAATGTCTGTTTAAAAAATATTCCATTGAAACTAAAATATTTGACTTTTACTCACAGTGTGATTAGCTGAACAATAGTATTTGAAGGCAAGGCTAAATTATATTAGGAAGGTTTTTCTTGCAGGAAAGCTAACAAATGATCAACTGGAACTTTAGTAAACAAAGCTGTCATGACAAAACTTACCAGTTTAAATTAATCAAGTTATTTTAGTGTGGGGAACTTATTAACTAAGTCCTTCTATCCATGTAGTATCATGATATCATTATAGCAAAGATAGCAAGGATGGATCTGTCCATCAATCTATATATCCAACTAGCTTTCTTTTCACCTATCTATTTGTCCATGTATGTACTTAGCTTTCTATCCATCCTACTGTCTTTCCATCTATCCATTCATCCACGTATATGACCATCAAACTATCTACTGTCTATCTCTATCTTTATCTAATGCCTCCTTCTTTCTCTGTCTCTAGCTGTGTCTGCTAGACTAGGGATAAAATAACGTTCTGATAGGAGCGTCATCCTTACAGACTAAAATCAGAAAATACAATTGACGATTTACTATAAAAACAAAAAAAGGACAACATTACTCATGAAAAACTCTCCAGACACAGAAATGAATGTCTTGAAAGAGACCAACGTCGTCTATACCGTCAAATGCCCACGTGGGGACTGTAAGCTCCAAAGAACTCAATATATAGGCAAGACAACAACGTCTCTTTCCAGGCGATTAACGATGCATAAGCAACAGTGCTCCATAAAGGAACACATAATCTCCTCTCACAACGAGACCATCACCAGAGAAGTCTTAACAAACAACTCAGAAATCATCGATAGGTACAGCGACAGCAGGCGGCTCGACATCTGCGAGGCACTACACATCAAAAAATCAACACCAGCAGTCAACAGCCAATTAATGCACAACTATATTCTACCCACTTCAAGACTCCGAACCAACATAGAAGCATCAAGAAGAAGTATGGGCCAATAGGCCCTCTGCAGTTACTTCCATTCTTATGCTCTCATTTCCAACTATTACCTATAGTTTCGTGTTCTGTCTTGCATTTGCCACAAGTTTGTTCATCTCATCCAAAACTGTTGCACCATATCACCTCACACAAATGCGAGTATAAGTAAGACGGATAAGCTGTTTAGTGTTAGTATAAGTAAGACCCTGTTTAGTGTTTTCAGGTCACAGTAGTGTGTGTAAACTAAAGACTTTGAGAAGGTATTAAGTTATTATGAAACGCATTCAAGCGTTGCGTCTGACTAGAAATAAAAATGAATTTTGGAGAATTGATTTTTCAATTACCAGCATAAGTAAAATGAAACATAACAAATATTGAGAAAATTCGTGTTAGAATTATTAATCTCACTTTTTCGGTCAAATTTAACAACGTATCTATATATATATATATATATATATATATATATATATATATATATATATATATATATATATATATATATATATATATATATATATATATATATATATGTATATATATATATATATATATATATATATATATATATATATATATATATATATATATATATATATATATATATATATATATATGTGTATATCACGAAAATAAACACGTGATTAAGAATGTGACAATGTCAGACCACGGAGGAAAAATGAAACAGGAAATTTCCTTAAGTACTTTCGTATATTAAATACATCTTCAGAAGGTGAAGATGCATTCTGAAGATGTATTTAATATACAAAAGTACTTAAGGAAATTTCCTGTTTCATTTTTCCTCCGTGGTCTGACATTGTCATATATATATATATTAGATATATATATATTAGATAGATACCAATCTATATATATATATATATATATATATATATATATATATATATATATATATATATATATATAGATTGGTATCTATCTAATATATATATATATATATATATATATATATATATATATATATATATATATATATATATAGATTGGTATCTAATATATATATATATATATATATATATATATACAACTTTAGAACACTTTCCCACCAGGAGACTCGAACCCTAACCAGCACAGAAGCCTTCCAGCAACTGGCATAACAGGTACGCCTTAACCCTCTGCACCACCGCTCAGACCCTTAAAAGAGATGGTAATTTCGGAGTATTTTAAATACTCCAAAGATCAACACCTCCCAAGAGCACCAGAGCAAGTGAGGGGTCATTTAGACGTTAATTTCATCAAGTCCCTGTTAATATGGGAAGACACAGTGTCTCTGCTTAAGGCACAACTCTCCTAAACACGAGAGTTAAGTATACAACTTTAGAACACTTTCCCACCAGGAGACTCGAACCCTAGCCAGCACAGAAGCCTTCCAGCAACTGGCATAACAGGTACGCCTTAACCCTCTGCACCACCGCTCAGACCCTTAAAAGAGATGGTAATTTCGGAGTATTTTAAATACTCCAAAGATCAACACCTCCCAAGAGCACCAGAGCAAGTGAGGGGTCATTTAGACGTTAATTTCATCAAGTCCCTGTTAATATGGGAAGACACAGTGTCTCTGCTTAAGGCACAACTCTCCTAAACACGAGAGTTAAGTATACAACTTTAGAACACTTTCCCACCAGGAGACTCGAACCCTAGCCAGCACAGAAGCCTTCCAGCAACTGGCATAACAGGTACGCCTTAACCCTCTGCACCACCGCTCAGACCCTTAAAAGAGATGGTAATTTCGGAGTATTTTAAATACTCCAAAGATCAACACCTCCCAAGAGCACCAGAGCAAGTGAGGGGTCATTTAGACGTTAATTTCATCAAGTCCCTGTTAATATGGGAAGACACAGTGTCTCTGCTTAAGGCACAACTATCCTAAACACGAGAGTTAAGTATACAACTTTAGAACACTTTCCCACCAGGAGACTCGAACCCTAGCCAGCACAGAAGCCTTCCAGCAACTGGCATAACAGGTACGCCTTAACCCTCTGCACCACCGCTCAGACCCTTAAAAGAGATGGTAATTTCGGAGTATTTTAAATACTCCAAAGATCAACACCTCCCAAGAGCACCAGAGCAAGTGAGGGGTCATTTAGACGTTAATTTCATCAAGTCCCTGTTAATATGGGAAGACACAGTGTCTCTGCTTAAGGCACAACTCTCCTAAACACGAGAGTTAAGTATACAACTTTAGAACACTTTCCCACCAGGAGACTCGAACCCTAGCCAGCACAGAAGCCTTCCAGCAACTGGCATAACAGGTACGCCTTAACCCTCTGCACCACCCGCTCAGACCCTTAAAAGAGATGGTAATTTCGGACCTGGGTAAATGACCCCTCACTTGCTCTGGTGCTCTTGGGAGGTGTTGATGAAATTAATACCCTATTAATATCACCTCTTGTTCTGTCTTGTGTTGATGAAATTAATACCCTATTAATGCCACATCTTGTTCTGTCTTGTGTTAATGCCACATCACCCCTTCCACCTCACTCAAATGTAGATATAAAATCGGAGATGCGTAAGTTCTATTCAGTTGTGTATTTGTGAACTAAAGTCTTTGAAAATGTAATAAGTTTTACGAAACGCGCTCGTGTCACGTCAGACTAGAAATAAAAATGAATTTTGGAGAATTGATTTTTGATTTACCTCCAACAGTGAAAAGAAATGTACGAAAGATTGAGAAAATTCGTGTTAGAATTATTAATCTTACTTTTTCGGTCATATTTAATAATATATATATATATATATATATATATATATATATATATATATATATATATATATATATATATATATATATATATATATATCTTACTTTTTCGGTCATATTTAATAATATATATATATATATATATATATATATATATATATATATATATATATATATATATATATATATATATATATATATTATTAAATATGACCGAAAAAGTAAGATTAATAATTCTAACACGAATTTTCTCAATCTTTCGTACATTTCTTTTCACTGTTGGTGGTAATTCAAAAATCAATTCTCCAAAATTCATTTTTTATTTCTAGTCTGACGTGACACTTGAGCGCGTTTCGTAAAACTTATTACATTTTCAAAGACTTTAGTTTACACATACACAACTGAATAGAACTTACACATCTCCGATTTGTTTATATCTACTTTTGAGTGAGGTGGATGGGGTGAGGTGGTATTAATAGGGTATTAAATTCATCAACACAAGACAGAACACGAAACAATGGGTATTGAATGGAAGTGATTGTAGAAAGCCTATTGGTCCATATTTCTTGATGCTTCTCTATTGGAGCGGAGTCTTGAGGTGGGTAGAATATAGTTGTGCATTAATTGGCGGTTGATTGCTGGTGTTGACTTTTCAATGTGTAGTGCCTCGCTAACGTCAAGCCGTCTGCTATCGCTGTATCTATCGATGATTTCTGTGTTGTTTACTAGGATTTCTCTGGCGATGGTTTGGTTGTGGGAAGAGATTATATGTTCCTTAATGGAGCCCTGTTGCTTATGCATCGTTAAACGCCTAGAAAGAGATGTCGTTGACTTGCCTATATACTGAGTTTTTTGGAGCTTACAGTCCCCAAGAGGGCATTTAAAGGCATAGACGACGTTGGTCTCTTTTAAAGCGTTCTGCTTTGTGTCTGGAGAGTTTCTCATGAGTAGGCTGGCCGTTTTTCTGGTTTTATAATAAATCGTCAGTTGTATCTTCTGATTTTTGTCTGTAGGGATAACGTTTCTATTAACAATATCTTTTTTGTGTGTCTTGACATTTCCATACACATATCCAGGTTTATATTCCCCAATAATCTTTGGCAGGTGGAGTCCGGATTTCTTGGCGTTCACAGTTTCAATCAGTTTGTTGACCTTTGCGTATGGAAATGTTAAGACACACAAGCCTGGAAACCCACTTCAGCCAATCATTAGCCAGATACCCACACCCACGTATAGACTGGCGAAGCGACTCAACGGCCTGCTGACTCCTTATGTCCCTTGCGCCTTCGGCCTGAAGTCTCCAAAAGAATTTGTTGACTTACTGCGGGGCACACGGGCCACAGGGATAAGAGCCTCGTTGGACGTAGAATCACTGTTCACCAACGTACCTGTGGACGAGACAATCGGGATGATAGCCGACAGAGTGTATCGTGATCCAGCCTGTACTCCTCTTGACATACCAGAGAATATTCTAAGGAAACTACTCCAAGCTTTTACTAAAGAGGCACCCTTCTTGAGCCCGGATGGGCACATGTATAAGCAAGTAGATGGGGTCGCCATGGGTTCTCCCCTAGGTGTCCTGTTTGCAAACTTCTACATGGGTACCATCGAGCAAAAAGTCTTAGTAGACATGAATTTGAAACCGGCCATATACTGCAGGTATGTTGACGACATTTTTACACAGGTACCTGATGTCAGACATCTGCAGGAGCTGAAGGAGGCGTTTGAGCAGAGTTCCGTGCTGCGTTTCACTTACGAGATGGAAAAGGATGGGAAGCTGCCCTTTCTAGATGTAACAGTCATGGGAAAGAGCGGAGGTTTCCACACTGCAGTCTACACTAAGGAAACAAACATAGGAATGTGCCTAAATGCCAACAGCGACTGCCCAGACAGGTACAAGAGGAGTGTTGCTAACGCATATGTCGACCGTGCACTCGCCACAGGTCAGAATGGAAGCAAGTCGACGAAGAACTCTGTAGGGTAAGGCAGGTCCTAGTCAACAACGGCTTCTCCAATGGTTTCGTCGAAGACATCATAAGAAGGAAAGTGAAACGCCATGCAACCTCTGAAGAGACAACTAACACAACACCTATACCCCCTATTAGACTATTTATAGGAACTTCTTTTCCAGAGCTCATAAAACGGAGGAAAGGGTCCTGAAAGATATTGTTAATAGAAACGTTATCCCTACAGACTAAAATCAGAGGATACAACTGACGATTTACTATAAAACCAGAAAAACGGCCAGCCTACTCATGAGAAACTCTCCAGACATAAAGCGGAAAGCTTTAAAAGAGACCAACGTCGTCTATGCCTTCAAATGCCCTTTTGGGGATTGCAAGCTCCAAAAAACCCTGTATATAGGCAAGTATATAGTCTTGTGTTGATGAATTTATTACCCTATTAATACCACCTCACCCCATCCACCTCACTCAAAAGTAGATATAAACAAATCGTAGATGTGTAAGTTCTATTCAGTTGTGTATGTGTAAACTAAAGTCTTTGAAAATGAAATAAGTTTTACGAAACGCACACACACACACATATATATATATATATATATATATATATATATATATATATATATATATATATATATATATATATATATATATATATATATATATATATATATACATATATATATATATATATATATATATATATATGTATATATATATATATATA
Source organism: Procambarus clarkii (assembly GCF_040958095.1). NCBI lineage: Eukaryota > Metazoa > Arthropoda > Malacostraca > Decapoda > Cambaridae > Procambarus > Procambarus clarkii. Next base: position 50,229,553 of record NC_091156.1, read on the forward strand.
TATATATATATATATATATATATATATATATATATATATATATATGTATATATATATATATATATATATATATATATATATATATATATATATATATATATATATAAATGGGTCTCTCTCGCAGGACCAGCACCCCAACCATCGCCTTCTGAAGCCCATAAGCAATCCAGCTGGGATCGCCCCATTGCCGACCAAGAAGCTGCGACTTTGCTAGAAGCTGCGACAACACCACATGACACTGCCCGACTTAAAGCTGTAGCAGCTCCCCATGCAGGTGATTTCCTATTAGCAACCCCAATGTCAGCAACCGGCACCCGTCTCACACCGCAGGCCCTCCGAATTGCCGTGGCTCTCCGCCTCGCTGCCCCAATCCACACCGAATACAGGTGTATTTGCGGCAAGGCAGAGGCCGACAGATACGGACGGCATGGCCTTCTCTGCCAAAGGACAGGAGGATGGCATGCAAGACACGGCGAGGTCAATGACATTATTAAGAGAAGCCTTACCACAGCCGGTTGTCCAGCAGAGAGAGAGCCCTGTTACCTAATGTCCCGCAACTCTGATGAGCCTGTCGGTCGCCCAGACGGAATCACAGTGAACCCCTGGAAGAATGGTAGACAGTTGGTGTGGGACTACAGATGCGTTTCAACTTTAGCCAATACCTATGTTGACTTCAGTGCTACACAAGCAGGAGGAGCTGCCAATCACCGGGAAGCGGCCAAGTCATGTAAATACAGAGACCTTGAGCACCACTACAATTTTGTCCCCATTGCCTCGGAGACACTTGGTGCCTGGGGTAAAAGTGCTGCTAGCTTTTTGAAGGAGTTGGGGTCTAAGCTAATCGAAACAACTAGAGACCCTAGAGCTGCCAGTTTTCTTTTTCAGCGCCTTAGTGTGGCAATCCAGAGAGGAAATGCTCACAGCATCCATGGTTCCTTCCCGCCATCTGAGGAGCTGGAAGAGCTGTACAACTTGTGACAAGCAGCCTTGCACCCTGCATGTAATCAATATTGTAACTTTTTTTGTGTAATGACATTTTTAAATAAAGTTAGATAAATATACACACATAACAAAAGAATAGGGGTGGTAGGAGAAGAAAATATCAAAGTGTTCAGTGAGGATCCACAAGGTCTTCTGTGAGTACTCTTTATTTTCTTCTCCGAGGCTATGGGTCCCTACACTTGCACCAGAGGTGGTACTCCTCCTAGGTTTATATATATATATATATATATATATATATATATATATATATATATATATATATATATGTCGTACCTAGTAGCCAGAACTCACTTCTCAGCCTACTATTCAAGGCCCGATTTGCCTAATAAGCCAAGTTTTCCTGAATTAATATATTTACTATAATTTTTTTCTTGCGAAATGATAAAGCAACCCTTTTCTCTATGTATGAGGTCAATTTTTTTTCATTGGAGTTAAAATTAACGTAGATATATGACCGAACCTAACCAACCCTACCTAACCTAACCTAACCTATATTTATAGGTAAGGTTAGGTTAGGTAGCCAAAAAAAGCTAGGTTAGGTTAGGTTAGGTAGGGTAGGTAGACGAAAAAACATTAATTCATGAAAACTTGGCTTATTAGGCAAATCGCTCCTTGAATAGTAGGCTGAGAAGTGCGTTCTGGCTATTAGGTACGACATATATATATATATATATATATATATATATGTCGTACCTAGTAGCCAGAACGCACTTCTCAGCCTACTATGCAAGGCCCGATTTGCCTAATAAGCCAAGTTTTCATGAATTAATTGTTTTTCGACTACCTAACCTACCTAACCTAACCTAACCTAACTTTTTCGGCTACCTAACCTAACCTAACCTATAAAGATAGGTTAGGTAGGGTTAGTTAGGTTCGGTCATATATCTACGTTAATTTTAACTCCAATAAAAAACAATTGACCTCATACATAATGAAATGGGTAGCTTTATCATTTCATAAGAAAAAAAAATAGAGAAAATATATTAATTCAGGAAAACTTGGCTTATTAGGCAAATCGGGCCCTGCATAGTAGGCTGAGAAGTGCATTCTGGCTACTAGGTACGACATATATACATATATATATATATATATATATATATATATATATATATATATATATATATATATATATATATATATATATATATATATATATATATATATATATAATGTATATATACTAGGTACGACATATATATATATATATATATATTTGCCTAATAAGCCAAGTTTTCTTGAAATAATTGTTTTTCGACTACCTAACCTACCCAACCTAACCAAACCTAACTTTTTCGGCTACCTAACCTAACCTAAACTATAAAGATAGGTTTGGTTAGGTTAGGTAGGGTTGGTTAGGTTCGGTCATATATCTACGCTAATTTTAACTACAATAAAAAAAAATTGACCTCATACATAATAAAATGGGTAGCTTTATCATTTCATAATAAAGAAATTAGAGAAAATATATTAATTCAGGAAAACTTGGCTTATTAGGCAAATCGGGCCCTGCATAGTAGGCTGAGAAGTGCGTTCTGGCTACTAGGTACGACATATATAAATATATATATATATATATATGTCGTACCTAGTAGCCAGAACGCACTTCTCAGCCTACTATGCAAGGCCCGATTTGCCTAATAAGCCAAGTTTTCATGAATTAATTGTTTTTCGACTACCTAACCTACCTAACCTAACCTAACCTAACTTTTTCGGCTACCTAACCAAACCTAACCTATAAAGATAGGTTAGGTTAGGTTAGGTAGGGTTGGTTAGGTTCGGTCATATATCTACATTAATTTTAACTCCAATAAAATAAAATTGACCTCATACATAATGAAATAGGTAGCTTTATCATTTCATAAGAAAAAAATTAGAAAAAATATATTAATTAAGGAAAACTTGGCTTATTAGGCAAATCGGGCCTTGAATAGTAGGCCAAAAAGTGAGTTCTGGCTACTAGGTACGACATATATATATATATATATATATATATATATATATATATATATATATATATATATATATATATATATATATACGTGAAAGCGGTGGTACTGCTTCTTTCAGGGAATCGCAGAAAATTATTAAATACAGAGGTCTAGCACACTGCTACAGCTTTGTTCCGATCGGCTCGGAGACCCTCGGTTCGTGGGGAAAATGTGCATTGAAGTTCCTGAAGGAATTGGGGGACAAATTGATCAGCGCTACAAAAGACCAGAGAGCAAAAAGTTTCTTGTTCCAGCGCCTCAGTGTTGCGATTCAGAGGGGAAATGCCTGTTGCGTCTTGGGCACTAGTCCAATTTCAGAGGAATTCGAAGAAGTGTTTGACTTGCAACAATGATCGAACCCGTCTGTGACATTCATCAATGTTTCCCATTGTTGTGTTTTTCAAGAGATCCATAACCTTTAAGCACCTTTTTGCATTATTATTTTTATATCAACCCATGTATATCTTGTAACCATCAAATGCATAATAAAGCACAAAAAATATTTAAGGAAGGGGGTGGTAGGAGAAAAGCACACAGAAACTGTATTGGAGGGGATCTAAACATTCCCTCTAATGCGTTATGCGTGGTTTCCTCCGAGGCTATGGGTCCCCCTTCTTCCAGCTAGAGGTGGTACTCCCTTCCCATTGTATATATATATATATATATATGCGGAAAATCCACAGAGAAATAAGAAATGAGGTGAACGTTTCGGCTCTGTTAAAGCCTTTGTCAACACCAGACTGACTCAGTCTGAGTCAGTCACCAGACTTGAGTCAGTCTGGTGTTGACAAAGGCTTTAACAGAGCCGAAACGTTCACCTCATTTCATATTTCTCTGTGGATTTTCCGCATAAAATGATCAGTGTTTTGTGATCGTCAATTGCATATATATATATATATATATATATATATATATATATATATATATATATATATATATATATATATATATATATATATATATATATATATATATATATATATATATATATATATATATATATTTATATATATATATATATATATATATATATATATATATATATATATATATATATATATATATAATATATATATATGTCGTACCTAGTAGCCAGAATGCACTTCTCGGCCTACTATGCAACGCCCGATTTGCCTAATAAGCCAAGTTTTCCTGAATTAATATATTTTCTCTAATTTTTTTCTTATGAAATGATAAAGCTACCAATTTCATTATGTATGAGGTCAATTTTTTTTATTGTAGTTAAAATTAACGTAGATATATGACCGAACCTAACCAACCCTACCTAACCTAACCTAACCTATCTTTATAGGTTAGGTCAGGTTAGGTAGCCGAAAAAGTTAGGTTAGGTTAGGTTAGGTAGGTTAGGTAGTCGAAAAACAAATAATTCATGAAAACTTGGCCTATTAGGCAAATTGGGCTTTGCATAGTAGGATGAGAAGTGCATTCTGGCTACTAGGTACGACATATATATATATATATATATATATATATATATATATATATATATATATATATATATATATATATATATATATATATATATATATATATATATATATATATATATATATATATATATATATATATATATATATATATATATATGTTGTACCTAGTAGCCAGAACGCACCTCTCAGCCTACTATGCAAGGCCCGATTTGCCTAATAAGCCAAGTTTTCTTGAAATAATTGTTTTTCGACTACCTAACCTACCCAACCTAACCAAACCTAACTTTTTCGGCTACCTAACCTAACCTAAACTATAAAGATAGGTTTGGTTAGGTTAGGTAGGGTTGGTTAGGTTCGGTCATATATCTACGCTAATTTTAACTACAATAAAAAAAAAATGACCTCATACATAATAAAATGGGTAGCTTTATCATTTCATAATAAAGAAATTAGAGAAAATATATTAATTCATGAAAACTTGGCTTATTAGGCAAATCGGGCCTTGCATAGTAGGCTGAGAAGTGCGTTCTGGCTACTAGGTACGATATATTTATATATATATATATATATATATATATATATATATATATATATATATATATATATATATATATATATATATATATATATATATATATATATATATATATATATATATATATGTCGTACCTAGTTGCCAGAACTCACTTTTTAGCCTACAATGCAAGGCCCGATTTGCCTAATAACCCAAGTTTTCATGAATTAATATATTTTCTCTAATTTTTTTCTTATGAAATGATAAAGCAACCCATTTCATTATGTAAGAGGTCAACTTTTTTTATTGGAGTTAAAATTAACGTAGATATATGACCGAACCTAACCAACCCTACCTAACCCAACCTAACCTATCTTTATAGGTTAGGTTAGGTTAGGTAGCCGAAAAAGTTAGGTTAGGTTAGGTTAGGTAGGTTAGGTAGTCGAAAAGCAATTAATTCATGAAAACTTGGCTTATTAGGCAAATCGGGCCTTGCATAGTAGGCTCAGAAGTGAGTTCTGGCTACTAGGTACGACATATATATATATATATATATATATATATATATATATATATATATATATATATATATATATATATATATATATATATATATATATATATATATATATATGTCGTACCTAGTAGCCAGAACGCACTTTTTGGACTACTATGCAAGGCCCAATTTGCCTAATAAGCCAAGTTTTCCTGAATTAATATTTTTCCTCAAATTTTTTTCTTATGAAATGATAAAGCTACCCATTTCATTATGTATGAGGTAAATTTTTTTTTATTGGAGTTAAAATTAACGTAGATATATGACCGAACCTAACCAACCCTACCTAACCTAACCTAACCTATCTCTATAGGTTAGGTTAGGTTAGGTAGCCGAAAAAGTTAGGTTAGGTTAGGTTAGATAGGCTAGGTAGTCGAAAAACAATTAATTCATGAAAACTTGGCTTATTAGGCAAATCGGGCCTTGCATAGTAGGCTGAGAAGTGAGTTCTGGCTACTAGGTACGACATATATATATATATATATATATATATATATATATATATATATATATATATATATATATATATATATATGTCCATGGTGCATAAAGCAGCTTTATTCTTCCCACCAGGATCAGCAGTTAGGTTCACAGGACTAAGACCCAACCACATCAAACAAATGCTCAACCCTGCACTGGGAGACATTGCACAGGGCCTCCTGGTGGAACTAACTAGATTCGCCAACACATGTCTTTCTGGCAACATACCAAAGACCATACGGCCTCTCTTTTTTGGCGCTACCCTCTATGCCCTGAGGAAAAAAGATGGAGGAATCAGACCGATAGCTGTGGGCAATTCACTACGGCGACTCGTCGCTAAGGCTGCTGCAAGAGCAGTTAGTCAGGCAGCAGCCGACATGCTGAAGCCAAAACAGCTTGGGTTCGGCATTCCCCAAGGGTGTGAGGCAGCGGCTCATGCAGTTAGAGCCTACATTGCCAACATTACGGATGAAAAAGCCCTGATAAAGCTGGGCTTCAAAAATGCTTTCAATCTGGTTAGAAGGGATGCAGTACTCACTGCGGTTCACCACCTTTTTCCTTCCCTCTACCCGTTTGTAAACTCATGCTACAGCAAGAATCTAACTCTGCTTTTTTTGGAACATGAAACTGAATCACAAGAAGGTATCCAACAGGGTGACCTCCTTGCTCCTTTTCTTTTCTGCCTAGTTATCAAGGAAGTCACCGATAACCTGTCCAGTGAGCTCAACATTTGTTTTTTGGACGATGGTACACTAGCCGGCTCCCCGGCCTTACTCTTGGACGACATAAGAATAATTCAGGAGCAAGGAGCAAGCCTAGGCTTTACCCTGAACTCTTTCAATTGCGAAATAACCTCCACCACATAATAGAGCAAATAAAGGTTGTTTTGCCTGACATTCATACAACCAACCCTGAGGACAGCACACTCCTAGGTGCTCCTCTTGGAAGGAATACCATCGACGGGGTCCTTGGTAAGAAGATCACTGAGCTGAAGAGAATGAACGAGAGGATTGACGACATCGATGCTCATGATGCACTTTACCTCATCACCAGATGCTTGTCCCTCCCCAGGCTGACCTACTTTGTAGGATGTTCGCCACCTTTCAACAATTTTAAATTAGAAGAGCACGACAGCTTGCTGAAATCAACACTAGAAAAAAAAACCTCAATCTTTCCTTCAGCGATTCACAGTGGAAACAGGCCTCCCTTCCTGTCAGACTCGGGGGCCTTGACGTGTGCACAACAACACAAATTGCTGTACCAGGGATCCTGTCCTCTTCAGGACAAGCTTCACCATTCAGGCTTGTTCGCATTTGTGTTCCTCACATGTGCCCAAAGAATGAGGTGATTTGATAAAATGCTATGCCCAAGATTACCATCTGAGTGCCGGCGTGGAAGTGGTTCAAATAGCTTCGGCTATCACTTCCTTATGTCCGGTCGTGATGGTCAAGCGGATTAAGGCCTCCTGTAGTTACCAGTTGCGTTGCTCCTGGGAGTATCCCAGCAAACAAAATGTTTTGGACACCTTCACCAAAGTTGTAACATGGTTGTGGGGAGAGATAAGTTTCATGTGTGGTTCAACAAGCACATGAGCAACCTTTAACCCAAGAATGGTTAAAGTATTATTTTATGTATTACGGCAAATGCTGCCTTTTCTTACACAAGCTTCACTTTTATTTATTAAAAAAATATTTTGTTCATGTTTAAATATTAAATTTATGTACATTATACATATAAATTGTGAATGCTGTGTCTTAGTTGTATGAAAGGTGTGCGAAACATTTACTTTTTATTATGATCTTGTCAAAAATTGTTTTTATAATCCTGTTTGCTAAATGATGTATTCAGTAATACTGTTTTTATGATTAAATTATATTTTGGTACTTTATGCATAATACATCAACATAAATGGAAAATGTTGCTGCACAGGTGTATGAAGGACACACGCAACATTTAATCTACCATTTTTTTCGAATACAAAATTTGAGTGCAAAAAATACCTCTTTATCACAGGCATCTGTATTATAGTAGATTTTACATTAAATATCACTGTAGTACAAATAGGTGAGTACAACTAGGTGAGTACAACTACATAAGAACAACTAGGAGAGTACATGTAGGTGAGTACAACATGGTGGACAACTAGGAGAGTACATGTAGGTGAGTACAATTTGGTGACCAACTAGGAGAGTACATGTAGGTGAGTACAACTTGGTGAACACTGCTAGTTGAATACAAGTGGGTGAGTACAACTTGGTGAGCACTGTTAGGTGAGTAACCTACTCACGAGAGCAACTAGTGCAATGCCGGTTTAACTGACACACTAGTCCCCACTAGCATGGTGTACAATGACAGTACAACTGACACACTAGTCCCCACTAGCATGGTGTACAATGACAGTACAACTGACACACTAGTCCCCACTAGCATGGTGTACAATGACAGTACAACTGACACACTAGTCCCCACTAGCATGGTGTACAATGACAGTACAACTGACACACTAGTCCCCACTAGCATGGTGTACAATGACAGTACAACTGACACTCTAGTCCCCACTAGCATGGTGTACAATGACAGTACAACTGACACACTAGTCCCCACTAGCATGGTGTACAATGACAGTACAACTGACACACTAGTCCCCACTAGCATGGTGTACAATGACAGTACAACTGACACACTAGTCCCCACTAGCATGGTGTACAATGCCAGTACAACTGACACACTAGTCCCCACTAGCATGGTGTACAATGCCAGTACAACTGACACACTAGTCCCCACTAGCATGGTGTACAATGACAGTACAACTGACACACTAGTCCCCACTAGCATGGTGTACAATGACAGTACAACTGACACACTAGTCCCCACTAGCATGGTGTACAATGACAGTACAACTGACACACTAGTCCCCACTAGCATGGTGTACAATGACAGTACAACTGACACACTAGTCCCCACTAGCATGGTGTACAATGACAGTACAACTGACACACTAGTCCCCACTAGCATGGTGTACAATGACAGTACAACTGACACACTAGTCCCCACTAGCATGGTGTACAATGACAGTACAACTGACACACTAGTCCCCACTAGCATGGTGTACAATGACAGTACAACTGACACACTAGTCCCCACTAGCATGGTGTACAATGACAGTACAACTGACACACTAGTCCCCACTAGCATGGTGTACAATGACAGTACAACTGACACACTAGTCCCCACTAGCATGGTGTACAATGACAGTACAACTGACACACTAGTCCCCACTAGCATGGTGTACAATGACAGTACAACTGACACACTAGTCCCCACTAGCATGGTGTACAATGACAGTACAACTGACACACTAGTCCCCACTAGCATGGTGTACAATGACAGTACAACTGACACACTAGTCCCCACTAGCATGGTGTACAATGACAGTACAACTGACACACTAGTCCCCACTAGCATGGTGTACAATGACAGTACAACTGACACACTAGTCCCCACTAGCATGGTGTACAATGCCAGTACAACTGACACACTAGTCCCCACTAGCATGGTGTACAATGCCAGTACAACTGACACACTAGTCCCCACTAGCATGGTGTACAATGACAGTACAACTGACACACTAGTCCCCACTAGCATGGTGTACAATGACAGTACAACTGACACACTAGTCCCCACTAGCATGGTGTACAATGACAGTACAACTGACACACTAGTCCCCACTAGCATGGTGTACAATGACAGTACAACTGACACACTAGTCCCCACTAGCATGGTGTACATTGACAGTACAACTGACACACTAGTCCCCACTAGCATGGTGTACAATGACAGTACAACTGACACACTAGTCCCCACTAGCATGGTGTACAATGACAGTACAACTGACACACTAGTCCCCACTAGCATGGTGTACAATGACAGTACAACTGACACACTAGTCCCCACTAGCATGGTGTACAATGACAGTACAACTGACACACTAGTCCCCACTAGCATGGTGTACAATGACAGTACAACTGACACACTAGTCCCCACTGAGGGACTAGTACAGGTACAGAGGTACAGGTGTGTGAGTGTAGTCATGTGTGGGTGTAGTCGTGTGTGGGTGTAGTCGTGTGTGAGTGTAGTCGTGTGTGGGTGTAGTCGTGTGTGGGTGTAGTCGTGTGTGAGTGTAGTCGTGTGTGGGTGTAGTCGTGTGTGAGTGTAGTCGTGTGTGGGTGTAGTCGTGTGTGAGTGTAGTCGTGTTTGAGTGTAGTAATGTGTGAGTGTAGTCGTGTGTGAGTGTAGTCGTGTGTGTTTACTAGTTGTGTTTTTTGCGGGGGTTGAGCTTTGCTCTTTCGGCCCGCCTCTCAACTGTCAATCAACTGTTTACTAACTACTTTTTTTTTTTTTTTTTTTTTTTTTTCCCACACCACACACACACACACACACACCCCAGGAAGCAGCCCGTGACAGCTGACTAACTCCCAGGTACCTATTTACTGCTAGGTAACAGGGGCACTTAGGGTGAAAGAAACTTTGCCCATTTGTTTCTGCCTCGTGCGGGAATCGAACCCGCGCCACAGAATTACGAGTCCTGCGCGCTATCCACCAGGCTACGAGGCCCCCCATGTGTGTGAGTGTAGTCGTGTGTGAGTGTAGTCGTGTGTGGGTGTAGTCGTGTGTGAGTGTAGTCGTGTGTGGGTGTAGTCGTGTGTGAGTGTAGTCGTGTTTGAGTGTAGTCGTGTGTGGGTGTAGTCGTGTGTGGGTGTAGTCGTGTGTGAGTGTAGTCGTGTGTGGGTGTAGTCGTGTGTGAGTGTAGTCGTGTGTGGGTGTAGTCGTGTGTGAGTGTAGTCGTGTTTGAGTGTAGTCGTGTGTGGGTGTAGTCGTGTGTGGGTGTAGTCGTGTGTGAGTGTAGTCGTGTGTGGGTGTAGTCGTGTGTGAGTGTAGTCGTGTGTGGGTGTAGTCGTGTGTGGGTGTAGTCGTGTGTGAGTGTAGTCGTGTGTGGGTGTAGTCGTGTGTGAGTGTAGTCGTGTGTGAGTGTAGTCGTGTGTGAGTGTAGTCATGTGTGGGTGTAGTCGTGTGTGGGTGTAGTCGTGTGTGGGTGTAGTCGTGTGTGGGTGTAGCCAGTTGATGGTGTTGTCGAGTGTGGATTTAGCCGGGTGTGAGTGTAGCTGGTCGAGGGTGTAGTCATGTGTGGGTGTAGCCGGGTGAGGGTGTAGTTGTGTGTGGGTGTGTTGCCGGGTGTAGGTGTAGCCCAATGAGGGTGTAGCAGCTTGAGGGTGTAGCAGGTTGAGGGTGTAGCCGCTTGAGGGTGTAGCAGGTTGATTGTGTAGCCGGGTGAGGGTGTAGCCAGGTGAGAGTGTAGCAGATTGAGGGTGTAGCTGGTTGTGGGTGTAGCAGATTGAGGGTGTAGCCGATTAAGGGTGTAACAGGGTGAGTGTGTAGCCGGGTGAGGGTGTAGCAGGATGAAAGTGTAGCCGGGTGAGGGTGTAGCAGGGTGAGAGTGTAGCCGGGTGAAGGTGAAGCAGGGTGAGTGTGTAACCGGGTGAGGGTGTAGCAGGGTGAGTGTGTAGCCGGGTGAGGGTGTAGCAGGGTGAGAGTGTAGCCGGGTGAGGGTGTAGCAGGGTGAGAGTGTAGCCGGGTGAGGGTGTAGCAGGGTGAGTGTGTAGCCGGGTGAGGGTGAAGCAGGGTGAGTGTGTAGCCGGGTGAGGGTGTAGCAGGGTGAGAGTGTAGCCGGGTGAGAGTGTAGCCGGGTGAGGGTGAAGCAGGGTGAGGGTGTAGCAGGGTGAGAGTGTAGCCGGGTGAGGGTGTAGCAGGGTGAGAGTGTAGCCGGGTGAGGGTGTAGCAGGGTGAGAGTGTAGCCGGGTGAGGGTGTAGCAGGGTGAGTGTGTAGCCGGGTGAGGGTGTAGCAGGGTGAGAGTGTAGCCGGGTGAGGGTGTAGCCGGGTGAGGGTGTAGCCGGGTGAGGGTGTAGCCGGGTGAGGGTGTAGCCGGGTGAGGGTGTAGCCGGGTGAGGGTGTAGCTAGGTGAGGGTGTAGAGGGTGTGAGTGTAGCCGGGTGAGAATGTAGCCGGGTGAGGGTGAGAGGCTTGGTGAACTGTCACAGGATGCGGTTAAACCGTCAGTGTTGCCATAAAATGCGATATTTTGGTTTATTATTATATCTTAGTAATATTTGTACATTTGTTCCAACTTATATTACAAGACTGCAAGGAAAATAGTTATTACACAGTATAAAATGATTATCTTGCTATAAATTACTTATGTTGGGATTAAAGTTAAATACATATGTACATAAAAATGGCAGCCGAGCAATACGGACAAGTTACCGGCAGGTCAAACTGTCTCCCCCTCAGTGTGTCTCCAGCTCTGACAGGACACTAACACACCCTCCTCTGGTTGGTAAGAACTGAACACCACCACTACCACACCACCACCAACACCACCCTCTCAACACCACACCACCACCAACACCACCCTCTCAACACCACACCACCACCAACACCACCCTCTCAACACCACACCACCACCAACACCACCCTCTCAACACCACACCACCACCAACACCACCCTCTCAACACCACACCACCACCAACACTACCCTCTCAACACCACACCACCACCAACACCACCCTCTCAACACCACACCACCACCAACACCACCCTCTCAACACCACACCACCACCAACACCACCCTCTCAACACCACACCACCACCATCACCACCCTCTCAACACCACACCACCCAACACCTTCTCTCAACACCACCCTCTCAACACCACACCACCCTCTCAACACCACACCACCATCTCAACACAACACCACTCAACACCCTCTCTCAACACCACACCACCCAACACCCTCTCTCAACACCACACCACCCAACACCCCCTCTCAACACCACCAACACCACCCTCTCAACACCACACCACCCAACACCCCCCTCTCAACACCACACCACCCAACACCCCCCTCTCAACACCACACCACCCAACACACCCTCTCAACACAACACCACCCAACACCCTCTCTCAACACCACACCACCCACCACACCCCTCTCAACACCACACCACCCACCACCCCCCTCTCAACACCACACCACCCACCACCCCCCTCTCAACACCACACCACCCACCACCCCCTCTCAACACCACACCACCTAACACCCCCTCCTCCTCTCAACAACACCACTCAACACCCCCTCTCAACACAACACCCAACACCCCTTCTCACCACCACACCACCCAACACCACCACAACCACATCACAACCACCACTATCCACCTCTACCACCAGCAGTACCATACTACCACTACCACACCACCAATAGCACACGACCACTACCACAACTACATCACTATAACCACTCTATCACTACCACCCCTACTACAACTAACATTGCTACCTCAACTAGAACCACTACCACAACAACACTACCACTACTCCCCCTTCAACACTTCCACTACCACCACAACCACACTACCACATCACCACTACCACTACCACCACAACCACACTATGACCACCTCACCACCACTACCACACCACCGCTACCACACTACCACTACCACTTCCACATTATCATATTACACTATCATACCACCACTTTCACACCACCTCCACAAACCTACCACTGTCACTCTACCATTTCCACCACTACCACACCATCACTACCCCACCACGACTACCACACCATCACTACCCCACCACCACTACCACACCATCACTACCCCACCACGACTACCACACCATCACTACCCCTTCACGACTACCACACCATCACTACCCCATCACGACTACCACACCATCACTACCCCACCACCACTACCACACCATCACTACCCCACCACGACTACCATACTATCACTACCCAACCACGACTACCACACCATCACTACCCCACCACCACTACCACACCATCACTACCCCACCACCACTACCACACCATCACTACCCCACCACGACTACCACACCATCACTACCCCACCACGACTACCACACCATCACTACCCCACCACCACTACCACACCATCACTACCCCACCACGACTACCACACCATCACTACCCCACCACCACTACCACACCATCACTACCCCACCACGACTACCACACCATCACTACCCCTTCACGACTACCACACCATCACTACCCCATCACGACTACCACACCATCACTACCCCACCACCACTACCACACCATCACTACCCCACCACGACTACCATACTATCACTACCCAACCACGACTACCACACCATCACTACCCCACCACCACTACCACACCATCACTACCCCACCACCACTACCACACCATCACTACCCCACCACGACTACCACACCATCACTACCCCACCACGACTACCACACCATCACTACCCCACCACCACTACCACACCATCACTACCCCACCACGACTACCACACCACCACTACCCCACCACGACTACCACACCATCACTACCCTACCACGACTACCACACCATCACTACCCCACCACGACTATCACACCATCACAACCCCACCACGACTACCACACCACCACTACCACACCACCACAACCTCACCATCACAACCTCACCACCACAACCTCACATCCACTACATCTCCACTACTACACTACCAATACTACCACAACCAGCAGTACGACACCACCACTACCACACCACTGCTACAGCACCACCTCTACCACACCACCACTACCATACCATCACTCACAATACCACTACCACAACTAGAGCAGTACCACACCACCAGTACCACACTACAACTACCACACCACCACTACCATACCACCACTACCACTACCACAACTACAGCAGTACCACACCACCACTACCACACCACCAGTACCACACTACAACTACCACACTATCACACCACCACAACTACCGTACCACCATTACCAATGCCACCAATTCAACACCACTACCACACTACCACACCATCACTACAACTGCTGCCACCCCAAACACCACTATCACTACTTCACCACCACTACCACACTGCCACCACCACGCACTACCACCACCACCACCACACACTACAACCACCACCACACACTACCACCACCAGCACACCACCAGGTTACTACACCACGCTACTACACCACACTACTACACCAGGCTACTACACCAGGCTACTACACCACACTACTACACCAGGCTACTGCACCAGGCTACTACACCACACTACTACACCAGGCTACTACACCACACAACTACACCAGGCTACTACACCAGGCTACTACACCACACTACTACACCAGGCTACTACACCACACTACTACACCAGGCTACTACACCAGGCTACTACACCACACTACTACACCAGGCTACTACACCAGGCTACTACACCACACTACTACACCAGGCTACTACACCAGGCTACTACACCAGGCTACTACACCACACTACTACATCAGGCTACTACACCAGGCTACTACACCACACTACTACACCACACTACTACACCAGGCTACTACACCACACTACTACACCAGGCTACTACACCAGGCTACTACACCACACTACTACACCAGGCTACTACACCACACTACTACACCACACTACTACACCAGGCTACTACACCAGGCTACTACACCACACTACTACACCAGGCTACTACACCAGGCTACTTCACCACACTACTACACCACACTACTACACCAGGCTACTACACCAGGCTACTACACCACACTACTACACCAGGCTACTACACCACACTACTACACCAGGATACTACACCACACTACTACACCAGGCTACTACACCAGGCTACTACACCACACTACTACACCAGGCTACTACACCACACTACTACACCAGGCTACTACACCACACTACTACACCACACTACTACACCAGGCTACTACACCACACTACTACACCAGGCTACTACACCAGGCTACTACACCACACAACTACACCAGGCTACTACAACACACTACTACACCAGGATACTACACCACACTACTACACCAGGCTACTACACCAGGCTACTACACCACACTACTACACCAGGCTACTACACCAGGCTACTACACCAGGCTACTACACCACACTACTACACCAGGCTACTACACCAGGCTACTACACCACACTACTCCACCAGGCTACTACACCACACTACTACACCACACTACTACACCAGGCTACTACACCAGGCTACTACACCAGGCTACTACACCACATTACTACACCACACTACTACACCAGGCTACTACACCAGGCTACTACACCAGGCTACTACACCACACTACTACACCAGGCTACTACAACAGGCTACTACACCACACTACTACACCAGGCTACTACACCAGGCTACTACACCACACTACTACACCAGGCTACTACACCACACTACTACACCAGGCTACTACACCACACTACTACACCAGGCTACTACACCAGGCTACTACACCACACTACTACACCAGGCTACTACACCACACTACTACACCAGGCTACTACACCACACTACTACACCACACTACTACACCAGGCTACTACACCAGGCTACTACACCAGGCTACTACACCAGGCTACTACACCACACTACTACACCAGGCTACTACACCAGGCTACTACACCACACTACTACACCAGGCTACTACACCACACTACTACACCAGGCTACTACACCACACTACTACACCAGGCTACTACACCACACTACTACACCAGGCTACTACACCAGGCTACTACTACACCAGGCTACTACACCAGGCTACTACACCACACTACTACACCAGGCAACTACACCAGGCTACTACACCACACTACTACACCAGGCTACTACACCACACTACTACACCAGGCTACTACACCAGGCTACTACACCACACTACTACACCAGGCTACTACACCACACTACTACACCAGGCTACTACACCAGGCTACTACACCAGGCTACTACACCAGGCTACTACACCACTCCACTACACCAGACGACTACACCACGCTACTACACCACGCTACTACACCACGCTACTACACCATACTACTACACCAGGCTACTACACCACACTACTACACCAGGCTACTACACCACGCTACTACACCACGCTACTACACCACGCTACTACACCAGGCTACAACACCACGCTACTACACTACACTACTACACCACACTATTACACCAGGCAACTACACCAGGCTACTACACTACACTATTACACCAGGCTACTACACCAGGCAACTACACCACACTACTACACAACACTATTACACCAGGCTACTACACCAGGCAACTACACCAGGCTACTACACCAGGCTACTGCACCACAATACTACACCAGGCTACTACACCAGGCTACTACACCAGGCTACTACACCAGGCTACTACATCAGGCTACTACACCACGCTACTACACCAGGCTACTACACCAGGCTACTACACCAGGCTACTACACCACACTACTACACCAGGCTACTACACCAGGCTACTACACCACACTACTACACCAGGCTACTACACCAACACTACTACACCACACTACTACACCAGGCTACTACACCAGGCTACTACACCACACTACTACACCAGGCTACTACACCAGGCTACTACACCACACTACTACACACTACTACACCATGCTACTACACCAGGCTACTACACCACACTACTACACCAGGCTACTACAACAGGCTACTACACCACACTACTACACCAGGCTACTACACCAGGCTACTACACCACACTACTACACCAGGCTACTACACCACACTAGCTACACCAGGCTACTACACCACGCTACTACACCAGGGCTACTAGACCAGGCTACTACACCACACTACTACACCAGGCTACTACACCACACTACTACACCACACTACTACACCAGGCTACTACACCAGGCTACTACACCAGGCTACTACACCACACTACTACACCAGGCTACTACACCAGGCTACTACACCACACTACTACACCAGGCTACTACACCACACTACTACACCAGGCTACTACACCACACTACTACACCCAGGCTACTTACACCACACTACTACCACCAGGCTTACTACCACCAGGCTACTACACCAGGCTACTATACACCACACTACTACACCAGGCTACTACACCAGGCTACTACACCACACTACTACACCAGGCTACTACACCAGGCTACTACACCAGGCTACTACACCACACTACTACACCACACTACTACACCAGGCTACTACACCAGGCTACTACACCAGGCTACTACACCACACTACTACACCAGGCTACTACACCAGGCTACTACACCAGGCTACTACACCAGGCTACTAGACCACTCCACTACACCAGACGACTACACCACGCTACTACACCACGCTACTACACCACACTACTACACCAGGCTACTACACCACACTACTACACCAGGCTACTACACCACGCTACTACACACGCTACTACACCACGCTACTACACCAGGCTACTACACACGCTACTACACTACACTACTACACCACACTATTACACACACAACTACACCAGGCTACTACAACACACTACTACACCAGGATACTACACCACACTACTACACCAGGCTACTACACCAGGCTACTACACCACACTACTACACCAGGCTACTACACCAGGCTACTACACGAGGCTACTACACCAGGCTACTACAACCAGGCTACTACACCCACACTACTCCACCAGGCTACTACACCACACTACTACACCACACTACTACACCAGGCTACTACACCAGGCTACTACACCAGGCTACTACACCAGGCTACTACACCCACACTACTACACCACACTACTACACCAGGCTACTACACCAGGCTACTACACCACACTACTACACCAGGCTACTTACAACAGGCTACTACACCACACCTACTACACCAGGCTACTACACCAGGCTACTACACCACACTACTACACCAGGCTACTACACCACACTACTACACCAGGCTACTACACCACACTACTACACCAGGCTACTACACCCAGGCTACTACACCACACTACTACACCAGGCTACTACACCACACTACTACACCAGGCTACTACACCACACTACTACACCACACTACTACACCACACTACTACACCAGGCTACTACACCAGGCTACTACACCAGGCTACTACACCAGGCTACTACACCACACTACTACACCAGGCTACTTACACCACACTACTACACCAGGCTACTACACCACACTACTACACCAGGCTACTACACCACACTACTACACCAGGCTACTACACACACTTACTACACAGGCTACTACACCAGGCTACTACTACACCAGGCTACTACACCAGGCTACTACACCACACTACTACACCAGGCTACTACACCAGGCTACTACACCACACTACTTACACCAGGCTACTACACCACACTACTACACCAGGCTACTACACCAGGCTACTACACCACACTACTACACCAGGCTACTACACCAGGCTACTACACCACACTACTACACCAGGCTACTACACCAGGCTACTACACCAGGCTACTACACCAGGCTACTAGACCACTCCACTACACCAGACGACTACACCACGCTACTACACCACGCTACTACACCACACTACTACACCAGGCTACTACACCACACTACTACACCAGGCTACTACACCACGCTACTACACCACGCTACTACACCACGCTACTACACCAGGCTACTACACCACGCTACTACACTACACTACTACACCACACTATTACACCAGGCAACTACACCAGGCTACTACACTACACTATTACACCAGGCTACTACACCAGGCAACTACACCACACTACTACACCACACTATTACACCAGGCTACTACACCAGGCAACTACACCAGGCTACTACACCAGGCTACTGCACCACAATACTACACCAGGCTACTACACCAGGCTACTACACCAGGCTACTACACCAGGCTACTACATCAGGCTACTACACCACGCTACTACACCACGCTACTACACCAGGCTACTACACCAGGCTACTACACCAGGCTACTACACCACACTACTACACCAGGCTACTACACCAGGCTACTACACCACACTACTACACCAGGCTACTACACCACACTACTACACCAGGCTACTACACCACACTACTACACCAGGCTACTACACCACACTACTACACCAGGCTACTACACCAGGCTACTACTACACCAGGCTACTACACCACACTACTACACCAGGCTACTACACCAGGCTACTACACCACACTACTACACCAGGCTACTACACCACACTACTACACCAGGCTACTACACCAGGCTACTACACCACACTACTACACCAGGCTACTACACCAGGCTACTACACCACACTACTACACCAGGCTACTACACCAGGCTACTACACCAGGCTACTACACCAGGCTACTAGACCACTCCACTACACCAGACGACTACACCACGCTACTACACCACGCTACTACACCACACTACTACACCAGGCTACTACACCACACTACTACACCAGGCTACTACACCACGCTACTACACCACGCTACTACACCACGCTACTACACCAGGCTACTACACCACGCTACTACACTACACTACTACACCACACTATTACACCAGGCAACTACACCAGGCTACTACACTACACTATTACACCAGGCTACTACACCAGGCAACTACACCACACTACTACACCACACTATTACACCAGGCTACT
Source organism: Procambarus clarkii (assembly GCF_040958095.1). Taxonomy (NCBI): domain Eukaryota; kingdom Metazoa; phylum Arthropoda; class Malacostraca; order Decapoda; family Cambaridae; genus Procambarus; species Procambarus clarkii. Next base: position 50,250,178 of record NC_091156.1, read on the forward strand.
ACACCACACTACTACACCAGGCTACTACACCACACTACTACACCAGGCTACTACACCAGGCTACTACTACACCAGGCTACTACACCAGGCTACTACACCACACTACTACACCAGGCTACTACACCAGGCTACTACACCACACTACTACACCAGGCTACTACACCACACTACTACACCAGGCTACTACACCAGGCTACTACACCACACTACTACACCAGGCTACTACACCAGGCTACTACACCACACTACTACACCAGGCTACTACACCAGGCTACTACACCAGGCTACTACACCAGGCTACTAGACCACTCCACTACACCAGACGACTACACCACGCTACTACACCACGCTACTACACCACACTACTACACCAGGCTACTACACCACACTACTACACCAGGCTACTACACCACGCTACTACACCACGCTACTACACCACGCTACTACACCAGGCTACTACACCACGCTACTACACTACACTACTACACCACACTATTACACCAGGCAACTACACCAGGCTACTACACTACACTATTACACCAGGCTACTACACCAGGCAACTACACCACACTACTACACCACACTATTACACCAGGCTACTACACCAGGCAACTACACCAGGCTACTACACCAGGCTACTACACCACAATACTACACCAGGCTACTACACCAGGCTACTACACCAGGCTACTACACCAGGCTACTACATCAGGCTACTACACCACGCTACTACACCACGCTACTACACCAGGCTACTACACCAGGCTACTACACCAGGCTACTACACCACACTACTACACCAGGCTACTACACCAGGCTACTACACCACACTACTACACCAGGCTACTACACCACACTACTACACCAGGCTACTACACCACACTACTACACCAGGCTACTACACCACACTACTACACCAGGCTACTACACCAGGCTACTACTACACCAGGCTACTACACCAGGCTACTACACCACACTACTACACCAGGCTACTACACCAGGCTACTACACCACACTACTACACCAGGCTACTACACCACACTACTACACCAGGCTACTACACCAGGCTACTACACCACACTACTACACCAGGCTACTACACCAGGCTACTACACCACACTACTACACCAGGCTACTACACCAGGCTACTACACCAGGCTACTACACCAGGCTACTAGACCACTCCACTACACCAGACGACTACACCACGCTACTACACCACGCTACTACACCACACTACTACACCAGGCTACTACACCACACTACTACACCAGGCTACTACACCACGCTACTACACCACGCTACTACACCACGCTACTACACCAGGCTACTACACCACGCTACTACACTACACTACTACACCACACTATTACACCAGGCAACTACACCAGGCTACTACACTACACTATTACACCAGGCTACTACACCAGGCAACTACACCACACTACTACACCACACTATTACACCAGGCTACTACACCAGGCAACTACACCAGGCTACTACACCAGGCTACTGCACCACAATACTACACCAGGCTACTACACCAGGCTACTACACCAGGCTACTACACCAGGCTACTACATCAGGCTACTACACCACGCTACTACACCACGCTACTACACCAGGCTACTACACCAGGCTACTACACCAGGCTACTACACCACACTACTACACCAGGCTACTACACCAGGCTACTACACCACACTACTACACCAGGCTACTACACCACACTACTACACCACACTACTACACCAGGCTACTACACCAGGCTACTACACCACACTACTACACCAGGCTACTACACCAGGCTACTACACCACACTACTACACCAGGCTACTACACCAGGCTACTACACCACACTACTACACCAGGCTACTACAACAGGCTACTACACCACACTACTACACCAGGCTACTACACCAGGCTACTACACCACACTACTACACCAGGCTACTACACCAGGCTACTACACCACGCTACTACACCAGGCTACTAGACCAGGCTACTACACCACACTACTACACCAGGCTACTACACCACACTACTACACCACACTACTACACCAGGCTACTACACCAGGCTACTACACCACACTACTACACCAGGCTACTACACCAGGCTACTACACCACACTACTACACCAGGCTACTACACCACACTACTACACCAGGCTACTACACCACACTACTACACCAGGCTACTACACCACACTACTACACCAGGCTACTACACCAGGCTACTACTACACCAGGCTACTACACCAGGCTACTACACCACACTACTACACCAGGCTACTACACCAGGCTACTACACCACACTACTACACCAGGCTACTACACCACACTACTACACCAGGCTACTACACCAGGCTACTACACCACACTACTACACCACACTACTACACCAGGCTACTACACCAGGCTACTACACCAGGCTACTACACCACACTACTACACCAAGCTACTACACCAGGCTACTACACCAGGCTACTACACCAGGCTACTAGACCACTCCACTACACCAGACGACTACACCACGCTACTACACCACGCTACTACACCACACTACTACACCAGGCTACTACACCACACTACTACACCAGGCTACTACACCACGCTACTACACCACGCTACTACACCACGCTACTACACCAGGCTACTACACCACGCTACTACACTACACTACTACACTACTACACCACACTATTACACCAGGCAACTACACCAGGCAACTACACCAGGCTACTACACCAGGCTACTACACCAGGCTACTACACCAGGCTACTACACCAGGCTACTACACCACACTACTACACCACACTACTACACCACACTACTACACCAGGCTACTACACCACACTACTACACCAGGCTACTACACCACACTACTACACCAGGCTACTACACCACACTACTACACCAGGCTACTACACCACACTACTACACCAGGCTACTACACCACACTACTACACCAGGCTACTACACCACACTACTACACCACACTACTACACCAGGCTACTACACCAGGCTACTACACCAGGCTACTACACCAGGCTACTACACCACACTACTACACCAGGCTACTTCACCAGGCTACTACACCACACTACTACACCAGGCTACTACACCACACTACTACACCAGGCTACTACACCACACTACTACACCAGGCTACTACACCACACTACTACACCAGGCTACTACACCAGGCTACTACACCAGGCTACTACACCACACTACTACACCAGGCTACTACACCAGGCTACTACACCACACTACTACACCAGGCTACTACACCACAATACTACACCAGGCTACTACACCAGGCTACTACACCACACTACTACACCACACTACTACACCAGGCTACTACACCAGGCTACTACACCACACTACTACACCAGGCTACTACACCAGGCTACTACACCAGGCTACTACACCACACTACTACACCACACTACTACACCAGGCTACTACACCAGGCTACTACACCAGGCTACTACACCAGGCTACTACACCAGGCTACTACACCAGGCTACTACACCAGGCTACTACACCACTCCACTACACCAGACGACTACACCACGCTACTACACCACGCTACTACACCACACTACTACACCAGGCTACTACACCACACTACTACACCAGGCTACTACACCACGCTACTACACAACGCTACTACACCACGCTACTACACCAGGCTACTACACCACGCTACTACACTACACTACTACACCACACTATTACACCAGGCAACTACACCAGGCTACTACACTACACTATTACACCAGGCTACTACACTACACTATTACACCAGGCTACTACACCAGGCAACTACACCACACTACTACACCACACTATTACACCAGGCTACTACACCAGGCAACTACACCAGGCTACTACACCAGGCTACTGCACCACAATACTACACCAGGCTACTACACCAGGCTACTACACCAGGCTACTACACCAGGCTACTACATCAGGCTACTACACCACGCTACTACACCAGGCTACTACACCAGGCTACTACACCAGGCTACTACACCACACTACTACACCAGGCTACTACAACAGGCTATTACACCACACTACTACACCAGGCTACTACACCACACTACTACACCAGGCTACTACACCACACTACTACACCAGGCTACTACACCACACTACTACACCAGGCTACTACACCACACTACTACACCAGGCTACTACACCACACTACTACACCAGGCTACTACACCACACTACTACACCACACTACTACACCAGGCTACTACACCAGGCTACTACACCAGGCTACTACACCACACTACTACACCAGGCTACTACACCAGGCTACTACACCACACTACTACACCAGGCTACTACACCACACTACTACACCAGGCTACTACACCACACTACTTCACCAGGCTACTACACCAGGCTACTACAACACACTACTACACCAGGCTACTACACCAGGCTACTACACCACACTACTACACCAGGCTACTACACCAGGCTACTACACCACACTACTACACCAGGCTACTACACCAGGCTACTACACCAGGCTACTACACCACAGTACTACACCACACTACTACACCAGGCTACTACACCAGGCTACTACACCACACTACTACACCACACTACTACACCAGGCTACTACACCAGGCTACTACACCAGGCTACTACACCAGGCTACTACACCAGGCTACTAGACCACTCCACTACACCAGACGACTACACCACGCTACTACACCAGGCTACTACACCACGCTACTACACCACGCTACTACACCACACTACTACACCACACTACTACACCAGGCTACTACACCACGCTACTACACTACGCTACTACACCAGGCTACTACACCAGGCTACTACACCAGGCTACTACACCAGGCTACTAGACCACTCCACTACACCAGACGACTACACCACGCTACTACACCACGCTACTACACCACACTACTACACCAGGCTACTACACCACACTACTACACCAGGCTACTACACCACGCTACTACACCACGCTACTACACCACGCTACTACACCAGGCTACTACACCACGCTACTACACTACACTACTACACCACACTATTACACCAGGCAACTACACCAGGCTACTACACTACACTATTACACCAGGCTACTACACCAGGCAACTACACCACACTACTACACCACACTATTACACCAGGCTACTACACCAGGCAACTACACCAGGCTACTACACCAGGCTACTGCACCACAATACTACACCAGGCTACTACACCAGGCTACTACACCAGGCTACTACACCAGGCTACTACATCAGGCTACTACACCACGCTACTACACCACGCTACTACACCAGGCTACTACACCAGGCTACTACACCAGGCTACTACACCACACTACTACACCAGGCTACTACACCAGGCTACTACACCACACTACTACACCAGGCTACTACACCACACTACTACACCACACTACTACACCAGGCTACTACACCAGGCTACTACACCACACTACTACACCAGGCTACTACACCAGGCTACTACACCACACTACTACACCAGGCTACTACACCAGGCTACTACACCACACTACTACACCAGGCTACTACAACAGGCTACTACACCACACTACTACACCAGGCTACTACACCAGGCTACTACACCACACTACTACACCAGGCTACTACACCAGGCTACTACACCACGCTACTACACCAGGCTACTAGACCAGGCTACTACACCACACTACTACACCAGGCTACTACACCACACTACTACACCACACTACTACACCAGGCTACTACACCAGGCTACTACACCACACTACTACACCAGGCTACTACACCAGGCTACTACACCACACTACTACACCAGGCTACTACACCACACTACTACACCAGGCTACTACACCACACTACTACACCAGGCTACTACACCACACTACTACACCAGGCTACTACACCAGGCTACTACTACACCAGGCTACTACACCAGGCTACTACACCACACTACTACACCAGGCTACTACACCAGGCTACTACACCACACTACTACACCAGGCTACTACACCACACTACTACACCAGGCTACTACACCAGGCTACTACACCACACTACTACACCACACTACTACACCAGGCTACTACACCAGGCTACTACACCAGGCTACTACACCACACTACTACACCAAGCTACTACACCAGGCTACTACACCAGGCTACTACACCAGGCTACTAGACCACTCCACTACACCAGACGACTACACCACGCTACTACACCACGCTACTACACCACACTACTACACCAGGCTACTACACCACACTACTACACCAGGCTACTACACCACGCTACTACACCACGCTACTACACCACGCTACTACACCAGGCTACTACACCACGCTACTACACTACACTACTACACTACTACACCACACTATTACACCAGGCAACTACACCAGGCAACTACACCAGGCTACTACACCAGGCTACTACACCAGGCTACTACACCAGGCTACTACACCAGGCTACTACACCACACTACTACACCACACTACTACACCACACTACTACACCAGGCTACTACACCACACTACTACACCAGGCTACTACACCACACTACTACACCAGGCTACTACATCACACTACTACACCAGGCTACTACACCACACTACTACACCAGGCTACTACACCACACTACTACACCAGGCTACTACACCACACTACTACACCACACTACTACACCAGGCTACTACACCAGGCTACTACACCAGGCTACTACACCAGGCTACTACACCACACTACTACACCAGGCTACTACACCAGGCTACTACACCACACTACTACACCAGGCTACTACACCACACTACTACACCAGGCTACTACACCACACTACTACACCAGGCTACTACACCACACTACTACACCAGGCTACTACACCAGGCTACTACACCAGGCTACTACACCAGGCTACTACACCACACTACTACACCAGGCTACTACACCAGGCTACTACACCACACTACTACACCAGGCTACTACACCACAATACTACACCAGGCTACTACACCAGGCTACTACACCACACTACTACACCACACTACTACACCAGGCTACTACACCAGGCTACTACACCACACTACTACACCAGGCTACTACACCAGGCTACTACACCAGGCTACTACACCACACTACTACACCACACTACTACACCAGGCTACTACACCAGGCTACTACACCAGGCTACTACACCAGGCTACTACACCAGGCTACTACACCAGGCTACTACACCACTCCACTACACCAGACGACTACACCACGCTACTACACCACGCTACTACACCACACTACTACACCAGGCTACTACACCACACTACTACACCACACTACTACACCACGCTACTACACAACGCTACTACACCACGCTACTACACCAGGCTACTACACCACGCTACTACACTACACTACTACACCACACTATTACACCAGGCAACTACACCAGGCTACTACACTACACTATTACACCAGGCTACTACACTACACTATTACACCAGGCTACTACACCAGGCAACTACACCACACTACTACACCACACTATTACACCAGGCTACTACACCAGGCAACTACACCAGGCTACTACACCAGGCTACTGCACCACAATACTACACCAGGCTACTACACCAGGCTACTACACCAGGCTACTACACCAGGCTACTACATCAGGCTACTACACCACGCTACTACACCAGGCTACTACACCAGGCTACTACACCAGGCTACTACACCACACTACTACACCAGGCTACTACAACAGGCTATTACACCACACTACTACACCAGGCTACTACACCACACTACTACACCAGGCTACTACACCACACTACTACACCAGGCTACTACACCACACTACTACACCAGGCTACTACACCACACTACTACACCAGGCTACTACACCACACTACTACACCAGGCTACTACACCACACTACTACACCACACTACTACACCAGGCTACTACACCAGGCTACTACACCAGGCTACTACACCACACTACTACACCAGGCTACTACACCAGGCTACTACACCACACTACTACACCAGGCTACTACACCACACTACTACACCAGGCTACTACACCACACTACTTCACCAGGCTACTACACCAGGCTACTACAACACACTACTACACCAGGCTACTACACCAGGCTACTACACCACACTACTACACCAGGCTACTACACCAGGCTACTACACCACACTACTACACCAGGCTACTACACCAGGCTACTACACCAGGCTACTACACCACAGTACTACACCACACTACTACACCAGGCTACTACACCAGGCTACTACACCACACTACTACACCACACTACTACACCAGGCTACTACACCAGGCTACTACACCAGGCTACTACACCAGGCTACTAGACCACTCCACTACACCAGACGACTACACCACGCTACTACACCAGGCTACTACACCACGCTACTACACCACGCTACTACACCACACTACTACACCACACTACTACACCAGGCTACTACACCACGCTACTACACCAGGCTACTACACCACGCTACTACACTACACTACTACACCACACTATTACACCAGGCAACTACATCAGGCTACTACACTACACTACTACACCACACTATTACACCAGGCTACTACACCAGGCAACTACACCACACTACTACACCACACTATTACACCAGGCTACTACACCAGGCAACTACACCAGGCTACTACACCAGGCTACTGCACCACAATACTACACCAGGCTACTACACCAGGCTACTACACCACGCTACTACACCACACTATTACACCAGGCTACTACACCAGGCAACTACACCACACTACTACACCACACTATTACACCAGGCTACTACACCAGGCAACTATACCAGGCTACTACACCAGGCTACTGCACCACAATACTACACCAGGCTACTACACCAGGCTACTACACCAGGCTACTACACCACGCTACTACACCAGGCTACTACATCAGGCTACTACACCAGGCTACTACACCACGCTACTACACCACGCTACTACACCAGGCTACTACACCACGCTACTACACCACGCTACTACACCAGGCAACTACATCAGGCTACTGCACCACACTATTACACCATGCTATTACACCAGGCCACTAAACTTCGCTACTACAAATGATAAATGAATAAAAATGATGAATCAACCTTTATTATGATCCTTTTATATTTTACCAAAAGTAGAAATATATTATTATATTTTTACATTTCCTATTTTAGCATTTTAACTTCAAACACTTTATAAAAGGCGTCACAAAGTTTCAAATTAGGGTACAAAAAGGGTCACAATGTTTCAAATTAGGGTTCAAAAAGTGTCACAAAGTTTCAAATTTGGGGTAGGTACGTAGGTTTTGGTTATAAGTTTCGGAAACCTATTTAATTCCACACAAAATAACGTACCTAATGTGAGAAAACAAACGTCTCCAATTCTTTTAACACTTTCCAGGAACGTTGTGGAAACTTAAAATTGTTTGCTGGGAAGGTTCAAGTCACTTCTGGGGTGTGAGTTTTCATTCGCATATAGTCCTGGGGACCATTCAGGCTTGTTCGCATTTGTGTTCCTCACGTGTGCCCCAAAGAATGAGGTGATTTGATAAAATGCTATGCCCAAGATTACCATCCGAGTGCCGGCGGGGAAGTGGTTCAAATAGCTTTGGCTATCACTTCCTTATGTCCGGTCGTGATGGTCAAGCGGATTAAGGCATCCTGTAGTTACCAGTTGCGTTGCTCCTGGGAGCATGGGTTCGAGTCACTTCTGGGGTCTGAGTTTTCATTCGCATATAGTCCTGGGGACCATTCAGGCTTGTTCGCATTTGTGTTCCTCACATGTGCCCCAAAGAATGAGGTGATTTGATAAAATGCTATGCCCAAGATTACCATCCGAGTGCCGGCGGGGAAATGGTTCAAATAGCTTCGGCTATCACTTCCTTATGTCCGGTCGTGATGGTCAAGCGAATTAAGGCATCCTGTAGTTACGAGTTGCGTTGCTCCTGGGAGTATAGGTTCGAGTCACTTCTTTGGTGTGAGTTTTCATTCGCATATAGTCCTGAGGACCATTCAGGCTTGTTCGCATATATATATATACATATATATATATATATATATATATATATATATATATATATATATATATATATATATATATATATATATATATATATATATATTTAATTAAACCTAGAAGGGGTACCACCTCTGTTGCAAGTGTAGGGACCCATAGCCTCGGAGAAGAAAATAAAGAGTACTCACAGAAGACCTTGTGGATCCTCACTGAACACTGATATTTTCTTCTCCTACCACCCATATACTTTGGTATGTGTGTATATTTATCTAACTTTATTTGAAAATGTAATTTCACAAAATAAGTTACAATATTGATTACATGCAGGGTACTAGGCTGCTTGTCATAAGTTGTATAGCTCCTCCAGCTCCTTTAGATGGCGGGCAGGAATTATGGATGCAGTAAGCATTTCCTCTCTGGATTGCCACACTAAGGCGCTGAAAGAGAAAACTGGCAGCTCTAGGGCCTCTAGTTGTTTTGATTAGCTTAGACCCAAACTCCTTCAAAAAGCTAGCAACACTTTTACCCCATGCACCAAGTGTCTCTGACGCAATGGGCATAAAATTGTAGTGGTGCTCAAGGTCTCTGTATTTACGTGACTTAGCCGCTTCCCGGTGATTGGCAGCTTCTCCTGCTTGTGTAGCACTGAAGTAAACATAGGTATTGGCTAAAGTTGAAACGCAAGTGTAGTCCCACACCAACTGTCTACCATTCTTCCAGGGGTTCACCGTGATTCCGTCTGGGCGACCGACAGACCGCACCTCACACATCAGAGTTTCGGGACATTAGGTAACGGGGCTCTCTCTCTGCTGGACACAGGCTTCTCATAATAATGTCATTGACCTTGCCGTATCTTGCATGCCATCCTCTTCTCCTTTGGCAGAGAAGGCCATGCCATCCGTACCTGTTGGCTTCTGCCTCGCTGCAAATACACCTGTATTCGGTGTGGATTGGGGCAGCAAGGCGGAGACCCACGGCAATTCGGAGAGCCTGCGGTGTGAGACGGGTGCCAGTTGCTGACATTGGGGTTGCTAATAGGAAATCACCTGCATGGGGAGCTGCTACAGCTTTAAGTCGGGCAGTGTCATGTGGTGTTGTCGCAGCTTCTAGCAAAGTCGCAGCTTCTTGGTCGACAATGGGGCGATCCCAGCTGGATTGCTTATGGGTCAGAAGGCAGTGGTTGGGGTGCTGGTCCTGCGAGAGAGACCCATTTGGTTGTGTAGTCTGTGAAGTTGGTATCATATACCCCTGCCTGTTGAATTAGGTGCTCAGGTAGGATTTCCTTCACCAAGTTGCTTATGGGCAACTTATATATATATATATATATATATATATATATATATATATATATATATATATGTCGTACCTAATAGCCAGAACGCACTTCTCAGTCTACTATGCAAGGCCTGATTTGCCTAATAAGCCAAGTTTTCATGAATTAATATTTTTTCGACTACCTAACCTACCTAACCTAACCTAACCTAACTTTTTCAGCTACCTAACCTAACCTAATCTATAAAGATAGGTTAGGTTAGGTTAGGTAGGGTTGGTTAGGTTCGGTCATATATCTACGTTAATTTTACCTCCAATAAAATAAAATTGACCTCATACATAATGAAATGGGTAGCTTTATCATTTCATAAGAAAAAAATTTGAGAAAATATATTAATTTAGGAAAACTTGGCTTATTAGGCAAATCAGGCCTTGCATAGTAGGCTGAGAAGTGCGTTCTGGCTACTAGGTACGACATATATATATATATATATATATATGTATATATATATATATATATATATATATATATATATATATATATATATATATATATATATATATACATATATACATTTATATATTTATACATATATATATATATATATATATATATATATATATATATATATATATATATACATATATATACATATATATATATATATATATATATATATATATATATATATATATATATATATATATATATATATATATATATATATATATATATATATATATATATGTTTCATTGAATATGACCGCATATTCTGTATTTATTATTTTCTGGTTTAGGGCTTCTATCCCTCTAACTATTTTCTTAGCATCAGGGCTTAATTGAAATAGGAGTTCTCCAAAACTCATTAACGTACTTTTAAGGTGAAGAAAAGAAGTGATTTACTATAGAGTGTATTACACTTATTTGTATAATTTGCACGACGTTTCGAACCTCCATGGTTCATTCTCAAGTGAACAGATCTTTACAATACTAGTTGATTTTATACCCGCATTAGGTCAGGTGATAATACAATGAAGGTGAAAACATGGGGGGATACATAAGGGATAAACATAGGGGCTGCAGAAGGCTTATTGGCCCATACGAGGCATCTCCTATCTAAACACAAAGATTAATCCAGTGTAATTGGCCTGTTATGTTGGACATTGTCTTCTGTGTTGGCATCGATATGTTCTTGTCTTGTCCTTACTCTCATGGTGGGTAGAGTAAATAGTTCCGTGATTTGGGTGTTCATGGTAGGTCGCTCTATTCTTATGGATAGAATAAGAATAGAGCGACCTACCATGAACACCTAAATCACGGAACTATTTACTCTACCCACCATGAGAGTAAGGACAAGACAAGAACATATCGATGCCAACACAGAAGACAATGTCCAACATAACAGGCCAATTACACTGGATTAATCTTTGTGTTTAGATAGGAGATGCCTCGTATGGGCCAATAAGCCTCCTGCAGCCCCTATGTTTATCCCTTATGTATCCCCCCATGTTTTCACCTTCATTGTATTATCACCTGACCTAATGCGGGTATAAAATCAACTAGTATTGTAAAGATCTGTTCACTTGAGAATGAACCATGGAGGTTCGAAACGTCGTGCAAATTATACAAATAAGTGTAATACACTCTATAGTAAATCACTTCTTTTCTTCACCTTAAAAGTACGAAAATGAGTTTTGGAGAACTCCTATTTCAATTAAGCCCTGATGCTAAGAAAATAGTTAGAGGGATAGAAGCCCTAAATAAAATAAATAATAAATACAGAATATGCGGTCATATTCAATGAAACATGTTTGAAAGAAAACCTGCTGCCAGTATACACCAATATATATATATATATATATATATATATATATATATATATATATATATATATATATATATATATATATATATATATATATATATATATGTATATGTTAGTATATTTTGGTAGCAGTCTTTCCTGTAGACATATATTATTAAATATGACCGAAAAAAGTAAGATTAATAATTCTAACACGAATTTTCTCAATCTTTCGTACATTTCGTTTCACTGTTGGAGGTAAATCAAAAATCAATTCTCCAAAATTCATTTTTATTTCTAGTCTGACGCGACATAAGCGCGTTTCGTAAAACTTATTACATTTTCAAAGACTTTAGTTCACAAATACACAACTGAATAGAACTTACTCATCTCCGATGTTATATCTACATTTGTGTGAGGTGGAAGGGGTGATGTGGCATTAACACAAGACAGAACAAGATGTGGCATTAATAGGGTATTAATTTCATCAACACAAGACAGAACAAGAGTATTAATAGGGTATTAATTTCATCAACACAAGACAGAACACGAAACAATGGATATTGAATAGAAGGGTTTGTAGAAAGCCTATTGGTCCATATTTCTTCATGCTTCTATATTGGAGCGGAGTCTTGAGGTGGGTAGAATATAGTTGTGCAATAATTGGCTGTTGATTTCTGGTGTTGACTTCTTGATGTGTAGTGCCTCGCAAACGTCAAGCCGCCTGCTATCGCTGTATCTATCGATGATTTCTGTGTTGTTTACTAGGATTTCTCTGGCGATGGTTTGGTTGTGGGAAGAGATTATATGTTCCTTAATGGAGCCCTGTTGCTTATGCATCGTTAAACGCCTAGAAAGAGATGTTGATGTCTTGCCTATATACTTGGTTTTTTGGAGCTTACAGTCCCCAAGAGGATACAAAAATCAGAGGATACAACTGACGATTTACTATAAAACCAGAAAAACGGCCAGCCTACTCATGAGAAACTCTAAAGACACAAAACAGAACGCTTTAAAAGAGACTAACGTAGTCTATGCCTTCAAATGCCCTCTTGGGGACTGTAAGCTCCAAAAAACCCAGTATATAGGCAAGACAACAACATCTCTTTCTAGGCGTTTAACGATGCATAAGCAACAGGGCTCCATTAAGGAACATATAATCTCTTCCCACAACCAAACCATCGCCAGAGAAATCCTAGTAAACAACACAGAAATCATCGATAGATACAGCGATAGCAGGCGGCTCGACGTTTGCGAGGCGCTACACATCAAGAAGTCAACACCAGCAATCAACAGCCAATTATTGCACAACTATATTCTACCCACCTCAAGACTCCGCTCCAATATAGAAGCATGAAGAAATATGGACCAATAGGCTTTCTACAAACACTTCTATTCAATATCCATTGTTTCGTGTTCTGTCTTGTGTTGATGAAATTAATACCCTATTAATACTCTTGTTCTGTCTTGTGTTGATGAAATTAATACCCTATTAATGCCACATCTTGTTCTGTCTTGTGTTAATGCCACATCACCCCTTCCACCTCACTCAAATGTAGATATAAAATCGGAGATGAGTAAGTTCTATTCAGTTGTGTATTTGTGAACTAAAGTCTTTGAAAATGTAATAAGTTTTACGAAACGCGCTTGTGTCGCGTCAGACTAGAAATAAAAATAAATTTTGGAGAATTGATTTTTGATTTACCTCCAACAGTGAAACGAAATGTACGAAAGATTGAGAAAATTCGTGTTAGAATTATTAATCTTACTTTTTCGGTCATATTTAATAATATATGTATATGTATATATGTATATGTATATATATATGTATATGTATATATATATATATATATATATATATATATATATATATATATATATATATACATATATATATATATATATATATATATATATATATATATATATATATATATATATATATATATATATATATATATATATATATATATATATATATATGGCACAACTCTCCTAAACACGAGAGTTAAGTATACAACTTTAGAACACTTTCCCACCAGGAGACTCGAACCCTAGCCAGCACAGAAGCCTTCCAGCAACTGACATAACAGGTACGCCTTAACCCTCTGCACCACCGCTCAGACCCTTAAAAGAGATGGTAATTTCGGAGTATTTAAATACCCCAAAGATCAACACCTCCCAAGAGCACCAGAGCAAGTGAGGGGTCATTTAGACGTTAATTTCATCAAGTCCCTGTTAATATGGGATTACAAGAAAGATTGTAAAGAAAGAAAGTGGATTAAGGCGTCTTGTACATACCAGTTGCGTTGCTTCTGGGAGTATGGGTTCGAGTCACTTCTGGGGTGTGAGTTTTCAGTTGCATATTGTCCTGGGGACCATTCAGGCTTGTTCGCATTTGTGTTCCTCACGTGTGCCCCAAAGAATGAGGTGATTTGGTAAAATGCTATGCCCAAGATTACTATCCGAGTGCCGGCGGTGGGGTGGTTCAAATAGCCTCGGCTATCACCTCATTATGTCCGGTCGTGATGGTCAAGTGGATTAAGGCGTCTTGTACATTCCAGTTGCGTTGCTTCTGGGAGTATGGGTTCGAGTCACTTCTGGGGTGTGAGTTTTCAGTTGCATATTGTCCTGGGGACCATTCAGGCTTGTTCGCATTTGTGTTCCATATATTTGCATATATATATGTTCCATTATATATGTTCCATATTCGCATATATTTGTATATATATATATATATATATATATATATATATATTGGTAGCAATCTTTCTTGTAAACATATGTTGTTAAATATGAACGAAAAAGTAAGAGTAATAATTCGAAAACGAATTTTCTCAATATTTCTTATGTTTCTTTTTACTGTCGATGGTAATTGAAAAACCAATTCTCCAAAATTCATTTTTATTTCTAGTCTGACGTGAAGCTTGAACGCGTTTCATAATAACTTATTACATTTTCATAGACTTTAATTTACACACACACAACTGTAACCTGAAAGCACTAAACAGAGTTTTACTTATGCTAACTCTAAACAACTTATCCGTCTTATATACTCGCACTTGGGTAAGGTGATATGTTGCAACAGTTTTGGATGAGGTGAACAAACTTTTGACAAACACATGATTGATCATGGAAGAATGGGTATTAATTGGACATATGAGAGCATAAGAATGGAAGTAACTGCAAAGAGCCAATTGGCCCATACTTCCTCTTGATGCTTCTCTATTGGTACGGAGTCTTGAAGTGGGTAGAATATAGTTGTGCATTAATTGGCTGTTGATTGCTTGTGTTTAATTTTTGATGTGTAGTGCCTCGCAGATGTCAAGCCGCCTGCCATCGCTGTATCTATCGATGATTTCTGTGTTGTTTGTTAAGACTTCTCTGGTGATGGTCTGGTTGTGGGAAGAGATTATACGTTCCTTGATGGAGCCCTGTTGCTTATCCATTGTTAATCGCCTGGAAAGATATGTTAATATCTTGCCTATATACTGAGTTCTTTGGGGCTTACAGTCCCCAAGTGAACATTTGAAGGCATAGACGATGTTAGTCTCCTTTAAGGCGTTCTGCTTTGTGTCTGGAGAGTTTTTCATGAGAAGGTTGGCCGATTTTTTGGTTTTAAAGTATCTTGTCAATTGTATCTTCTGATTTTTGTCTGTAGGGATACCGTTCCTATTAACAATATCTTTCAGGACCCTTTCCTCCATTTTATGAGCTGTGGAAAAGAAGTTCCTGTAAAATAGTCTAATAGTTGGTACAGGTGTTGTGTAAGTTGACTCTTAAGAGGTTGCATGGCGTTTCACCTTCATTTTTATGATGTCTTCAACGAAACCACTGGAGAAGCCGTTGTTGACTAGGACCTGCCTTACCCTACACAGTTCTTCATCGACTTGCTTCCATCATGAGCTGTGGCTGAGAGCACGGTCGACGTAAGCGTTGACAACTCTCCTCACATGGCTCAAGAAGCGGACAGAGTGTATCGTGATCCAGCCTATACTCCTCTTGACATACCAGAAAAAATTCTAAAGAAACTACTCGAAGCTTGTTTCTAAAGAGGCACCCATCTTGAGCCCAGATGGGCACATGTATAAGCAAATAGATAGGGTCGCCATGGGTTCTTCCCTAGGCGTCCTGTTTTCAAACATTTACATGGGTACCATCGAACAGAAGGTCTTAGGTGACATGAACTTGAAACCAGCCATATACTTCAGGTATGTTGACATTTTTACACAGGTATCTGATGTCAGACGTCTGCAGGAGCTGAAGGAGGCATTCGAGCGGAATTCTGTGTTGAGTTTCACTTACGAGATGGAGAAGGATAGGAAGCTGCCCTTTCTAGATGTAACAGTCATGGAAAGGAGCGGAGATTTCCAAACTGCAGTCTATACTAAGGAAACAAACATTGGAATGTGCCTCAATGCCAACAGTGACTGCCCAGACAGGTACAAGAGAAGTGTTGTCAACGCTTACGTTGTATATGTGCAAGTAGGTACGTGCATTTGGGATACTAAACACAATATAGATACCTCTTATTCAGTGATGATACAATTGGATTTCCTTTCTGGCCCACCAAGGCAAGAATCAGAGGCATAAACCCTTCCTTAGATGCGTAGAAACTACAATATCCTATAAAAAAATTAAATAAATTAAAAAAAATTATATGCATAAATATATATATATATAAATGTGTGAGGGTACCACCTCTGGTGCCAATGTGGGGACCCATAGCCTCGGAGAAGAAAATAAAAAGTATTCAGAGGAGACCTTGTGGTCTCTCACTGCACACTAATATTATCTTCTCCTACCACCCCCATTCTTTTGTATGTACACATATATATTTGCTTTATTTGAACCTTGTTACAAAAAAGGAGTTACATATAGGTTACAAAGATGGTTATCATAGGTTGTCGAGTTCCTCCAGCTCCTCAGATGGTGGGCAGGAACCCTGGATGCAGTGCGCATTTCCCCTCTGTATCGCCACGCTGAGGCGCTGGAAAAGAAAGCTGGCAGCTCTAGGGTCCCTTGTTGTTTCAATGAGTCTAGAACCCAGTTCCTTCAAAAAACTATTAGCACTTTTACCCCAGGCGCCGAGTGTCTCAGAAGCAATGGGGACAAAATTGTAGTGGTGATCCAGTTCTCTATACTTACGGGATTTGGCTGCTTCCCTGTGGGTGGCAGCGCCACCTGGTTGTGCAACACTGAGGTTAATGTAGGTGTTAGCCAGGGTTGATACGCACGTGTAGTCCCATACAAACTGCTTGCCATTCTTCCAGGGGTTCACTGTGATACCATCCGAGCGACCAATAAGAGCATCAGAGTTACGGGGCGTTAGGTAACGGGGCTCTCTTTCAGCTGTGGTGAGGCTCCTCTTGATGATGTCGTTAACTTCACTGTGCCTCAAGTGCCATCCCCCTGTGCTTTGGCAGAGTAGGCCATGGTGGCTGTACCTGTCAGCCACCACCTCGCCGCAAATACACACATATATATATATATATATATATATATATATATATATATATATATATATATGTCGTACCTAGTAGCCAGAACGCACTTCTCAGCCTACTATGCAAGGCCCGATTTGCCTAATAAGCCAAGTTTTCATGAATTATTTGTTTTTCGACTACCTAACCTACCTAACCTAACCTAACCTAACTTTTTCGGCTACCTAACCAAACCTAACCTATGAAGATAGGTTAGGTTAGGTTAGGTAGGGTTGGTTAGGTTCGGTCATATATCTACGTTAATTTTAACTCCAATAAAAATAAAATGACCTCATACATAATGAAATGGGTAGCTTTATCATTTCATAAGAAAAAAATTAGAAAAAATATATTAATTCAGGAAAACTTGGCTTATTAGGCAAATCGGGCCTTGAATAGTAGGCCAAAAAGTGAGTTCTGGCTACTAGGTACGACATATATATATATATATATATATATATATATATATATATATATATATATATATATATATTTTATATATATATATATATATATATATATATATATAAAACTTGGCTTATTAGGCAAATCGGGCCTTGCATAGTAGGCTGAGAAGTGCGTTCTGGCTACTAGGTACATACATATATATATATATATATATATATATATATATATATATATATATATATATATATATATATATATATATATATGTCGTACCTAGTAGCCAGAATGCACTTTTCGGCCTATTATGCAAGGCCCGATTTGCCTAATAAGCCAAGTTTTCCTGAATTAATATATTTTCTCTAATTTTTTTATTATGAAATGATAAAGCTACCCATTTCATTATGTATGAGGTCAAGTGTTTTTTATTGCAGTTAAAATTAACGTAGATATTTGACCGAACCTAACCAACCCTACCTAACCTAACCTAACCTATCTTTATAAGTTAGGTTAGGTTAGGAAGCCGAAAAAGTTAAGTTAGGTTAGGTTAGGTAGGTTAGGTAGTCGAAAAACAATTAATTCATGAAAACTTTGCTCTTTAGGCAAATTGCGCCTTGCATAGTAGGCCGAGAAGTGCGTTCTGGCTACTAGGTAGCCAGAACGTAGTTTCTGGCTACGTTCTTCTGACGAAGAACTCTGTAGGGTAAGGCAGGTCCTAGTCAACAACGGCTTCTCCAATGGTTTCGTCGAAGACATCATAAGAAGGAAAGTGAAACGCCATGCAACCTCTGAAGAGACAACAATTACACAACACCTATACCCCCTATTAGACTATTTTACAGGAACTTCTTTTCCACATCTCATAAAACGGAGGAAAGGGTCCTGAAAGATATTGTTAATAGAAACGTTATCCCTACAGACAAAAATCAGAGGATACAACTGACGATTTACTATAAAACCAGAAAAACGGCCAGCCTCGTAATGAGAAACTCTCCAGACACAAAGCAGAACGCTTTAAAAGAGACCAGCGTCGTCTATGCCTTCAAATGCCCTCTTGGGGACTGTAAGCTCCAAAAAACCCAGTATATAGGCAAGACAACAACATCTCTTTCTAGGCGTTTAACGATGCATAAGCAGCAGGGCTCCATTAAGGAACATATAATCTCTTCCCACAACCAAACCATCGCCAGAGAAATCCTAGTAAACAACACAGAAATCATCGATAGATACAGCGATAGCAGGCGGCTTGACGTTTGCGAGGCACTACACATTAAGAAGTCAACACCAGCAATCAACAGCCAATTAATGCACAACTATATTCTACCCACCTCAAGACTCTG
This sequence comes from Procambarus clarkii, assembly GCF_040958095.1. Lineage (NCBI taxonomy): Eukaryota > Metazoa > Arthropoda > Malacostraca > Decapoda > Cambaridae > Procambarus > Procambarus clarkii. The sequence goes on from NC_091156.1 coordinate 50,270,610, forward strand.
CTCCAATATAGAAGCATCAAGAAATATGGACCAATAGGCTTTCTATAATCACTTCCATTCAATACCCATTGTTTCGTGTTCTGTCTTGTGTTGATGAATTTAATACCCTATTAAAACCACCTCATTCCATCCACCTTACTAAAATGTAGATATAAACAAATCGGAGATGTGTAAGTTCTATTCAGTTGTGTATGTGTAAACTAAAGTCTTTGAAAATGTAATAAGTTTTACGATACGCGCTCAAGTGTCGCGTCAGACTAGAAATAAAAATGAATTTTGGAGAATTGATTTTTGAATTACCACCAACAGTGAAAAGAAATGTACGAAAGATTGAGAAAATTCGTGTTAGAATTATTAATCTTACTTTTTCGGTCATATTTAATAATATATATATATATATACATATATGCGAACAAGCCTGAACGGTCTCCAGGCGTATATGCAACTGAAAACTAACACCCCAAAAGTGACTCGAACCCATACTCCTAGGAGCAATTTGCAACTGGTGTACAGGATCTCTTAACCACTCGACCTATTTACTGCTAGGTTACAGGGGCATCAGAGTTAGAGAAAGTCTGCCCATCTTTTCTCGCTGGCACCGGGAATCGAACCCGGGACCACAGGATCACGCGTCCTGTGTGCTGTCCAGTTAACTAGCGGTGTGTGCGTGTGTGTACTGTGACGGTGTTCCCCCCCCCACCTTATATTTCTTCCACGCCAGCTGTAAGTCATATCTACTTTACCTGACCATTCTCTGCCTTCCAGAGAACAATTTTGGAGCATGAGGTGTTCTCGCATAGGGGAGAAATTAACTAAAGAAGAGTGTTTTGGCCAGTGGCTTAGGCCCTTTTGGACGCCAAGATGGCGCCGACTCCTACGTTTTCGCGCCAAAATGTTATGACGTCAGTGGCACCAGATTGGCCAAGAACGGTGTCGTGGTACAGGGAGCCAAATGAGAAACGCCCCTGGCAAGTGTGACATCACGAGTGGAGGTAGATCCGGGCCGTGCGACTTGTTGCGCCAGGAGTTAGATACGACACGTCGTCAAGGGCGGACGTGCGATAAGGGGGTCCTGTCAGTCTGACAGTATTCGCCCCTCTCCGGTAAATATACGCATCACTAGTGGTCTGCGAGCATCCTGTGAGGTCTTCCTGAACTCCGTGAGGCGGACAGAAGAAGGAATTGACGGGAAACGAGCAACAAGTGCTCCAGTGACAGGTGCTTAGCAAGAGTGAAGCCTTGGCAGTGACTTCAGGGACGACTGTACAGTTTCACCAGTCGGGTGATGACGTAGCGGCTGGGCCAGTTCACCGTGAGTGAACTTTTTCAGTGAGGAAGGAGAAGAACAAACTAGCTGGGAATACGAACGACTGCAGCCGGGAGTAAGGACTGCAGACGTAGTTGTGAGTAGGAGGCGACAGCCAGGAGACCGACTCCAACCCTTCAAGAGGTTGTGGAGGAGCACGGAGCCGGCAGAGAGAAGCAGTACGGAGAAGACGCGTTTTTGGGTGTTGGTTGAGGTCCTGGGAAGAGCATCAGTGTGTTTGGAGGTGTTCCCTACAGCAAGTCGTGAGTCGGGACCAGGAGCTTCAATTCAACCCTCAACAGAGGACGAGTCCACATCATGTATGGTGGAAGTAGGTAATTCAGTTTTCCCTCCCATTCCCCTTTAGTTAGCGATTAGCCAGAGTATCTCCTATGTCGTGAGCAGGGCTCACCCATGTCTATGTTTTTTTTTTTTTTTTGAGATATATATAAGAGTTGTTACATTCTTGTACAGCCACTAGTACGCGTAGCGTTTCGGGCAAGTCCTTAATCCTATGGTCCCTGGAATACGATCCCCTGCCGCGAAGAATCGTTTTTTCATCCAAGTACACATTTTACTGTTGCGTTAAACAGAGGCTACAGTTAAGGAATTGCGCCCAGTAAATCCTCCCCGGCCAGGATACGAACCCATGACATAGCGCTCGCGGAACGCCAGGCGAGTGTCTTACGACTACACCACGGAGACTGTTTCTAGTGAGACACAGTTGTGAAGGGAGATGCTATAGAGCTCTCACGAGATATATATATATATATGGTGTGTGATTGCACGTGTGATTTGATGAAGAGAGTACTGTGACGAGGACATTTATATTTACATGTGATTTATATTATAAGTTCATGCCAGAGGTTATGTGTATAAATATACAATTTATTAGTGTAAGGCTGTGTGCCTAGAGTTACCTCGTTATTATAAATATTGATAAAGTGAACTATATATACTGGAGTTATTAAATAGTATATTCATATGTCTAGTGGTTAACCGTGATTATGCCAGTGTTGTGATATACTGTGAATATGAGGGAATAATAGGCGCCTCACACTAATAGTGTGAGTATAGTGAGGGAGTGAGGAGTGTGAGGGGGCGTGGCATCTCGCGTGTTGCCAAACGTTCGATAACACTGCATGTGGAGCGTGGGAACGCACGTCAGCTGGGAGTGTTGCCATTCCCGGAGTGTTCCAGAATTGTGAAGAGGCGGAGAGAAGGCTGCTCATTTATTCCTTTGCCACGTTGTTGATGCAGAATTATGATTCTTTGATCTTTTAAGTAAACTACAAAATCACCGCCGTGTTTGTGTCAACCCTCCATTACGTTGTTGCTATTGAGACTATCTAAGAGTGAGTGATTTAAACATATACGTGCCTTTTATCAAATTGATTAGTATTCCCTGGGGCCACTACTATATTACTACTATTCCACTGAGGTGTTACTGGACACGGTAAACACCAGTTGGCGACCTATAAGGAGCGGTAGAGCCCTCTCTCGGGGCGGGCACATGATCAAGTGAAGTGATCATGTTCTCACTCGTCTTTAGGCTACGAAGCCAGCCGGAGACAGACTGAGAGACTCTCCTGGTGAACAGTGGCACCATGAGGATTGAGTGCAGACCCGTGGGGGCTACCGTAAGTAACGTTTATCACTAATAATATTTGGTGGTGACTGGCTAGAGAGAGAGACACCCCGACAGAACTCATCTAGTTGTGTTTGCGGGGGTTGAGCTCTGGCTCTTTGGTCCCGCCTCTCAACCGTCAATCAACAGGTGTACAGATTCCTGAGCCTATTGGGCTGAATCATATCTACACTTGAAACTGTATATGGAGTCAGCCTCCACCTGTGACCGACGTGTTGGAGTAACTGTCATGTCACGTGAGCTATTTAATGTTGGAGGCCATAACTACTTTTCAAATTTAAAGCTATATAGTCAAAATTTTCAAGTTCAGTTTTGCTGGAAACATAAATTTAACTTGCTTCTAAGAAGTAACATAAATTTAACTTGCTTTTGAGAAGTAACATAAATTTAACTTGCTTTTAAGAAGTAACATAAATTTAACTTGCTTCTAAGAAGTATTTCAATGCCATTACATACAAGAGATGGAAGTGGACAAATGAGGGTTACCATTACCTGTACGCAGTCGGAAGCATAATCACTGATGAAATAAGGCTATGATATTTGTCAGTATTTGTGTATATATTTTGCCCCGATGTGCTGATAAGGAGAAAAGTTGAAGCACTCTGTTCTCTGGATCAGTGCTCCAAATAAAAGCAACAGGGCCAAGGGGAGCAATAGAATAAGAAAACTGGCACATGTTTAGCATGTAATCTGAACAGTCAATGTTCCAACCTGCTAGAACTATTTAGCCACATTGTCGCTAATAACCCCCAAGTTTACATTTTAAAAGCACGTGTTCTTGAACACTTTTGAGTTAAACTGTAAAAACATTTTTAGTTGACATGGTGGTGTTTCATTCTATGGGTGTATGTCTTGCCACTCTTGAATCTCATGATACTACACCCAGTATTCTATATTTGTGCTTAACAAGACCTGCTTAAATGAGGCCTGTAAAGGAATGTACTTACTTCATTACAGTAACCTGTAAAGTTGGGGTCTCCAAACTTTTCACTGCAATATTCATATCACATAATTTACACATTTTTGTGGGCCAAAGAAAAAAATGATTACTAATCAGTCAACTGATTGACAGCACGGTTGAGAAAAACTATGGGAAATAATTAATTTTATTATTAATATATCAATTTCAAGTTGCTGCAAGCCGGATAAAATCTTGTGGTAGGGCGGATATGGCCTGCAGGCTGGAGTTTGGAGACCCCTGCTGTAGAGTACTTTTTCAGGAGCAAATAAATATTTCACATTACTATCTAATAAACCTATTATACCTCAGTGTTATAGCTGTCTGTCTGTTATATATATATATATATATATATATATATATATATATATATATATATATATATATATATATATATATACATATATATATATATATATATATATATATATATATATATATATACATATATATATATATATATATATATATATATATATATATATATATATATATATATATATTCTCCTATAGGAGAACTCCTATTTCAATTAAGCCCTGATGCTAAGAAAATAGTTAGAGGGATAGAAGCCCTAAACCAGAAAATAATAAATACAGAATATGCGGTCATATTCAATGAAACATGTTTGAAAGAAAACCTGCTGCCAGTATACACCAATATATATATATATATATATATATATATATATATATATATATATATATATATATATATATATATATATATATATATATATATATATATTTAAAGAGAAGATTAATAATTTAAATTACTATATCAATTATTTGTTTGTCAATGTTTGATATTGCTAGTATTGAATGGTTTAACCTTTGTTGATGTACTGCATTGTAAGCAGGAACTGTCATAATAACGTGGCTGGAACAAATAATCTGACTCGCATATCTGAAATGAAACAAAAACTTACAATGTTTTGGGCCATCCTGGACCCTCATCAAGTCATGACCAACTTGGTATCAAGTTGTTACATAATATGAATGATAACATTTTGGTTTATCTTGGACTCTTATTAAATTCACTTCTTGATAAGGTTCCAGGACGGACTGTGAAATGTTGCCAACTTAATTGTACACATGTGGGAGCCGGTCGGCCGAGTGGACAGCACGCTGGACTTGTGATCCTGTGGTCCTGGGTTTGATCCCAGGCACCGGCGAGAAACAACGGGCAGAGTTTCTTTCACCCTATGCCCCAGTTACCTAGCAGTAAAATAGGTACCTGGGTCAGCTGTCACGGGCTGATTCCTGGGGGTGGAGGCCTGGTCGAGGACCGGGCCGCGGGGACACTAAAAAGTCCCGAAATCATCTCAAGGGAACCCTCAAGATAGATAACCACCACATCACTTCCTAATGCATTCCATTTGTCAACCACTCTGACACTAAAAAAGTTCTTTCTAATATCTCTGTGGCTCATTTGGGCACTCAGTTTCCACCTGTGTCCCCTAGTGCGTGTGCCCCTTGTGTTAAACAGCCTGTCAAAATCTACCCTATCAATTCCCTTCAGAATCTTGAATGTGGTGATCATGTCCCCCTAACTCTTCTGTCTTCAAGCGAAGTGAGGTTTAATTCCCGTAGTCTCTCCTCGTAGCTCATACCTCTCGGCTCGGGTACTAGTCTAGTGGCAAACCTCTGAACCTTTTCCAGTTTAGTCTTATCCTTGACTAGATATGGACTCCATGCTGGGGCTGCATACTCCAGGATTGGCCTGACATATGTGGTATACAAAGTTCTGAATGATTCTTTACACAAGTTTCTGAATGCCATTCGTATGTTGGCCAGCCTGGCATATGCCGCTGATGTTATCCGCTTGATATGTGCTGCAGGAGACAGGTCTGGCGTGATATCAACCCCCAAGTCTTTTTCCTTCTCTGACTCCTGAAGAATTTCCTCTCCCAGATGATACCTTGTATTTGGCCTCCTGCTCCCTACTATCTTCATTACATTACATTTGGTTGGGTTAAACTCTAACAACCATTTGTTCGACCATTTCTTCAGCTTGCCTACGTCTTTTTGAAGCCTCAAACAGTCCTCTTCTGTTTTAATCCTTCTCATAATTTTGGCATCGTCCGCAAACATTGAGAGAAAAGAATCAATACCCTCTGGGATATCATTTACATATATCAGAAACAAGATAGGACCGAGTACAGAGCCCTGTGGGACTCCACTGGTGACTTCACGCCAATCGGAGGTCTCACCCCTCACCGTAACTCTCTGCTTCCTATTGCTTAGGTACTCCCTTATCCACTGGAGCACCTTACCAGCTACACCTGCCTGTCTCTCCAGCTTATGTACCAGCCTCTTATGCGGTACTGTGTCAAAGGCTTTCCGACAATTCAAGAAAATGCAGTCCGCCCAGCCCTCTCTTTCTTGTTTATTCTTTGCCACCTGGTCGTAGAATTCTATTAAACCAGTCAGGCAAGATTTACCCTCCCTGAACCCATGTTGGCGATTTGTCACGAAGTCCCTTCTCTCCAGATGTGGTACCAGGTTTTTTCTCACGATCATCTCCATCACCTTGCATGGTATACAAGTCAAGGACACTGGCCTGTAGTACAGTGCCTCTTGCCTGTTGTCCTTTTTGTATATTGGGGCCACATTTGCCGTCTTCCATATTTCTGGTAGGTCTCCCATCTCCAGTGACATACTATACACTATGGAGAGTGGCAAGCAAAGTGCCTCTGCACACTCTTTCAGTACCCATGGTGAGATCCTGTCAGGATCAACAGCCTTTCTAACATCCAGATCCAGTAGGTGTCTCTTGACCTCCCTTCTCGTAATTTTGAACTCTTTGAAGGCCACCTGGTTTACCTCCCTTTCTCCTAGCACAGTGACCTCACCTTGTTCTATTATGAAGACCTCCTGGAACCTCTTGTTGAGTTCTTCACACACCTCTTTGTCATTCTCTGTATACCTGTCCTAGCCTATTCTACGTTTCACTACTTGTTCTTTCACTTTTGTTTTCCTTCTGATGTGACTGTGGAATAGCTTTGGTTCCGTCTTGGCTTTGTTTGCTATATCATTTTCAAAACTTTTCTCTGCTTCTCCTCTTACCCTGACGTACTCATTCCTGGTTCTCTGGTATCTCTCTCTGCTTTCTGGGGTTCTGTTATTCCGGAAGTTCCTCCACGCCCTATTGTTCAGTTTCTTCGCTTCCATACATGCCCTATTATACCATGGATTCTTCTGTTGCTTCTCGGATTTTTCCCTTTGAGCCGGGTTGAATCTCTGAGGTCTGTGTCCCTAGGTATTTTCCTTAGGAAACTTCTCATCTGTTCATAATTCCCCTTTCGATATGCCAGCCTTTTGATTCCTAGTTCTTTTTTGGGGGAGATAGTTCCTAGCTCTACCAGGTACTCAAAGTTCAATACACTGTGATCACTCATTCCCAAGGGCGCTTCCATCTTAACTTCCCTTATATCCCACTCATTTAGGGTAAATATCAAATCAAGCATTGCTGGTTCATCTTCTCCTCCCATTCTTGTTGGTTCCTTGATGTGCTGGCTTAGAAAGTTTCTTGTTGCCACGTCCAGCAGCTTAGCTCTCCATGTTTCTGGTCCTCCATGTGGGTCTCTGTTCTCCCAATCTATCTTCCCATGGTTGAAGTCTCCCATAATTAGTAGTCCAGATCCTTTCCTGTTAGCAACAGAAGCTACTCTTTCTATTATGTTAATGGTGGCCATGTTGTTTCTATCATATTCCTGTCTGGGTCTTCTGTCGTTTGGTAGTGGATTATATATGACTACGACTATAATTTTTTTCCCTCCAGTTGTTATGGTACCTGCTATGTAGTCACTGAAACCTCCACAGCCCTGAATAACCATCTCAAAATCCCAGCTTTTTCTTACCAGCAGAGCTACACCACCACCACCTCTTCCTTCCATCTCTTTCCTCATAACATAATAGTCCTGTGGGAACACTGCATTTGTTATCGTTTTCGTTAGCTTTGTTTCTGTGAGGGCTATAATGTCTGGGTTTTCCTCAAGTACCTGTTCTCCAAGCTCATTTGCTTTATTAGCAATTCCATCTATGTTAGTGTACATTGCTTTGAGGCTCACTTTCTTCTGTCACTTCTCAAATCGCCTCGTTGGTGAGTATTCTGCTGGTGGGGGAAGCTGTTCCATGGGTGTGAAGACCTGTGAGGTGGATAACAGGGTCTCAGAGGATACTGGGATGAGGGGCGGGGGATCCAGTGAAGGGGGAGGAAAAGGGAGGGTATAGGGTGAAAGGGAGTTGAGGACATGAAAGGAAGGGGGGAAGGGGGGACTCGGCGGGAGGAGGGAAGGGGTAGAAGGGTGGGGATTGGGTATGGGGGGGAGGGAGATTTAGCTGAACATTTGAGTGGAGGCTGGGAGGGTTTGGGTTAGGGGGGGTTCTATGCAGAGGTGGGTGGCGGGGTTGTCCTCCCTTCTGATGTTACTGGGTAGCTGGTTGTGGGTTCCCCCTTCGCCTCTAGGGGTGTTGTGTTGGGAGCTGTGACTTCCTGGTTTTCCCCACTCGCCCTACGCCTCTTCCTTGCTTCTGCCACCACGGCTCTCTCCTCCCTCGTCATGTCTCTACAGGAATAGATTTTTTAATTCTCCCACGTTTTTCAGGGAGCTCTTCCTTGATAGAATCTTCTCCTTTGTGCTCTCGTTTGCAAACACTATCTTTATCACTCGGTCTTTGTTGTACCAACCTACCCTGAAAACCTTCTCATTGCTATGCTCAGCCCCTTCCATGTCTAGTGCCTTCAGTACTTCATTCACTGCCGCTTTGTCCTGTGTACTCACCTATTTGTACTCACCTATTTTTGCTTGCGAGAGTTGAGCTTTGGCTCTTTGGTCCCGCCTCTCAACTGTCAATCAACTGGTGTACAGATTCCTGAGCCTAATGGGCTCTATCATATCTACATTTAAAACTGTGTATGGAGTCAGCTTCCACCACATCACTGCCTAATGCATTCCATCCGTTAACTACTCTGACACTGAAAACGTTCCTTCTAACGTCTCTGTGGCTCATGTGGGTACTCAGTTTCCACCTGTGTCCCCTTGTTCGCATCCTGCCAGTGTTGAATAGTTTATCCTTGTTTACCCGGTCGATTCCCCTGAGGATTTTGTAGGTTGTGATCATGTCCCCCCCTTACTCTTCTGTCTTCCAGTGTCGTAAGGGGCATTTCCCACAGCCTTTCCTCATAACTCATGCCTCTTAGTTCTGGGACTAGTCTAGTAGCATACCTTTTGACTTTTTCCAGCTTCTTCTTGTGCTTGACAAGGTACGGGCTCTATGCTGGGGCCGCATACTCCAGGATTGGTCTTACATATGTGGTGTACAAGATTCTGAATGATTCCTTACACAGGTTCCTGAACGCTGTTCTGATGTTAGTCAGCCTCGCATATGCCGCAGATGTTATTCTCTTTATGTGGGCTTCAGGAGACAGGTTTGGTGTGGTATCAACTCCTAGATCTTTCTCTCCGTCTGTTTCATTAAGTACTTCATCTCCAATTCTGTATCCTGTGTCTGGCCTCCTGTTTCCACTGCCTAGTTTCATTACTTTGCATTTACTCGGGTTGAACTTCAACAGCCATTTGTTGGACCATTCACTCATTCTGTCTAGGTCATCTTGTAGCCTCCTACTATCGTCCTCAGTTTCAATCCTCCTCATAATTTTTGCATCATCGGCAAACATTGAGAGAAACGATTCTATACCCTCTGGGAGATCATTTACATATATCAGAAACAGTTAGGTCCGAGGACTGACCCCTGCGGGACTCCAGTCGTAACTTCTTGCCAATCTGAGACCTCACCCCTCACACTGACTCGTTGTCTCCTGTTGCTTAGGTACTCCTGTATCCAACGGAGTATTTTCCCTTTCACTCCAGTCTGCATCTCCAGTTTTTTCACTAGCCTCTTGTGTGGCACTGTATCAAAGGCTTTCTGACAATCCAAAAATATGCAGTCTGCCCACCCTTCTCTTTCTTGCCTTATTTTTCTGGTCGTAGAATTCAAGTAACCCTGTGAGGCAGGAACTGCCATCCCTGAATCCATGTTGATGCTGTGTTACAAAGTTCTTTCGCTCCAGGTGCACCACTAGCTTTCTTCGCATAATCTTCTCCATCAGCTTGCATGGTATGCAGGTTAGGGACACTGGCCTGTAATTCAGTGCCTCCTGTCTATCCCCTTTCTTGTATATCGGGACTATGTTAGCTGCTTTCCAAATTTCTGGCAGTTCCACCTGTTGCCAGTGATTTGTTATTCACTATGGAGAGTGGGAGGCACAGTTCTTCTGCTCCTTCCTTTAGTATCCAAGGGGAGATTCCATCTTGGCCTATACCCTTTGTCACATCCAACTCTAGTAAACACTTCCTTACTTCCCCGCTGGTAATCTCAAACTCTTCCAGTGGTTCCTGGTTAGCTATTCCCTCTCTTATCTCTGGGATTTCTCCTTCCTCTAAGGTGAAGACCTCTTGGAATTTCAGTTCCTCACGCACTTCCTTGTCATTTGTAGTGAATCCTTCTGCCCATATCCTTAATTTCATAACCTGTTCCTTTACTGTTGTTTTTCTTCTGATGTGGCTATGCAGCAATTTAGGCTGAGTCTTTGCCTTGCTTGCGATGTCATTTTCGTATTGTCTTTCTGCCTCTCTTCTCATCCTGACATATTCATTCCTGGCATTCTGGTATCTTTCTCTGCTCTCCAGTGTCCTGTTATTCCTATAGTTTCTCCATGCCCTTTTACTTTGCTGCTTAGCTAGCCTACATCTCTGATTAAACCATGGGTTTCTCATCTTCATTTCACTGTTTTCCTTTTGGGCTGGGACAAACTTGTCTGCTGCGTCCTTGCATTTTTGCGTGATGTAGTCCATCATATCTTGGGCTGTCTTTTCCCTGAGCTTTGTTACCCATGCTATATCTGTTATGAATTTTCTTATCTCCTCATAGTTTCCCTTTCGGTATGATAACCTTTTGGTTTCGGTATCCCTCCTCGAGTTCAATAACCCTTCTTCAATCAGGTACTCAAACACCAATACACTGTGGTCACTCATTCCTACTGGGGCCTCAAAAGCGATTTCTCCTATGTCAAAGTCGTTCAGGGTGAAGACCAGGTCGAGTCTCGCTGGTTCGTCATATCCTCTCATCCTTGTGGTTCTCTGACATAATGGGTTAAGAAGTTTCTAGTCACCACCTACAGTAGTTTGGCTCTCTACGTATCCTCGCTTCCATGCAGTTCCTTGTTCTCCCAATCAATCCTTCCATGATTGAAGTCCCCCATGATGAGCAAGTGGGATCTATTTCTACAGGCAGCAGAGGTTGCCCTCTCAATTATAGTGTTAACTGCCATGTTGTTGTTTTCGTACTTTTGACTGGGTCTTCTGTCATTTGGTGGAGGGTTATATATTACTACTACTACTATCCTTGGTCCTCCCATTGTCATGGTGCCTGCTATGTAGTCTCTGAAACCCTCACAGCCCGGGATAGCCATCTCATTAAAATTCCATTCCTTTCTCATGAGTAGGGCCACTCTGCCTCCTCCCCTACTTTTCCCTCTCTTTCCTTATTACTGTGTACTCCTGGGGAAACACGGTTTTCGTTATGATTCCAGAGAGTTGTGTATCAGTGAGTTTGATTACATCTGGGTTCACTTCTTGTGCTCTTTCCCTTAGTTCACTTGCCTTGCTTGTGATCCCATCTATGTTCGAGTACTTTGCCATGAAACTGACTCTCTTCTGCTTCTCCTCTGGGGGGACCTGTGGGGTCTAGCGTGAGCGGGAGCTGGGCGGATCTGGTACGGGGAGACTGGTGGAGGAGGAAGGACTTGGGGAGGGGGGGAGGGAGAGGGTAGGGGGAGCGGGTGAGAGGGGAAGGGAGGGGTGAGAGGGGGAGGGTTGGAGGGGGTGAAAGGGGGAGGGTTGAGGGGGTGAGTGGAGGAGGTTTTGGGGTGATGGGGAGAAGGGGGGGGTTTGGGGGGGGCGTGGGGGGAAAGGGAAGGCTGAGGTGGGTGAGGAAGAGGGGAGGGTTTTGGGGTGTGGTGGAGAGGGGGAAGGCTTAGGTGGGGTAGGGGAGAGTGGGGGGCTTAAGGTGTGGGGAGAACGGAGGACTTGTGGGTGGGAGAGAAGGGAGGGCATGTGGGAGAAGGGAGGGCATGTGGGAGAAGGGAGGGCATGTGAGAGAAGGGAGGGCTTGGGGGATGGGGGAGAAGGGAGGTCCTAGGGGGAGGGGGGAGTGGGAGGAGGGGGGTGAGTGGGAGGAGAGGGGAGGGTACCTTAGGTAGGTACTTAGTGGGGGCGGACAGGGGTTGGGGCAGGTAGGTTGTCTGTTGGGTAGAATGTGGGGGTGGTGCCGCACTCCCTGTAGCTAGTGCACTGTTGAGGAGAGTTCCCCTTTCCACTCTGGGATTGTAGGGATCGGGGTTGTGGCTCCCTGATTCCTTTCTCTTTCCCTGCGCTCCTTCCTCGCGTCTGCTGCCTGCTTTCTCTCATCCCTTGTCATATCCCTCTGCAGGAATACTCTTTTGCACTTCTCTACATTTGCTAGAAAGCATTTCCTTGCTAACAGTTCCTCTTTCTCGATATCGCTCTTGAATACCACCTTTATCATTCGGTCTCTGTCCTTGTTGTACTTTCCAAGCCTGAAAACCTTTTCAACATTTTGTCCAGCTCCCTCCATCCTTACCTCTTGAAGGATCTCTTTTAACCATGTTTTTGTCCTTGTCTCTCCGCTCCTTTGGTCTGGTCCCTGTTTGCTCTTAAATGCCTGCTACTACTACTGCTCTTTTTCTCTCAATCAGCCGGCTAGTACATCTAGCTGCTTCCTGAGAGGAGGCCACTTCCACTTCCATGTGTGTGTGTGTGTGTGTTACGGCCCTACTGGGGCGTAACCGGGTTCTTTTCTGGTGTTATTAGAATTTGGGAATCCGGCCTCAAGCTAGTAGAGGCTTTAAAGGGATGTGTACCATAACGCAAGTTAATTTAAAGGGGGAGGGATACAAATGCTCTAATTTAAATATATTATTTCACCACCACCATAAATAAATATAACACAGTCACACGGGGTTATAAATACACTCTAATGTACAGAATTGTCTTCCTCCGAAGACATAGGATGCTCCACGGTGATCACGATGAGTAGCCCTGGTTCTCTTCTTTGGCCCACGATGAATCCTCTGATTCTCTCGGCGAATCTACCCTGGCCACAGGCCAGCAAAATCACAGTCCCACTGGGTGTACCGTCATGGAGGCCTTCAACCACAAATCCAGCCTGTAGCTGGCAGGTTCCGATCAGTTCCGCTGTGTAGGCCACTCCACGACCGATACTAGGGTTGCGAGCCCTAGGCAGGAGCCTCGTGTGATTCCGCTGATCACTCTCCTCTCTATAGCACCACAGTGGCTATTCTCTTCCACCAGCCAACCCCCGGGTACGACGCTTCCTCAACTCTGCCACGTCACAGGCAGGCTAACACACTCAACAGTGTTCATCTGGGGGTGACTCACAGCTTCTGCAGCAAACATGTGGAGAAACTATGGCTGCCTTGGGTAGACTCCCCCATCGTCCGATACAGTAGTCCCAGGTCGACTCTGTAATCAGACACGTCATTAATACTGGTTACACTCTAGGGCACCTCACTTACAGGCTTAGACAAAAACGTCCACCTATCTACTCTATAGATGGCGTTGCTGTCTAAGCGTCACCTCACCAGAGGTCAGCAACTGCTATGTTACGAGCTGATTAAGACGGGAAACCAGCCCCTGTGGCTGGTATATCCCGTCCTCACTAGATGGCGTCGTCCATTTGGAGGGGGTTTCGGGAGCTGACTCACAGATGGCGTTGTCGTCACTGCTCCAGTGCTACGACGCTGGGCTCGGGTCCGTAACACCTCCCCACCAAAAAAAATTTGGTTTGGGTCTCTATAAAAGAAAAGACAAACCAAATTAAAGCGTGGGTACAACTCCAAATGGACTCACGTACACTAAGAACTGGAGTGGCGAGGATGTCTTGTCCACAGAACTGTCCTAATGGGAAACACAAAGGAAATTTGACATGGAAGGCAATGACCTGCCTGATGTGATTTTCCACACCTTCACTGAGAGGTCAAGCAGGAGCCTAATTGTCTTACGTGTCTCGAATAAGGATCGGTATAGACGCGATCCGGGGTGAATCGACACTTCCCTGTGTCGTGGCACCGTTGATGGCTGGTCACAGACAGCATTTCTGGTACCGGTCTGGTAGTCCTTCAGGGAGACGGGAACCTGGAATACAGGGGTCTGATAATTTAGAGTGACAGCGACAGTGGGTAAGTTAGTACTTACAGCATACGCCTCTACTAGGTCCACACCTAGTCCCAACAGGGCTGTTCGTACATCGAAGATGGCATTCGCTCTGCCACCGTCAGGTCGACCAACGTTCCGTATAACGCTGCATCCCGGCTCAGCAATCACACAGGGGATGTCAACCTGTCGGAAACAGTCACTTATAATATCATATCTCGAACCTCCTGTATCTACCATCACCTTCCAGGTCCCTTCTTCGACTGCAACACTCACTGTGCACGTCTCTAATCCCTGGGATCTCTTCGCAATGTTTATGGGAGCCATCATCTGTCGGGTCGTCCACTGGTCCTTACTGAGAACACACATAAGAATAAAACAAAATACCGCCAAGAAACATTTGGCTAACTTAGGGATAAGTTTCATGAGCCTGTAATGTCCATAGCCAGCTATATCCATTAGCCTGGTTTGGACCGAAGAGGGCACTAGAACCTTCACACATACCTCACATACCTCCGACGTCTGGGGAATCTCTGGCCGGTTCAATGAACGCTGTACCTTGCCATACCGCAAGTACTCAGGTGCCTTCACTCCAGACTCTGGGGTATCCGTGGGTGTTTGTACATGAGGCCTCTCTTCTTGCTCAGTCGCTTCTGCCACCATAACCTCATGTTCCTTGTCGGGAGAAGAATCAGGTGACTGCTAGAATGTTGTCGATCTGTGGGTGAGAGGGAGAATTAAACAGGTTAACTAATTCCGTGTCTGTCTGTACTTGGGGATTACTATTTCCAGCTGTTACCTCGGACCTTGCTGTTCCGGCTGGCTCGTCCACAACCTTGGGATGATTATTGTTCAAATCTGTCACCAAGTCGTGTGCTAGTATCACGTCAATCCCAGCTATTGGTAGGGTATCGACTACTGCCAACGCACATGTGCCGCTGAAGTAAGGCGAGTCTAGATGTACCGGCACTAAGGGGGCAACATACCGCGTCCTAGGAAACCCGACCAGGACAACCTTTTGTTTCCCATCCACACTCACTCCCTCGGGTAACGAGTTTCTCACGATCAGGGACTGGGCTGCTCCACTATCTCTGAGCACTACAACTGATCTACCAGTGTGATCACTCGATACATACCCGCCTGAAGTGTGAGGGAAAAACAATCTTGGTTCTTCCTCACTAGTCATCAGGGACGGGGTTCCCTCTGGAGGTGTCACACAGCTCATCAACATCACCTCCCTACGTGGGCCGCTACCTCTTCTGCCTCGGCACATAGCAGCTACATGCCCTTTCTGCCCACAAGTCCAACACACCATATTCCTCCTCGGACTACGGTGTTTCGGGCTGTTAGGACTGGTCCTTCGAGGGCTACTTGGGGGCGTCTTCACAGCGCTTTGTGGGACGGGTCTCTCCTCTTCCTGACGAGGTTTACCAAACAGACGGGGGTAATTCTTCGGGACATACCTAGTGGAAGACCTATGTGCCAAGATATACTCCTCAGCCATGGTGGCTGCCGCACTTAAGGTCTCCACCTGCTGTTCCTCTAAGTACATCTTCAGATCTCCTGCCAGGCAGTCTTTGAAGTCCTCTAACAGTATGAGCTGCTCGAGGTCTTCTTTGGTCTCCACCTTCCAAGAGGCACACCACTCCTGGAAAAGCCGTTCCTTGATTGTTGCGAATTCGGTGAACGTGTGCTCCGAGGTCTTTTTCAGGTTTCTAAACTACTGCCTGTAAGCCTCAGGTACCAATTGGTAAGCCATGAGCACTACCTTCTTCACCTTGTCATAGTCGCCGGAGTCATCAAGGGACAACGTGGAGTAAGCGATTTGGGCCTTCCCAGTCAAGACGGACTGTATCTTGATGGCCCAATTCTCCTTTGGCCATTCCAAAGAGGCTGCGACCTTCTCGAAGGCCGCGAAGAACTTCGAAACTTCCTTCTCGTTGAACTTCGGGACCATTTTGATGTTCCTTACCGGATCGAAACTACTCGTTTCCATTGTTTACCTCTCACCGCCTAATCGCAATACTTCTAGCTCATGTTGTCTCTCTTTTTCCTTTTCTTCTCTTTCTCGCTCTTCTCTTCTTTCTTCTCTTTCTCTTTCTCGTTTCTCTTCTCTTTCCTGTTCTTCTCTCTCTCGTTTCTCTTCTCTTTCTCGTTCTTTTTCTCGCTCTTCTCTTTCTCTTTCTCGTTCTTCTCTTTCTCTTTCTCGTTCTTCTCTTTCTCTTTCTCGTTCTAATTGTAAACGCCTCATCTCTAATTCTTTTTCTTGTCTCTCTCTTTTCATTTCTAATTTCTTATATTCTATCTCGCGATTTATTTCCAAGGCACGCATTTTGACAGTTAGAAAGCTTATGTTCAGCTCACCTGCATCGCTTTCAATGTCACTGCCCTTATCTTACTTTTCAGTGGAAGCTACTTCCTCACTTTCTTTTGTAATGTGTGCCTCGCTTTCATGTTTCTCCTCTGCCATCAAATGCTTGTGAACCTTGGACACGATCTCCACACGGGAATCACTGGCACGTATCTTTATCTCCAGATAGGCACTCACTAATACAATTTCCTGTTTCCCCAGATATTTCAATCTGGCAAGACAGTCCTCCTTGTTCAGAAAGGCCTGAACGTCTTCCAGATCGTCGATGGTTGCTTTTTCTACCATTGTCACTTAGATGGAACACTAGCACTTAACACACCGCTTCACTTTAGCACTTAATGCACCGAGCACTTCACTTGCCACTGTTGCACGTAATTACACCGGGCACCGCACTACGCAATATTGCACTTAATCACAGCGAGCACCACACTCTACAATATTGCACTGAATCACTCCGAGCACCGCATAGGACGTATAACGTCCTAATAGTCACACACAGGGGTAATTATTTACATGGGATTGCGCTACGTTACCACCCGTGTCAAACATACTTGACAAAGGGTTGGATCCCGCTGGGGATGCCAATTATGTTACGGCCCTACTGGGGCGTAACCGGGTTCTTTTCTGGTGTTATTAGAATTTTGGAATCCGGCCCCAAGCTAGTAGAGGCTTTCAAGGGATGTGTACCGTAACGCAAGTTAATTTAAAGGGGGAGGGATACAAATGCTCTAATTTAAATATATTATTTCACCACCACCATAAATAAATATAACACAGTCAAACGGGGTTATAAATACACTCTAATGTACAGAATTGTCTTCCTCCGAGGACATAGGATGCTCCACGGTGCTCACGATGAGTAGCCCTGGTTCTCTTCTTTGGCCCACGATGAATCCTCTGATTCTCTCAGCGAATCTGCCCCGGCCACAGGCCAGCCAAATCACAGTCCCACTGGGTGCACCGTCGTGGAGGCCTTCAACCTCAAATCCAGCCTGTAGCTGGCAGGTTCCGATCAGCTCCGCTGTGTAGGCCACTCCACGACCGATACTAGGGTTGCGAGCCCTAGGCAGGAGCCTCGTGTGATCCCGCTGATCACTCTCCTCTCTATAGCACCACAGTGGCTAGTCTCTTCTACCAGCCAACCCCCGGGTACGACGATTCCTCAACTCTGCTACGTCACAGGCAGGCTAACACACTCAACAGTGTTCATCTGGGGGTGACTCACAGCTTCTGCAGCAAACACGTGGAGAGACTATGGCTGTTTTGGGTAGACTCCCCCATCGTCCGATACAGCAGTCCCAGGTCGACTCTGTAATCAGACACGTCATTAATACTGGTTACACTCTAGGGCACCTCACTTACAAGCTTAGACACAAACGTCCACCTATCTACTCAACAGAAGGCGTTGCTGTCTAAGCGTCACCTCACCAGAGGTCAGCAACGGCTATGTTACGAGCTGATTAAGACGGGAAACCAGCCCCTGTGGCTGGTATATCCCGTCCTCACTAGATGGCGTCGTCCATTTGGAGGGGGTTTCAGGAGCTGACTCACAGATGGCGTTGTCGTCACTGCTCCGTGCTACGACGCTGGGCTCGGGTCCGTAACAGTGTGTGTTTTTGTGTGTGTACTCACCTATTTGTACTCACCTATTTGTGCTTGCGGGGGTTGAGCTTTGGCTCTTTGGTCCCGGCTCTCAACTGTCAATCATCTGGTGTATAGGTTCCTGAGCCTACTGGGCTCTATCATATCTACATATAAAACTGTGTATGGAGTCAGCCTCCACCACATCACTGCCTAATGCATTCCATCTGTTAACTACTCTGACACTGAAAAAGTTCTTTCTTACGTCCCTGTGGCTCATGTGGGTACTCAGTTTCCACCTGTGTCCCCTTGTTCGCATCCTGCCAGTGTTGAATAGTTTATCCTTGTTTACCCGGTCGATTTCCCTGATGAATTTGTAGGTTGTGATCATGTCCCCCCCTTACTCTTCTGTCTTCCAGTGTCGTAAGGTGCATTTTCTGCAGCCTTTCCTCATAACTCATGCCTCTTAGTTCTGGGACAAGTCTAGTAGCATACTTTTTTACTTTTTCCAGCTTCTTTTTGTGCTTTATAAGGTACGGGCTCCATGCTGGGGTCGCATACTCCAGGATTGGTCTTACATATGTGGTGTACAAGATTCTGAATGGTTCCTTACACAGGTTCCTGAACGCCGTTCTGATGTTAGCCAGCCTCGCATATGCCACAGACGTTATTCTCTTTATGTGGGCTTCAGGAGACAGGTTTGGTGTGATATCAACTCCTAGATCTTTCTCTCTGTCTGTTTCATTAAGTACTTCATCTCTTATTCTGTATCCTGTGCCTGGTCTCCTGTTTCCACTGCCTAGTTTCATTACTTTGCATTTACTCGGGTTTGTGTACTCACCTAGTTGTGTTTGCGGGGGTTGAGCTCTGGCTCTTTGGTCCCGCCTCTCAACCGTCAATCAACAGGTGTACAGATTCATGAGCCTATCGGGCTCTGTCATATCTACACTTGAAACTGTGTATGGAGTCAGCCTCCACCACATCACTTCCTAATGCATTCCATTTGTCAACCACTCTGACACTAAAAAAGTTCTTTCTAATATCTCTGGCTCATTTGGGCACTCAGTTTCCACCTGTGTCCCCTTGTGCATGTGCCCCTTGTGTTAAATAGCCTGTCTTTATCTACCCTCTCAATTCCCTTCGGAATCTTGAATGTGGTGATCATGTCCCCCCTAACTCTTCTGTCTTCCAGCGAAGTGAGGTTTAATTCCCGTAGTCTCTCCTCGTAGCTCATACCTCTCAGCTCGGGTACTAGTCTGGTGGCAAACCTTTGAACCTTTTCCAGTTTAGTCTTATCCCTTGACTAGATATGGACTCCATGCTGGGGCTGCATACTCCAGGATTGGCCTGACATATGTGGTATACAAAGTTCTGAATGATTCTTTACACAAGTTTCTGAATGCCGTTCGTATGTTAGCCAGCCTGGCATATGCCGCTGATGTTATCCTGTTGATATGTGCTGCAGGAGACAGGTCTGGCGTGATATCAAAACCCAAGTCTTTTTCTTTCTCTGACTCCTGAAAAATTTCCTCTTCCAGATGATACCTTGTATCTGGCCTCCTGCTCCCTACACCTATCTTCATTACATTACATTTGCTTGGGTTAAACTCTAACAACCATTTGTTCGGCCATTCCTTCAGCTTGTCTAGGTCTTCTTGAAGCCTCAAACAGTTCTCTTCTGTTTTAATCCTTCTCATAATTTTGGCTTCATCCGCAAACATTGAGAGAAATGAATCGATACCCTCCGGGAGATCATTTACATATATCAGAAACAAGATAGGACCGAGTACAGAGCCCTGTGGGACTCCACTGGTGACTTCACGCCAATCGGAGGTCTCACCCCTCACCGTAACTTTGCTTTGATGTCCATAGGGAATGGAAAGGATGGGGGAGGTAGAGGGATGGGGAGATGAAATTCAGGAAGAGGATGTGGGTGTAGAGAGAGAGGAGGTTTGAAAGTTCGGTGGCCTGTCCGCCATGGGTTGACATTTTTGTATGTGTTGTTTGTTTGCGTGTGTGTTATGTTGGGTTGTCAGTACATTGGCTGGGGGGGCTAGTGTTTGTGACCTTGTTGGTGTCCTAAAGCACTAGAGCCGATGGAGTTGGCTGAAGGAGGCTAATCTTAGAAACATCAGGGTAGTTACACTTCTGCCGCCACGACAAATGGTTTTTTGGTTTTATATTTTTTTGTAGGTGTTTTATTTATTTATATATTTTTTTTTTTTTTTTTTTTTTTTTTTTTTTTTTTTTTTTTTATTTATTTTTTTTTTTTTTTTTTATTTATTATTTTTTTTTTCTTTCTTTCTTTATTCTTCATTTGGTGTAGATTGGGTCCGGGATGGGCCACTCATCTGGATCGTCTGGCAGACCGCTTAGTATCTGAGGGCTTGGGAAGGCCTCATCATGGATATGTCTGATCACTTTTTGTTGGAGAGTGATTCTTCTGGTTCTGTGTGGTGGTTCGTGGATCTCGTAGTCGCTGGTGGTGTTTTCTGCTACGAAGGGATCTTCTGGGTCTGGGACATACATGTTCTTCATACGGTACAGCTGTCTTCTGGCCAGGTAGCTGAGCCTAATGTTCATTGGCTTCATGTTGAGCGTCTCATGGATCAGGTCAGTTCTTACCCTGTCCCTCAGAGTCAGGCCCTCTGCAAAGCGAAGTGCTTTGTTTTGTACTCGTTGAATCTTCAACATGTTGGATTTGTTGGTGAGGTTCAGGGGAACGTATGGGTATTCCAAGCTAGGCCTTATGATCATTCTGTACAGGTGGAGCTTGATGTGGGATGGGGCTTGGTTGAAACGGAAGAGCCTCGCCAGTGAGCCCCGGGCCATCGCTGTCTTCTGGGATACGTACTGGGAGGAGTTGAGTAGCCTGTTGAAGTTGTAACCGAGCACTGTGTTGGAGTTTGAGATGGCTATGGGTTCACCCCTGATTCTTATTCCCCCCTCATTTTCAATTGAGAAGGCCATACAGCCGACAGTGCTTAATTGAATCTTTTCTGGGTTAGTGGTGATCCTCCATTTCCTTTCCCAGTTAGCAGTCCTTGCTAGTTCTACGTATGCCTTACGGGTTGCAGTTGCATGTTTGGCCGCTTGGCTGCTAGGGTTAGATGTTATTACGTGTGTTACGTCGTCCGCAAATTGTACGATAATGGTGTCCCTATACTCTGGTTGGGGCAGGTCATTTACAAAGATGTTGAAGAGAACCGGGCTCAAGCATGATCCTTGGGGGACTCCAGCTGTTGGGGTGAAGGCTGCGGCCTCGTTTGCCTTGAAGCTGGGGGTAACTTGCCTATTCTTAAGGAAATTACTGATCAGCCTGAGGAGGGTCCAGTTTTGCGCTGGTAAGTCTGCTAATTTGTACACCAGACCATCGTGCCACAGGCTGTCGAAGGCCTTGTGTACGTCCCTCGTCGCAATCAAGGCTACCTGTTTTTGCTTGCGAATTGAGCTTAAGGCGTCGTAGATGATGTTAATTGCGTGCTGGGTTGATCTATGTGCTCGAAAGCCAAACTGCTTTTCTGTGAAGAGGTTGTTGTACTCCATGTAGTAGTTAAGGCGGTTTGACATGATTTTTTCAAAGCACTTGCCTATTGAGTCTAAGAGTGAGATTGGTCGGTAGTTGCCAGGTTGGTGGGGGTCTTTCTTGGGTTTGGGAATGAATATCATCTTGGCTGACTTGAATGCTACAGGAATGTGACCCGATGCCAGCATAGCGTTGAATAGGTTGAGTATGGATTGCATAAGATTGCCTGGTAGAAGTTTGATCTGCAGCGCTTTGATCCCTGATGGTCCTGGGGCCTTATCTCTGGTGTTTTTGATGACTCCTCTCATCTCTAGCATAGTTATGGGTCTTGTTAAAGGGTGGTCGTCTTCTAGGGTTGTCAGGTCAATCAGAGGGGTGCTGTTAAGGGAGGCGGCATTTTCTGTTGTCCATTGGTTGACACGTTCAAAGTGAGTGTTGTTGAAGGCTCTGCTGTTTGAAGCTGTGAGTGTCTTTTTCCAAACTGCGCCCATGAGGTCAGCCTGATCCTGCGGGTCTTCTATTTTTTCTTGTTGCTCCTCTTCATCTTCGTCAAGGAATGTGTGTACAAGGTGGGTGAGGCTGGGGTTAACCGATCCCAGGAGCTGTCTGATCTTGCGCCAGAAAGTTCCCGGCTCCCTTTTGTACTGGTTGGCCTGTCTCACTAGGGTTCTCCAAATGTGGCTCTTGTGGGTCAGCGTAAGGTCTATGGTTTCCCTTCTGAGTGTTTGTAGGGTCAACGCTGGTGGCTGGCCTGTTTGGTAGTGGCTTTGGCAGGCTCGCTGGTACACGTTAATTTTGCCTCTGATTTCTCGGGTCGGCTTATATTGGTGGTAAGTCCTAGTGGTGGATATTTCACAAGTGGCCTCGGTTGCAAGCTGGATCCGGTTGTGGATGGTGTTTACTGCTTGGTCGATTGTTTGGGTTGGGAGGTTGTCGAACTCAAGGATGGGGTCGCCAGCAAGGAAGGTGTCATAGTCACGGGCACGTATGGTTTCCAATCTGGGCCTGGATGGTGCCACATATCTGAAGGGGGTTGCTTGGAGGGATGTGACCACAGGGATGTGATCCGACCCCACGTTCTTGCCTGGGGTTACTCTGCAGTGGAACAGGTCACAATCTCTGTTGGTCAGCACTATGTCAGGGGTGCCCCTATGGTTGCCCGCAAAGAACGTCTTAAAGTGGGGGCCTTGGAAGGAGAGGTCCCGGTTTTGCATTAGATTGAAGAGCTGCCTGCCCTTGAGGTCTGGCCTGTCAGGAGCGTTGAATAAGGCCTGATGGTGGGCATTCAGGTCTCCTGCGATGATAGTGGGGAGGTTCCTGTCGAGCAGCTTGTTCAGAGGGATGGAGGGGAGGTAGGCCAGTCTAGGTGGTAGATATGCGGTGCAGACAATGAGGGGGCCGTGTGAAGTGGTGAGTTCTATTGCAAGAAAGTTGTCGTCTTCTATGAGGATGGGGCGGTAGGAGAGCCCTCTTCTTATTAGTATTGCCACCCCACTGTACCTACCCCTGTTGACTTCCCTGGTGGAATATCCCCAGATGGAGATGTGCTGGTCTTGTCTGGCCGCTGTTTCATTGAGTAAGACAACATCTGGGTTAAGTCTGGCTACCTCCAGAGTGAGTAGGTATCTGTTGTTGAAGTAATGTCTGATGTTCACCTGAAGGATTGTGATCCCCATTATTGACTATGAGACGGAAGTGTTTGTTTGGCTGTAGTGCCAATGTTATTACATTCGGTTTGGTCGCTTCTGTTTGTGGAGGAGGGGGGTAAAGCTGTTGAGCCAGGTATCTTGTTCCTGGTTCCGGTCGGGGATTGGTTGGGGTTGGGGTTTTCCATACGTTGCTGTGCCATTGAGGGGTCTTCGGTGTCACTGCTGTTCATGATGTCGACATCCGTGGTGCTAGAGTCGCTCTCTGGTGGAGAGTTGTGGGGGCTGCTTGCCCTTGCTCCGTCCACAGGGGATGGGGTTCGGCTGTAAGTGTTGGTCCTAGGCCTCTTGGTACCGCGTTGTGTGGAATATATTGTTGTGGGGCTGCGATGTTTGAAGCGAAATTTCCTAGGGCGGATGGGGTTCCGTATGGTAAGGGAGTTTGTGATAGCTTTGAGGACGATCTGATGTGGGATTGTTTCAGGAAGGGTGGACATAGGTGTTTCCCAGGATGTCGGGGTGGAGGGGCCGGGGTTGTTCAGGGAGTTTGGAGTCTCCTGGGCGTTGGTTGAGGCCTGGGGGCGAGGAGTACTAGGGTTGGGGTTGTTGGGTTGTGCTTGGGCCTGGCCGGCGGTTGTTGTGATGTTAGGAGTCAAGTAGGCAAGCGAGTCCTCGGACATATGGACAGGGGGTAGGCCATTGTCTTTCCTAAGTGAGTTCCAGAAACCTAGGAGCTTCACTGGGTTGTCTGGAAATTGGATTTGAGCAAATGTTAGGAGTTCGGCCCCTAAGCTGGGCTTGGGATCGGGGTTTGGTGCAAGAGAGTTAGGTGTTGGGGCCTGTTGTGTTTGATTCTGGGTTTGCTCTGGTATAACCGTGGGGTTATGGGGGTGTTGGGTGCTTTGGTGTCCCCCTTGGGCCACCGACTGGGCCTGTTGTTGGTTAGGGATGCCCCAGGCATTTACTGGTGGAGGAGGGGCAGGGATGGTAATAGCTGCCTGTTGGCGGGCTGCTGTCTCCGTTTCATGCAATTGCTTGATTGCCTCTTGCCTGCGAGGACAAAGATGCGAGATTGCAATGTGTGGACCATTGCATAGAGCACATTTGGGTGTTGGGTTTGTGCATTCCCTGTAGCTGTGTTCCCCTGTGCACCTGCTGCACTTGGGGGTTCCATTGTTACATGCATTGGAATAGTGGTCATACTGAAAGCATTTGAAGCATTGCTTGAGCTTGTAAAACCTCTGTGGGTAGATTTTGTCAGGTTCAGCCATGATGCCAAATGCAGAAAGGCCTTGTGTGCAGACTTGCGTTGCTTGCTCCGGTGAAGCCAGAGTAAGTTTCAGTACTTGGTTGTTGCGTTGGGTTGTGAATCTGTGGGCCTGAAGTATTTTGACATCCCTGTTTTTCCTCTCTATTTCTGCAATTATTTCATCATTTGAGTGATCCATGATGATGTCATGGATCCTATGTACAAAGATGGTGCGCTGGGCTTGGAATTCGGCAGGGGGGTAGACAGTGATATTCTTCTCCCTTAGTTTGTTCATGGTGTCTGACGAAAGGAGGTCTGGGAGGTTTGCATTGGGTACCAACAAGATGGCTCCATTCGTTATTTTGTACACATTTTTGTAGGTAATCTGGGTGGCCTCGTGAACCACCTCAAGTAGTTGGGCTGGGGTACGACCCCGGCCAGATTCGTCTGTGAATCTGACTTTGGTCGCCATGGCTTGGTGGGCCAGGCAGCCTGATCTAATCTATACTATGGTGGGTGCTGTGAAGTGTCCAGGTAGACTAAGTGGATGGTGGGTGTTAGTTAGGCCGAGGCCTCTAACTTCTAGTTGCTAGGCAACTAGAACTACTAGACAAAGTGGTAATTGAACCTAACGATAGCCTAAGCCTGCTACAAGGCTGTTAGATGCCCGATCAAACCTCCGCGAGAATTTCAAGAACCCGGTTTTGGCTACCGCTCGGGAATGATCGTTTGGAATGGCGAAATACAAGAGGTAGAAACAGTTTAGAAAGACAGCCTTATTCACACCTTAATTCTATGATTAGTAGGTTATGCATTGTGTATTGTATGAGTGTGTGTGTGGTGTGAGTTGGTACAGGCAGGGAGAGAATGGGGAGGAGAGGGTGGGGAATGGGGGGGGGGGAGGGGGTGTGGGATGAAGGATGAGGATGGGTAGTTATTTTATTAGGACATCATACTGCTGTAAGCGTCAGTAGAGCTAGGTTGAGACACAGTACAGGTGCCCCGGCGTGTCTTGACGCCGAGAGAGCTTGTAGTCGACTGGCAGTGAGTGAGGCTGGCTGCTACGCGGCCGGCCGGCTGTGATTGGCTCGCTGGCGCACCAATCCTGAGTGAGGTGGGCGGAGCCAACGCTCAGTTTCTCCTGTAGGTGGCGGGAGCTCCTGGGAGCACGTCTGCTCACGGCGGCTGCTGGCTGGCGAGTCTTTATCTTTATCCTCACCGTAACTCTCTGCTTCCTATTGCTTAGGTACTCCCTTATCCACTGGAGCACCTTACCAGCTACACCTGCCTGTCTCTCCAGCTTATGTACCAGCCTGTTATGCGGTACTGTGTCAAAGGCTTTCCGACAATCCAAGAAAATGCAGTCTGCCAAGCCCTCTTTTGCTTAATCTTTGTCACCTGATCGTAGAATTCTATCAAGCCTGTAAGGCAAAATTTACCCTCCCTGAACCCATGTTGGCAATTTGTCGCGAAGTCCCTTCTCTCCAGATCTGTTACCAGGTTGTTTCTCATGATCTTCTCCATCACCTTGCATGGTATACAAGTCAAGGACACTGGCCTGTAGTTCAGTGCCTCTTGCCTGTCACCCTTTTTGTATATTGGGACCACATTCGCCGTCTTCCATATTTCTGGTAGTTCTCCTGTCTCCAGTGACTTACTATACACTATGGAGAGTGGCAAGCAAAGTGCCTCTGCACACTCTTTCAGTATCCATGGTGAGATCCCGTCTGGACCAACAGCCTTTCTAACATCCAGATCCAGCAGGTGTCTCTTGACCTCCTCTCTCGTAATATCGAACTCTTCCAAGGCCGCCTGCCCAGCAAACACAGAACGTTTGTGGACGTTTTTAAATGGTTCCACAAAGGTAATACTGTAACTTTTGACATAAATACGTATATCTGATGTTCTTAAAACCAAAGGATATAACTAAAAACATATATTCTTGAGACACAGTTTTTTAAGATTTATGTAAAAATTTAAAAATAATAGTGAATGCTATGGTATTATAATGTTTTCATGCTTTATATTTAAGAATAAATAATTTTCAGTCAACATTTAGTTTTTTTTGTTTACTTTCTGTAAAGCTATCCAATTTACGTTCTTATAACATAAATATAACATTTATATGACGTCAGTATAACGTTATTTACACGACATCATTACGTTATTATGATGTTATATTAACGTATAATTCCTGTGTGAAAACCAGAATATATATTGAACTTTATGTTTTAAACCTTGTAAAGTTATCATAAAACTTGGAATAAGACGGTAAGCATGCTTTACTTATGAAAATATACAAACAAATCAACAAAAACATTTTAACATAAAAAACATAAACATAACATAAATTAATTGCATGCATGGGAGTTAACTGGAACTCTGTAATATTGCATACATGAACCTTAAGGTACAAACCCAGTGTATTTACTCATGCAGTTCTTTCCTAAATCTAAATTTTTCCAATTTTTACACTTTGTTTCGAGTTCTGTCTTGTGTTGCTACTTTTAATACCCCATTAATGTCCCCTTTGTTATGTCCATTCATCCCATTGTGCACCTCTACCATATGTCACTCCTTATTCTTTGCTTTTCTAGAGAATGTAATATAAGCTTTGACAATCTTTCTTCATATGACAGGTTAACAGGTAGAACAAAGATTACCATTTATATATGGATAACTATTATAAGTCGGTTTGAATGAGTGAATTGCTGCTTGAAGATAGGTATATACACGTGTGGTACTATCAGATTGCATCGTGGTGAGCCTAAAACCCTTCAGATCCAAGCAAAGGGTAAAATGCCAGCAGATACAATTGCGAACACATTGATACCAAAATGAAAGACATATGGCGAGAATTGAGGTAACCAAAGTGAAAAGAGTGTTCACATTACATTGCACTAGAGTGCTCCCGGGTTACTTTCTCTCACTTTCTCTGTTTTGTGCGGATGGTACACCTTGCTTTTGGAGTTTATATGCATTTAAACCTGTAGATAATTCTATTGCTAACACATTGATACCAAAATGAAAGACCTAGGATGACAATTGGGGTGACCAAAATGAAAAGAGTGTATACATTTTATCGCTCTTGTGCGCTCCCTGGTAACACACTCTCGCTTACTCTGTTTGTTGCGGATGGTAAGCCGGGCTTTTGGAGTTTATATGCCTTTAGTCCTGTAGAGAATTCTATTGCGAACACATTGATGCCAAATTGAAAAAACTAGGATGAGAATTGAGGTAACAAAGTTGAAAAGGGTATACACTTTTCAGTATTATCACGCTCTCTAATGTAATGAGAGTTGCCTGAGGGTGGCTCAGCTTTCTTTTTCTGGTACCCTCGGCCTACATTCATCTTGTCAGCGGGTGGAGCGCGCTGCTGTCTTTGACATTATATGCACATAGTTCTGTTGGGAATTCTATTGCGAACGCATTGATACCAAAATGAAAGACATAGGACGAGAATTAAGGTGACAAAGTTGAAAAGAGTATACACTTTTCAGTATTTCCGCGCACTACCAGGGAATGTCCAAACAAAAATGGAGAGAGTGGAGGGGTAACTTGCCCAAAACGCGAAAGTGTTTGGGGAGATTAACTTTCGTTCAATACTATTATGCAAAAGGAGCCACACATCTATGGTTCATCCAATAAAATCAGCAGACTTCTAGATGTTACTACTGCTCGGCTTAGACTCGGTTACAAGTATTTCTGGGAATTCTCATTATCTGCCGATGTAGACCTGACCAAATGTTAACTCTCAACAAAATTATTTGCACACCCCTTCGTCACTATGTGATAGTGAATTCAGAGACAATTCTATAACCAATGTACCAACGATGTGTCAATATTTCATTCAAAATGATCTGGTACCAGAAATTTTAGCCAAATATCCCCAGTTTGCTAACTGTAAGTAGTAACTAAGTGATTGTAACCTATCCACCGCTGCCCACTGGATGGGGAGCGGTGTGCAGGACAAACATATCAATTGTGACACTAGCTCTCCACATATGTCAGTTGCTTAATTTAGAAACTGTACTTGTGATCGATCTCGAACCTATTGTTGATGAATTTATACTGAATTATAAGTATACACTTATAAGTATATATAAGACACTTATAAGTATATATATATATACACTTATAAGTATATATTAAGTATACACTTAAGTATATATAAGTATACACTTATACTGAATTTTGTAACTAGCTCATCAAGATTGTAACTTGCTTAGCTAAATGAATTGTTGGGTTCAGTCCCTGAGCCCATTATGTGCCTCTGCAACCCTTTCCACTACCGCCCACAAGATGGGTATGGGGTGCATAATAAATGAACTAAACTAACTTTAAGGCATCCTGAAAGAAAGCTTGGAGGGCTTGAAAAATTGCAGAACGAAGCCTTGAGGATAATCCTTGGGTGCCTTCGTACCACAAAGATACTTAATATGAGAAAGGAACTTAATATTCCGAGCGTTGTTTATCGTGTTACTGAAAATAACTGTCAAATTGGTATAAGAATGCTTAGGCTAGCTCATCCTAACCGTTGCACAGAAGCCCTCCAGAATTTCTTTATTGAATGTAAACATTGTTTCAAATAGATAAATAAAATTGGAACTGAACTCAGAAAGTATCAGATTTATAATTTGTACCAAGAGAGACAACAATAGCACTTTCCTGCACTGTAGGAAATTACACCCTTTTCAATTTTAATCCCTCCCTTTCCATCAAAGGAGCAAATTAGAGATCAGTCCCAGCTTTGTCTTGAGGCAAAGCTCAACGTCTTAAGCCATATTGATGCTCTGTCCACAGAGCATTCTCTCTCTCAAATCATATACACTGAAGGTTTCCTAGAGCGCCCAACGGGTGCAGCTGGAAGTGCAGTTGTCCTGGCAATAGGATATGACTTATATTTTGAGTGGGGAGTCCGTATAAACAACTGGGCCTCTACCCTTCAGACTGAACTATTTGCCTTGCTCCTTGCACTGAAATGTGTACAAGTATCCAAACTTGATACATTAGTTGTAAGTGACTCTTTATCATCCTTAATTGCTCTCAACTCTTTAAGACATAACTGTAACATGCTTGTGTCTGAAGCTAGACACAAATACAATAACAACTTGAGGAACCTTATCATAAACAATAATCTCAACAAAAATCACATAGTTCTCAGAGGTGATTTCAATATTGACCTAGGGCTACAAAATAACCCTCAAGTAGACTGTTTCCTCAACAGCATGAATTCCTGTATGCTCATCCCCGCAATCACCAGGCCCACCCGAGTCACTCAAACATCTGCGACTACCCTGGATCACTGATGGACCAACATAACAGCTCCTCTTACATCAAGTATAATCACTGACAGAACAACTGACCACTATCCTACCTTCCTTGTAGCGAACATGGCCATAACACCACCAGGTAACAAGAAAATTACCTTTAGGTTACAATGTGAAGCGGCAATAGGCAATCTCACAAATGCCCTCCACAATGTAAACTGGGAATCTAAATTTATCAATACACAGGATAATAATTCGTTAACTAGCCTCTTTCCAAAATTTAAAGCCTTTACAATACTTATTGTCCTCTCCTCACCAAGCAAGTAACTGGCAAAAAGGTTAAATAATCCCTGGCTCACTAATGGCATACTTAAAGCAATCGACAAGAAACATGAATATGAAAAAAAAACTTAGGATTGGCCTAGTTGGAAAAGAAGTAGTTAAGAGGTATTCATCAGTGCTTACCAGTATAATAAGAGCAAAGCGTTCCTATTACGAGAATAGATTCAAAGAAGCAAAAGGCAACATAAAAAGCACATGGAGAGCCATCTCTACCATCCTAGGAGCTAAACAACATTTACATAATAAGATAAAAATCTCCAAGGATGGTTATACACCTGCAACAGATCTTGAAACAGCAACTGAATTTAATAGCTTCTTTTCATCGTTTGGTGCTCACCTTGCCCAAAAAATCCCAGAGACTCAGACATATGTTACCACATATCTTTCACGCAGCTATCCAAACTCTCTTCTCCTCTCTCCGGTCAGCCCTACAGATGTTGTGTCCATCATTCACTCGCTAAAAACCAAAGCTGGGAACATTAGTGAAATACCATCGATGGTACACAGGCGTGCCTCCCATGCCCTTGCACCATCCATAGCACTGCTGTTCAACAAATCCCTAGAGTGTCATACCTTCCCTGATATCCTTAAAAAAGCAAGAGTAACGCCAGTTCATAAAGGAGGTAACACGGCAGACATAAATAATTACAGACCCATATCGAATCTACCTATATTATCAAAATTATTTTTTTTTTTTTACAAACAGCTCTACTCCAATCTTGTAAAATTCAATATACTAAGTCCCTGTCAGTTTGGCTTCCGCTCCCAAAAGAGTACCAATGATGCTATTGTTAGTCTGCTTGACTTAATCTTCTCAGCCCTTGACAAAAGTGAGTTTCCAATTGAACTCTTCATCGGCCTGAGAAAGGCCTTTGATACTGTTAACCATAACTACCTCTTACTTAAATTCCACCATTATGGAATCCGTGGCCTTGCCCTAAACTATATCCGATCCTATCTTAGTAACAGACACCAATATGAAGCCATCAATGATATAACCTCTCCCACTCTACCACTTAATTACCGTAAAGGTGCCACAGAGCAGCATCCTAGGACCCTCCTGTTTCTTATATACATCAATGATCTCCCTAATGTCTCTAACATACTTAAACCTATATTGTTGGCTGATGATACTACTCATCTACTCTGACCCCAACCCACTCCTGTTAAATAATGTTGTAAACAATTAATTAAAAAAAGTCTACTTGTGGATGTCAACCAACAAACCTCACACAAAACATAGAAAAGACCTACTATATCTTATTTGGAAACAAATCAACAAATGCAATTCAGCTTCAGATAGATAATGTAAACATTAGCAATAAAAATGATGGAAAGTTTCTTAGCCTATACTTAGACAAGAGACTCAACTTCCGCACCCATATACAACACATAACTAAAAAGGTTTCTAAAACAGTTGGTATACTGTTTAAGATCAGATATTATGTACCCTACTCTGCTCTCCTCTCACTCTATTATGCACTTATCTATCCCTATCATTCTTATGGCGTTTGTGCTTGGGGTTCAACCTCTGCAAACTACCTCAAGCCCATCATCATCCAGTAAAAATCTGCTATCAGGACAATAACTAACTCTACCTCAGACAACACACAGCTCCCTTGTTCAAATCCTTAAACATGCTAAACAAATTAACTCCATACATTCTCCTGTGTAAATTACGTTTATAAAGCCCTTTTTCTAACTGCAAACCCTGTTCTGAAACTCTTCCTGGACAGATGTAATAGAACACATGGCCACGTCCCCACCAGACATAAATATCTCTTTGATATCCCCAGAGTCAAACTTAATCTATGTAAACACTCTATGTAAATAAAGGGACCTAGTCTATGGAACTCACTCCCTTATAATGATTTGAAAAGCTGTCCAACTTCTGCCATATTCAAAAATAAAACCAAAAAGTACCTGTAGTACTTTTTAAGTACGAGGGAGTAATGCGCAAAGCGTCCCTCACCTGTGACGTCACAGCGTCATCTGACGCCATATCAACACATCGGCCATTTTGTCGTCAGTTCAGTCATGGCGAGGACTAACCCTTCATGCAAACTGCACCTACTATCAAGAAGAAGAAGATTTTGTGTTCCACCGATAGTATTATCGTAAGTAAGCACTTATATTTTATATTTTATTAAATTAATTGATTCTATTTTTCTGTAATAAAGGTCCAAAGGGTTGTTAAGGAACAAGGGTGTAGCGATACCGACGCTCAGTGCGCTCAACTCACACCAAAGTATCACCTGTGTAGCTTCTGTAATTAGTGTTAATTAGTTATGCTATAAGATAATGAAGCGAGTATAAGATTAACTCGCTACAAGGGTACTGTGTTGGGAGGTGAGGGCTGTTACTGGTGTCTGTGGGGATGTGAGGACTTGTACCAACCACTATCACCACCAGTATCTTGTCTTGCACCCTGCTTAGTATTCCTATTGAGATATGAAATATTATTGCATTCATATAATTATTCATTCACAGTCATTACTATTTTTATGGGCTATGTTCTGTTACCCTAATGCTTTTTATTCCTGGGCATGTCCATTTACTCTCCAGCCCTTCACAAGCCACTGCTGCACCCCCTCCATGCCCATACTTACTGTGCTTATTCTTACAGGACTGCACTGCATTATGTGGTGCTCACTGCCTGGACACCTTGATACATGCATTATAGGGTTCTGGTAGTTGTTCTACTCACCAAGCCCTTCCAAGGCCAGGCTTGACATGTGAGAGCTTGGTCCAACAGGCTGTTGCTTGGACAGGCCCCTCAGGCCCACATATCCACCACAGCCTTGTTTGTCCGGCACTTCAAAATCAAATGTTTATTTACGTAAGGTACATACATATTTTTAGGTAAGGTACTCTTTATTTGGGTAAATTTATCTTCGTAGTATTTAGCTTTGGCTCGTCTAATTATCTTGGATAGCAATAACGAGTAATTCTTTGAGAATTCTTTGGAGACAATTCCTAACCTATACTTCTCCCAACCTATACTTCTTCTCAAGGTCATCTTCACTTCTTGAAGATGTTCAGGTTTTCTCTTGAAGATGTCGACGGTTGTTCCAGCAATACTGTATTTCTTTTATTGCTGAAAACCTGTTTTCAGCCATAAAAAAATAATCCTGAATCCAGAAAAAAATCCCTTTTGTATCGTCTGGAAATTTTCAAATATTGCTGATCAAACCTGAGTCTAAATTATTTGTATATATTATGAATTACAGAGGTCCCAGGACAGGGTTTTTAGGCACTCCACTTACATTTTCCCACTCTGACTTAACTCCCATTTATACAAACTCAGTCTTATCTTTTAGCTAATAATTTATTGTACACACCATACTCAGCCTGTGTAGGGTAGTTTATTGTGCATGTGTAGTATATATATTTGTGTAGTATATTTGGTATATTTAATGCCTCTAACCTCTCCTCATAGTTCTTGTCCTTCAGTTCTGGGAGCCACTTAGTAGCATGTCTTTGCACCTTTTCCAGTTTGTTTATGTGCTTCTTAAGATATGGGCACCATACAACCGCTGCATATTCCAACTTTGGTCTAACAAAAGTCGTGAACAATTTCTTGAGTATTTCGCCATCCATGCATTTAAAAGCTCTGAATATTATCCTTTACCTGCAATTGGTTGTTGCTGTATTTATAGAATATGATTTGTTCTACTTTACATTTGTTTGTTCCTTTTTTTCAAAATTTCTTTCTGCCTCTCTCCTCACTGCCGTGTAGTTGTTTCTCTTTGTATTACTGGTATGTTTGGGGGTTTGGCCTCTTCGTATATTGATTCCATTTTTGTGTCTTTTGGTCTCTGTCCGTCTTGAAATTTCAGTTGAACAAATCCTGTTTCCTAGTTCTGCATCTTTGTTTTGGTATAAATGTTTTTGTTCCTTTATCATATATTTCACAAAATTGACATACTGTGCATTAATTCATCTCAATTACTTCCTTTCCTAACAGCAAGCCTTTCCAGTAAAATTCTTTGAATTCTTTTCTGACTTCTGGCCTAATGTTTGTTTTATCCTAGTGTGTATGATGCCTAGCGTGTGTCTGGTGCCTGTTGTGTTAAACCGAAGATAAATGCATAAGTATAGGTCAGTAATTTCTCCAGCTTTGAAAGGGGCTTTCATTATGCAGCAGTATTCCACTCTAGAGAGCACTAGCGTCTTGAAAACTATCATCATCGGTATAGCATCTCTAGTGTGAAAAATTCTTGTTATCTATCCTGTCATTTTTCTTGCAGTTGTGACGGCTACTTTATTGTGTTCTTTAAATGTAAGGCCTTCTGACATCAGTACACCCAAATCCTTTACGTTGCTTTTCCGTTCAATGTTATGATTTGACTGAGTTTTGTAAGTGGTTTCCGTTTTTATATTTTTTATTTTTTCCGTAGCGCATGAGCTGAAACTTATCTTCGTTAATCACCATGTTATTTTCTGTAGCCCATAGAAAGACCTGATTTACATCTGATTGGAGGTTTGCCGTGTCCTCTATGTTGCCAACTCTCGTGAAGATTCTAGTGTCATCTGCAAAGGATGATCAAGTACTATAGGTTGTGTCCTTGTCTATGTCCGATATGAGGATGAGAAAAAGTATTGGAGCAAGCACAGTACGCTTGGGGACTGAGCTCTTTACGATTGATGGTCCAGATTTTATTTTGTTGACTACTACACATTGGGTTCTATTAGTCAGGAAGTTGTATATCCATCTGCCTATTTTTCCGGTAATTCCTTTTGAACGCATTTTATGTGCAATAACACAATGGTCACATTTGTCAAAGGCTTTTTTTTGTCAAAGCGTTTTGTTTGTCTTCCATGGCATCTAGTGCCATGTCAGAGTGGTCCAGCAACTGTGATAGGCAAGAGCGCCCTGTTCTGAAACCATGTTGTCTGGGGTTATGGAGATGCTGTGATTCCATGTATTTTGTGATCTTACTTCTTAGCATTCTCTCAAAGATTTTTATGATGTGCGATGTTAGTGCTATCGGTCTGTAGTTTTTTGCCTCTGCCTTATTTCCTCCTTTATGGGGCGGTGCTATCTCTGCTGTTTTTAGTATGTCAGGGACAATGCCAGTATCTTGGCTTTGTCTCCAAAGAATGTGAAGGGCCTGCGATAACGTTTTTTACAGTTCTTGATGAATATAGAGTTCCAAGAGTCAGGGCCTGGTGCAGAGTGCATAGGCATACTGTCTATGGCTTCTTCAAAATCCAGTGGGGATAGGATCACATCTGATTTATGATTTGATGTTGGTATCATATCCATGAAAAATTAATTTGGGTTATCAATCAGATGGATGGAGAGCTACACTCGTGGTGTCCCATTTTCCCAGCACTCTTTGTCATATAATGCTTTGAAACTTTTGACGGATTTGGCCTCCACCACCTTCTCACCTAACATGTTCCAACCGTTTACCATTCTGTTTGCAAAAGTGAATTGTCTTACATTTCTTCGGCATCTTTGTTTAGTTCGTTTAAATCTATAACCTCTTGTTCTTGAAATTCCAGGTCTCGGGAAATCTTCCCTATCAAGTTTATCAATTCCTGTTACTGTTTTGTACGTAGTGATCATATCTCCTCTTTTCCTTCTGTCTTCTAGTTTGGAATATTTAATGCCTCTAATGTCTCCTCATAAATCCTGCCCTTCAGTTTTGTTATGAATGTTTGTGTGCCTTCATCGTATATTTTGCAAAATATGGAATACATCTCGTTTACTTTACTTTAAGAATATGGTTCGATCAATTAAAAACCCTCTTGTTCAAATTGCAAAGAGACTGAAAGAGATGCAGCATGCTCAATGGATTATATATTAGTGATTATTATTAGGATTATATATTAGTGAATCATATTAGTGATTCAATTATTATGGTCATAAAACAATAAACAAATAGTTTTGGTGTTATTACACTCTATTCACAGGTTATATATAAGTATCTGCATGTTTTGTTCACCATTACAAACCACTAAGTTGGTTTGATTTTTGTTGAGATTGTTATTTATGATAAGATTCCTTACGTTATCTGAGAATGAAGCTATGTCGGTATTGGGAAATCTATAGATGGCACTTATAGTCAAGGAGGATTTAAGGGATTTACTGGAGAACTTGGCAAAGGTATATTCACAATAGTCGTCTCTATTACTAATGAGACTATTGCAGATGAAGGTATCTTTGTAAGATATTGCTATGCCACCTCCTTTTTTTATTAGGCCTGCAGTTGTGAATGGCTTTATTATCAGCCAAGTTGTAGCATACAACATAGCATATATATGTATATGGCATACATATATATATATATACACATATATATATATATATATATATATATATATATATATATATATATATATATATATATATATATATATATATATATATATATATATATATATTCAAAATTCGTCAGTGTACTACATTTTTGTTGTTGCTTTTAGGTGATGCTTTTAACCAGTGTACGTGGGTCTGATTGTGCAACCACAGTTCGAAGAATAATGAAGATATGAACAAACGGCCTGTGGTCACTATACAGTCTGGAAGGGCAAAAGAAGAAATTGGCATTTCTACAAAAACAAGAACTATATAATGTTATTTTAAGTAAGTAACCAAAAAATTAAATAATTTTTTTAAAGTTTAAAATTCACTTAAAAATGTAAATTTTAAGTTAAAAAATTTTAACCAAAAAACTTAATATTTTTCATATTTGGAACCATTCCATAATATTTTCCCAAGCATAAATGATTATATTTCTATCACTTGCTCTTAAGATTGTTTCATTTAATAGAGGTTGGGCATAATTGTTCTCTGCTGCTAATAGAACTGACTGACTTAGCTATAGGAAAATGTAAACTTAATTGGTTTATCCATTACAGTATTTTGCAGTTTATTTCATGATCTGTGCTTAATACTTGCATAAATAGTAGATTACAAAATGCATTTTTATATCATTAGTATTGAATAATAATAATGCAAATAATTGACTTATAAATGATGTACAATTAATTGGTAGGTGATATTATATTATTAATATTTTTTCATTCTTGCAAAGCCTTAACAAAGTCATTAACATGTTAATATAAACTTGATCACCTTCCACTTATTTTCTCATGTGCTACCTACATGTACAAAACCTTATTCCTAAATGCATATTTTGTTCTGAAACTTGTCCTTTATATGTTGTGTATCACCATCTCTGGAGAGTTTTATCTGATTGATGTATAAATTACTTTTAATTTTACAGAATATTATTGTTATACTGAATTTATTATTATATAAATAACTTAATTTTACAGAATCATCTATCAACGCACATCCACAAGTTGAGGAGGAGGATGTGACCTTCCAGATGTCTGAAGTACTGAAACAGGCACCAAACAGGCCTGGTGGATCTAGGTACAAGGTAAAATAATTTAAATTTTTTTTTTTTTTTTTACTAATTGTCCGATATATATATATATATATATATATATATATATATATATATATATATATATATATATATATATATATATATATATATATATATATATATATATATATATATATATATATATATATATATGTCGTACCTAGTAGCCAGAACGCACTTCTCAGCCTACTATGCAAGGCCCGATTTGCCTAATAAGCCAAGTTTTCATGAATTATTTGTTTTTCGACTACCTAACCTACCTAACCTAACCTAACCTAACCTAACCTAACCTAACTTTTTCGGCTACCTATCCAAACCTAACCTATGAAGATAGGTTAGGTTAGGTTAGGTAGGGTTGGTTAGGTTCGGTCATATATGTACGTTAATTTTAACTCCAATAAAAAAAAATTGACCTCATACATAATGAAATGGGTAGCTTTATCATTTCATAAGAAAAAAATGAGAAAAAATATATTAATTCAGGAAAACTTGGCTTATTAGGCAAATCGGGCCTTGAATAGTAGGCCAAAAAGTGAGTTCTGGCTACTAGGTACGACATATATATATATATAAATAAATATATATATATATAAATATATATATAATGTGTCGTACCTAGTAGCCAGAACGCACATCTCAGCCTACTATGCAAGGCCCGATTTGCCTAATAAGCCAAGTTTTCTTGAATTAATGTTTTTTCGACTACCTAACCTAACATTTTCAGCTACCTAACCTAACCTATAAAGATAGGTTAGGTTCGGTCATATATCTCTATTAATTTTAACTCCAATAAAAAAAGAATTGACCTCATACATAATGAAATGGATAGCTTTATCATTTCATAAGAAAAAAATTAGAAAAAATATATTAATTCATGAAAACTTGGCTTATTAGGCAAATCGGGCCTTGCATAGTAGGCTGAAAAGTGCGTTCTGGCGACTAGGTACGACATATATATATATATATATATATATATATATATATATATATATATATATATATATATATATGCAAACAAGCCTGAATGGTCCCCAGGACTATATACAACTGAAAACTCACACCCCAGAAGTGACTCGAACCCATACTCCCACAACTGGTATGTACAGGGACGCCTTAATCCGCTTGACCATCACGACCGGACATAAGGAAGTGATAGCCGAGGCTATATGAACCACTTCCCCGCCGGCACTCGGATGGTAATCTTGGGCATAGCAATTTATCAAATCACCTCATTCTTTGGGGCACACGTGAGGAACACAAATGCAAACAAGCCTGAATGGTCCCCAGG
Organism: Procambarus clarkii; assembly: GCF_040958095.1. Lineage (NCBI taxonomy): Eukaryota > Metazoa > Arthropoda > Malacostraca > Decapoda > Cambaridae > Procambarus > Procambarus clarkii. The sequence goes on from NC_091156.1 coordinate 50,309,457, forward strand.
ACTATATACAACTGAAAACTCACACCCCAGAAGTGACTCGAACCCATACTCCCACAACTGGTATGTACAGGGACGCCTTAATCCGCTTGACCATCACGACCGGACATAAGGAAGATTAGATTACCAAGATTACCATCCGAGTGCCGGCGGGGAAGTGGTTCATATAGCCTCGGCTATCACTTCCTTATGTCCGGTCGTGATGGTCAAGCGGATTAAGGCGTCCCTGTACATACCAGTTGTGGGAGTATGGGTTCGAGTCACTTCTGGGGTGTGAGTTTTCAGTTGTATATAGTCCTGGGGACCATTCAGGCTTGTTTGCATTTGTGTTCCTCACGTGTGCCCCAAAGAATGAGGTGATTTGATAAAATGCTATGCCCAAGATTACCATCCGAGTGCCGGCGGGGAAGTGGTTCATATAGCCTCGGCTATCACTTCCTTATGTCCGGTCGTGATGGTCAAGCGGATTAAGGCGTCCCTGTACATACCAGTTGTGGGAGTATGGGTTCGAGTCACTTCTGGGGTGTGAGTTTTCAGTTATATATATATATATATATATATATATATGTCGTACCTAATAGCCAGAACGCACTTCTCAGCCTACTATTCAAGTCTCGATTTGCCTAATAAGCCAAGTTTTCATGAATTAATGTTTTTTCGTCTACCTAACCTACCTAACCTAACCTAACCTAGCTTTTTTTGGCTACCTAACCTAACCTTACCTATAAATATAGGTTAGGTTAGGTTATGTAGGGTTGGTTAGGTTCGGTCATATATCTACGTTAATTTTAACTCCAATAAAAAAAAATGACCTCATACATAGAGAAAAGGGTTGCTTTATCATTTCATAAGAAAAAAATTATAGTAAATATATTAATTCAGGAAAACTTGGCTTATTAGGCAAAACGGGCCTTGAATAGTAGGTTGAGAAGTGAGTTCTGGCTACTAGGTACGACATATATATATATATATATATATATATATATATATATATATATATATATATAAATATATATATATATATATATATATATATATATATATATATATATATATATATATATATATATATATATATATATAATATGTATGTGTGTGTGTAATTACCTAAGTGTAGTTAAAGGATGGGACCGTCTTCCCAGCACTCTTTGTCATATAACGCTTTGAAACTACTGACAGTCTTGGCCTCCACCACCTTCTCACCTAACTTGTTCCAACCGTCTACCACTCTATTTGCGAAAGTGAATTTTCTTATATTTCTTTAGCATCTGTGTTAAGCTAGTTTCAATCTATGACCTCCTGTTCTTGAAGTTCCAGGTCTCAGGAAATCTTCCCTGTCGATTTTATCAATTCCTGTTACTATTTTGTATGTAGTGATCATATCACCTCTTCTGTCTTTTAGTTTTGGCATATTTAATGCCTCTAACGTCTCCTCGTAGCTCTTGCCCTTCAGTTCTGGGAGCCACTTAGTAGCATGTCTTTGCACCTTTTCCAGTTTGTTGATGAGCTTCTTAAGATATGGGCCAACTTCTGTTGTTGGGCACCACACAACCGCTGCATATTCTAGCTTTGGCGTAACAAAAGTCATGAACAATTTCTTTAGTATATCACCATCCATGTATTTAAACGCAATTCTAAAGTTAGAAAGCGTAGCATAGGCTCCTCGCACAATATTCTTTATGTGGTCCTCAGGTGATAGTTTTCTATCTAGAACCACCCCTAGATCTCTTTCTTTATCAGAATTCTTTAAAGACTTCTCACATAATGTATAGGTTGTGTGGGGTCTATGTTCTCCTGTTCCACATTCCATAACATGGCATTTATTAACATTAAATTCCATTTGCCAAGTGGTGCTCCATATACTTATTTTATCCAGGTTTTCTTGAAGGGCATGACAATCATCTAAATTT
>NC_091156.1:50313863-50331363 GCF_040958095.1 Procambarus clarkii
TCTCTCTCTCTCTGGCTCTCTCGCTCTCTCTCTTTCTCTCTGGCTCTCTCTCTCTCTCTCTGGCTCTCTCTCTCTCTGGCTCTCTCTCTCTCTCTGGCTCTCTCTCTCTCTGGCTCTCTCTCTCTCTCTCTCTCTGGCTCTCTCTCTCTCACTCTCTGGCTCTCTCTCTCTCTCTGGCTCACGCTCTCTCTCTCTGGCTCTGTGGCGCTCTCTCTCTGGCTCTCTCTCTCTCTCTGGCTCTGGGTCTCTCTCTCTGGCTCTCATATTTCATTTGATTTAAAAATGTCTGAGATTTTTTACTTAATCTAAGTTATATTGCATGGTGCTAATATGAATATTATACATGACTGTTTTTTCTTTTCTTTCTCTTTCTCCCTTTCTTTCTTTCTCTTTCTTTCCTTCTCTCTCTTTTTCTTTCTCTTTCTACATGAATATTATACTTGACTGTGTTTACATTCACTTGTAGATTTTTATTTTTAGTTAATTAGTCCTAAACTTTTGATTAATAGATTTTTATTATTAGTCATAGAAAAACTATAGTGTTATATGTATACTCGGGAAATTTTACTTGTTTTAGTTTTAAGTAACAATAACTGCTTGTAACGTCAGACTGATCTCAGCATGACATGAATCACAGGCTGCTTGATCACAAAATCTATTGTGTTCACATATTGCATATATAGATTTTTATAGATTTTTAAATTTTTACTTTTATATTCTGTTATAGATATAGTCTATATATTTCGAGCTATTACATATATTTTGTTGTATTACTCATTCTTAATTAAATAAATATAATATTTTAATTCTCTTTTTGTACCCTATTTATTTGTAATTTACACATACATATATAGGAAGTCCATTTCTATCTCAGATATGTCTTCTTTCTTTCTCTCCCTTTCTATTTCAGATATGAATTAAAAAATTATTATACCCTAATTTACCCTAAACGCTTTAATGTAGGCAATTAAAAGATCATAAAAAAGTTTTTAGAAATGTTAATTATATACGTTCTAAGGTTGTATATAAAAGTTCTCAAAAAACCTTTTCTAAACGTAATTATAAACGTGCTGAAAACAATGAAATGTCGTTTTTAGGATGTTTTAAAAACATGAAAATGTTTGCTGGGTGGTTTACCTCCCTTTCTCCTAGCACAGTGACCTCACCTTGTTCTATTGTGAAGACCTCCTGCAACCTCTTGTTGAGTTCCTCACACACCTCTTTGTCATTCTCTGTATACCTGTCCTCGCCTGTTCTAAGTTTCAATACCTGTTCTTTCACTGCTGTTTTCCTTCTGATGTGACTGTGGAGTTGCTTTTGTTCGGTCTTGGCTTTGTTTGCTATATCATTTTCAAAACTTTTCTCTGCTTCTCTTCTCACCCTGACGTACTCATTCCTGGTTCTCTTGTATCTCTCTCTTCTTTCTGGTGTTCTGTTATTCCGGAAGTTCCTCCACGCCATTTTGTTCAGTTTCTTCGCTTCCATACATGCCCTATTATACCATGGATTCTTTTGTTGCTTCTCGGATTTTGTCCTTTGGGCCGGGATGAACCTCTTTACTGCCTCCTGACACTTTTGGGTAACATAGTCCATCATTCCCTGTACAGACTTATCTCTGAGGTCTGTGTCCCAAGGTATTTCACTTAGGAAACTTCTCATCTGTTCATAATTCCCCTTTCGGTATGCCTGCCTTTTGAATCCTAGTTCTTTATTTTTTTTTTTGGGGGGGGGGGATAATTCCTACCTCTTCCAGGTACTCAAAGTTCAATACACTGTGGTCACTCATTCCCAAGGGCGCTTCCATCTTAACTTCCCTTATATCCCACTCATTTTGGGTAAATATCAAATCAAGCATTGCTGGTTCATCTTCTCCTCTCATTCTTGTTGGTACCTTGATGTGCTGGCTTAGAAAGTTTCTTGTTGCCACGTCCAGCAGCTTAGCTCTCCATGTTTCTGGTCCTCCATGCGGGTCTCTGTTCTCCCAGTCTGTCTTCAAATGGTTGAAGTCTCACATAATTAGTAGTCCAGATCCATTCCTGCTAGCAACAGAAGCTACTCTTTCTATTATGTTAATGGTGGCCATGTTGTTTCTATCATATTCCTGTCTGGGTCTTCTGTCATTTGGTGGTGGATAATATATGACTATTACTATAATTTTTTCCCCTCCATTTGTTATGGTACCTGCTATGTAGTCACTGAAACCTTCACAGCCCTGAATATCCATCTTCTCAAAATCCCAGCCTTTTCTTACCTGCAGAGCTACGCCATCACCACCTCTTCCTTCCCTCTCTTTCCTCATAACATAATAGTCCTGTGGGAACACTGCGTTTGTTATCGTTTTTGTTAGCTTTGTTTCTGTGAGGGCTATTATGTCTGGGTTTTCCTCTAGTACCCGTTCTCCAAGCTCATTTGCTTTATTTGTAATACCATCTATGTTAGTGTATAATGCCTTGAGGCTCACTTTCTTTTGCCCCTTCTCAAATCGCCTCCTTGGTGAGTGTTCTGCTGGTGGGGGAAGCTGTTCCATGGGTGTAAGGTTCTGTGAGGTGAATAACAGGGTCTCAGAGGATACATGGATGAGGGGCGGGGGATCCTGTGAAGGGGGAGGGAAAGGGAGGGTATGGGGTGAGAGGGTAGGGAGGACAGGAAGGAAAGGGGGGGAGAGAGAAGTCGGCGGGAGGAGGGGAGGGGTAGAAGGGTGGGGATTGGGTGTGGGGGGAGGGAGATTTAGCTGAACATTTGAGTGGGGGCAGGGAGAGTTTGGGGTAGGGGGATTTCTATGCTGAGGAGAGTGTCGGGGTTGTCCTTCCCTCTGGTGTTACTGGGTAGCTGGTTGTGGGTTCCCCCCTTGCTTCTGGGGGTGTTGTGTTGGGAGCTGTGACTTCCTGGTTTTCCCCTATTGCCCTGCGCCTCTTCCTTGCTTCTTCCGCCACGGCTCTCTCCTCCCGTGTCATGTCTCTCTGGAGGAATACATTTTTTAATTTTCCCACGTTTTTCAGGGAGCTCTTCTTTGATAGAATCTTCTCCTATGTGCTCTCGTTTGCAAACACTATCTTTATCATTCGGTCTCAGTCTTTGTTGTACCAACCTAGCCTGAAAACCTTCTCAATGCTATGCTCAGCCTCTTCCATGTCTAGTGCCTTCAGTACTTCACTCACTGCTGCTTTGTCCTTGTCATTCCACTCATTAATGTCCTTGAATTCCACTCATTTGTCCTCAGTTGTGTGTGTGTGTGTGTGTGTGTGTGTGTGTGTGTGTGTGTTTGTGTGTGTGTGTGTGTGTGTGTGTGTGTGTGTGTGTGTGTGTGTGTGTGTGTGTGTGTGTGTGTGTGTATTGCAGTCACTCATGTTTTTCAATAGTATTTAAAACGAACGTGGATTGCGTTTTGATCATTTATATAATACCTGATGTGGTAAAATCCTTTGACATGTAAATCCTTATGTCAGATTCTAATTGGATGATCACATGCTCTCCTCTCCTCACTACAGTGTTGATGGTCTCTTCTATCTCTGGTTGAGGTACATATATGAGGCGGCCTTTCTCCTTCAGGCCAGCAATCTCACGGTATATTCCAGTCTCGACCTCCTGCAAATATTGACCAGACAGTCAACCTCCTCGTTTTATAGATATATAACTTGTCCTATCATTATGATGTCTGTTGTCATCCCATAAAGGTAGTATGTGATATATGAATTCACTAATATACGTTTTTTGTAATGTTATAACAAATTGCAACTCATAAGATAATCATACAAAAATGTTTAAATTATTGAATTTTTATCGGAAGAATTATATGTATGTATCACAGTACATCAAGAAAATCTTGCTGAAAACAGATCAAAAGAACAATGAATTCAGTATTGCTCACACATTGTTTAGTCAAACTCATACGCAACCTTCATGCAGGACGGACGGAGAAAGTTTAATTTGCGTTCAGATGCATTCATTTGAATAATAGCTTGATTTCAGGATAGGGTTATTTGGCAAAATTTCAGTCAAACATGAGGGCGCCTTATACAGTTCCAGCTACGACGAAGGAATTTTACATGTTAGGAGACATTGTATATCCAAAATGACGCGACCAGTGATAGTTTGTGACAGCCAGAACACTCGTGGCTGGACGCTGGTGTGTCAGTTGTTATCCTCATGTCATGGAGCATTGAGTGGCACACTCAACTCTGCCACTCCAATATTATTAGAGCCTTTCTCCTAGTTGAAAGCCAATAACGTAGTACTGACGGCATTCTGTAAAGGAAGCAGGATATTCTACAAGCAGCCCTAATTACAAAGTACGAATTTTTGTTGAAAGATTGAGAAGGTCAGGAGAGTTCTTTTGAGTGACCTGACGTTACTGCCTTCTTACAGTGGTCTGTGAGACGCGGTGGTTAGCCCGCTCTCTGGGCATTTCTGAAACCAACTGCAATTCAGCTGCATCCAAGAGGAGCACGTGGATTAAGCAACGTAAGGCATTACTCATGTTCAAGCATCAGCTGGTTTAAGTACTGGAACACGTACTCGTGCTCAATTTAATAGGGAAAGCTCTACCTTCGGTGCTAGATAAAGATCGTCAGGAAGTCCAAAGGTCGTTAGGAAGTCCGAAGATCGTCAGGAAGACACACGACAACATTCTCATCTGTAGCAATAAGAATAGACAAATAGTGGAACCAGACGTTCATTATGGATAGAAGAGGATTTGCCTCAGGGTTCAATTAAGCCAATGTCTGATAAATTATTACGTAATTATCACGTAACTGTTGTCATGATTGCAGCTGGAGCCTAGTCTGGAAGTCTTGCTGCATGAGAGTTGTTTCCGTTAAATAGCTTGATTTGTTGTTTATTCGTTCGTGCCACTATATTCATGTGGCTGCAATACAGGTAGGATAGGTGAGAATGCGTCTTGTGACTATAAGGAGGTGATTATATGGTTTAAAAGGTCTTAGGGAGGGCGAGGGCATTTCACGCCAAGTGTAATGATACCGAATCTCCTATAGAATCTGAAGGCATTAGGTTGCCATGGTTACCGATACGCTGCTACCTGTAGTAACCATTCAGAATGAAGCAGGACTATAACGGAAAGCGCGGAGATCGGCAGAGTCAGGTACGTTTGCACCTCAGTGTCAGGAAGGTCACACCTGCTGACTAGCGCTCCACACTTGTTGGGTGGATATTGTCAACCAGGAGCTGTGTGAGCTAGTCCGAACCAAAGGATGATTAGGACAGTATCTGGCAGTGAGCGAGGGCCCAGAAACTTACCATCCTGTTAGCGGTTTCGTTGTAGCTGTACAGTAGAAGGCTCTGAGGATTGTTAAACTGCAGCAACCGTGAGGGAGACCTGATGTTAGAGGTCCTCGTCTTCAGGAAGGAGAACTCCAGTTCAAGAGTATAGGCATGCCAAGGAAGGGCAGTAACCTGCTAGTGCACTTAAGGGATTGGCACTTTAGCACAAAAAATGAGATTTAAGGGTACGTGAAATCGAGATGAAGGTTCTACGTTTGTGAAACTCGACCGACTCGTTAGGCGTCGTGTGTGTGTATCACCAGCTAGCAGGCAGACCCGGGAGCTACACGCTCTGACCGTTTGGTCTATAGGTGAACCCTGAAGGTACGGACAGGCTCTGTAACGTCTTTAAGTAAAGACTCAGAGTTAATGGAGCAGTGCAGAGGTCCCGGGCAAGAAAAGGTTGGCCTATTAGCGATAAACAATGTAATTTGTGCAGCAGCAGTTAGGGTCAGAGGTTAGAGTCTGGGCACTTGCCGGAATCAGCCAATATAATGTAGCAGCATTTTTTTTTAAACAATTATACATACAAATAAAAGAAAAGAACACTATAGCGACCTGACGGTACACACTATAAAGCACAAGACACAAAGTACACAACACAAACATGATACCAAACTTCACCCGCTGAAACATAAACGGACGGGCACAAGAGACACAAAAGCACATAAAAAACAGATATGGGAATGGGACTACACACAACTCAGCACTACTGAACCACACACAAAGACCACCAAATACACCGGGACCGTTACTACCGCCTAGGCCCTTAGGGCGCCTAACAGCTGAGTGGACAGCGCTTCGGATTCATAGTCCTGAGGTCCCGGGTTCGATCCACGGGGGAGACGGAGACGGTTACACACCCCCAGCTTCCTGGGAGTGTGTAACAAAAAGGAGGCCTGGTCGAGGACCGGGCCGCGGGGATGCTAAGCCCCGAAATCATCTCAAGATAACTACCAATACATGGGAACACAGAACAGGCACAGGCAAAAAAAGAAACACCAACACACAAAACACAAACAGTTAAGTAAACACGACTACACCCAACACTAACACAGTGCCAAAGAACCACGCATAAAGACCACCAAACACACCGGGACCGTTACCACCACCAATACACGGGAAAAAAACATACACGCCCTACGCAAGGCGTGTGTGTGTTTTGAGACTGGGAATCAGGCAGGCTTTCCGCGAAACCCAAGTCCCCAATTACTAGGGGAAACTCGTGCCTATATATATATATATATATATATATATATATATATATATATATATATATATATATATATATATTAATTATATATATATATATATATTAATATATATATATTGTTTCATTGACTATATATATATATATATATAGTCAATAAATATATATATATATATTAATATATATATATTGTTTCATTGAATTTTGTCCGGTCGTGATGGTCAAGTGGATTAAGGCGTCTTGTACATACCAGTTGTGTTGCTCCTGGGAGTATGGGTTCGAGTCACTTCTGGGGTGTGAGTTTTCAGTTGCATATTGTCCTGGGGACCATTCAGGCTTGTTCTCATATATATATATATATATGTTTCATTGAATATGACCGCATATTCTGTATTTATTATTTTCTGGTTTAGGGCTTCTATCCCTCTAACTATTTTCTTAGCATCAGGGCTTAATTGAAATAGGAGTTCTCCAAAACTCATTTTCGTAGTTTTAAGGTGAAGAAAAGAAGTGATTTACTATAGAGTGTATTACACTTATTTGTATAATTTGCACGACGTTTCGAACCTCCATGGTTCATTCTCAAGTGAACAGATCTTACAATACTAGTTGATTTTATACCCGCATTAGGTCAGGTGATAATACAATGAAGGTGAAAACATGGGGGGATACATAAGGGATAAACATAGGGGCTGCAGAAGGCTTATTGGCCCATACGAGGCATCTCCTATCTAAACACAAAGATTAATCCAGTGTAATTGGCCTGTTATGTTGGACATTGTCTTCTGTGTTGGCATCGATATGTTCTTGTCTTGTCCTTACTCTCATGGTGGGTAGAGTAAATAGTTGCGTGATTTGGGTGTTCATGGTAGGTCGCTCTATTCTTATGTGAATTGCCTCAAGAATTTGTAATCTTCTTGAATCTTGGGTTTTGTCTATTATGCAAGTATTCTTGTTCAACATTTCTCTTGTTAGAGTAATGTCATGGGCTTGTCTCATGTGATTCCTAGGGGCACCAGATTGAAGATGGCATGTCAAACGCCTCGTCAGCTTGGTCGACGTCATACCTATGTACTTACATTGAAGGTTACATCCTTCGTGGGGGCAAGTGTACATGTATACAACGCTTGACTGCTGTAGAGGGTTCTCCGTCGGCTTCGGGCTGTTTTTGATAAGGAGTTCGGAAGTCTTCTTGGTTTTGTAGAATATTATCAGGTTTATGTTTTGGTTAGGAGTAGTGCTTTTTACTCCTTTACGGATTATTTCTTTCATTATTCTTTCCTCTTTTATATGTTCACTGTGCATGGTTGATTTGTAATATAATTTTATTGGGGGTGTTGTGGTTTCTGTTCTAGGTTCTGAATTATACCAACGGTCCAAGTGTCTTCTTATAGCAGCGTTTATTTCCGCGTTGCTATATCCGTTGTTCACCAATACCTGAGTTACTCTTTCAAACTCTCTACTCACGTTGCTCCATTCAGAGCAGTGGGTAAGCGCTCGACGAATATAAGCATTGAGAACACTGGCTTTGTATCTTTGGGGGCACTCACTTCTACCGTTCAGGCATAATCCTATGTTGGTGGGCTTGGTATATACGTTGGTGCTTAAAGAGGTTCCTGTTTTTGTTATTAGTACATCCAAGAATGGCAGACTGTTATTTTCACTATTTTCATGTGTAAATCGGAGTACTGACTCTCTCTCTAGGTGTCTTTTTAGGTCAATTAGTTCATCTGAGTCTTTTACTATTACGAATATGTCATCTACATAACGGCAGTATACAGTTGGTTTTTGTCTGCTACTGAAGACCCTATCTTCGATGGTTCCCATATAAAAATTAGCAAATAAAACTCGTAAGGGGGAGCCCATTGCTACTCCGTCTATTTGTAAATACATGTCTCCTTGTGGACTGATGAAAGGGGCTTCCTTTGTACATGCTTCGAGAAGACTTTTCAAGTGTGGCTCAGGTATGTCTAATTTGGGGGTGCTCTCGTCTCTGTATACTCTGTCCAGTATCATTCCTATGGTTGTGTCGACTGGGACGTTGGTAAAAAGGGATTCAACGTCCAGGGAAGCGATGATTCCATCGGGCTGGGTAGATTTGATCAATTCTAGGAAATCTGCTGATGATTGTAGACTAAACTTACTTGGAGTGTATGGAGTTAGGAGTTCATTGAGTTTCTTTGCCAGGTGATAAGTTGGGGTTGGTATTTGGCTGATTATAGGGCGTAGTGGGTTACCTGGTTTATGCGTCTTAACATTGCCGTAGGCATATCCTAAGCCATAGTCGCCTTGAAGTTTATTGAAATGCACACTACCTTTCTTTGCGTTGATTGCTGTAATTGTTTTGTTTACTTTCCGCTTAAGGTCTTCTACGGGGTTCCTCGTGATTCGTTGAAATTTGGAGTCGTCACTTAGGATGTCGCTAATTTTGTTCATGTATTCATGGGTAGGAATCAATACATATGCTGCTGTTTTGTCGGCTTTTCTTATTGTTACGTCTTTCAGATTTTTTAGTTGTTTCGCTGCTTCTTTGAGTCGTGGGGTTAAGATTGTAGATGAATATGTTCCTCGTTTTTTCCCTGCTTCTGCAAGTAGTTCAGCTTGAAGTGTGTCAGTGGTGATGACTTTTTTGTTGTCTTCTAGCTAATGGATATCGTCCAGAAGCATTTCGATTTCCAGGCGTTTTTGATGCATCTTTGGTTTAGATAAGAATTGACAATTTAGACCAAGATTTAAGAGGTCTCGTTGGTCCTGGGTAAGGTCCCTTTTTACCAACGTCCCAGTCGACACAACCATAGGAATGATACTGGACAGAGTATACAGAGACGAGAGCACCCCCAAATTAGACTTACCTGAGCCACACTTGAAAAGTCTTCTCGAAGCATGTACAAAGGAAGCCCCTTTCATCAGTCCACAAGGAGACATGTATTTACAAATAGACGGAGTAGCAATGGGCTCCCCCTTAGGAGTTTTATTTGCTAATTTTTATATGGGAACCATCGAAGATAGGGTCTTCAGTAGCAGACAAAAACCAACTGTATACTGCCGTTATGTAGATGACATATTCGTAATAGTAAAAGACTCAGATGAACTAATTGACCTAAAAAGACACCTAGAGAGAGAGTCAGTACTCCGATTTACACATGAAAATAGTGAAAATAACAGTCTGCCATTCTTGGATGTACTAATAACAAAAACAGGAACCTCTTTAAGCACCAACGTATATACCAAGCCCACCAACATAGGATTATGCCTGAACGGTAGAAGTGAGTGCCCCCAAAGATACAAAGCCAGTGTTCTCAATGCTTATATTCGTCGAGCGCTTACCCACTGCTCTGAATGGAGCAACGTGAGTAGAGAGTTTGAAAGAGTAACTCAGGTATTGGTGAACAACGGATATAGCAACGCGGAAATAAACGCTGCTATAAGAAGACACTTGGACCGTTGGTATAATTCAGAACCTAGAACAGAAACCACAACACCCCCAATAAAATTATATTACAAATCAACCATGCACAGTGAACATATAAAAGAGGAAAGAATAATGAAAGAAATAATCCGTAAAGGAGTAAAAAGCACTACTCCTAACCAAAACATAAACCTGATAATATTCTACAAAACCAAGAAGACTTCCGAACTCCTTATCAAAAACAGCCCGAAGCCGACGGAGAACCCTCTACAGCAGTCAAGCGTTGTATACATGTACACTTGCCCCCACGAAGGATGTAACCTTCAATGTAAGTACATAGGTATGACGTCGACCAAGCTGACGAGGCGTTTGACATGCCATCTTCAATCTGGTGCCCCTAGGAATCACATGAGACAAGCCCATGACATTACTCTAACAAGAGAAATGTTGAACAAGAATACTTGCATAATAGACAAAACCCAAGATTCAAGAAGATTACAAATTCTTGAGGCAATTCACATAAGAATAGAGCGACCTACCATGAACACCCAAATCACGCAACTATTTACTCTACCCACCATGAGAGTAAGGACAAGACAAGAACATATCGATGCCAACACAGAAGACAATGTCCAACATAACAGGCCAATTACACAGGATTAATCTTTGTGTTTAGATAGGAGATGCCTCGTATGGGCCAATAAGCCTTCTGCAGCCCCTATGTTTATCCCTTATGTATCCCCCCATGTTTTCACCTTCATTGTATTATCACCTGACCTAATGCGGGTATAAAATCAACTAGTATTGTAAGATCTGTTCACTTGAGAATGAACCATGGAGGTTCGAAACGTCGTGCAAATTATACAAATAAGTGTAATACACTCTATAGTAAATCACTTCTTTTCTTCACCTTAAAACTACGAAAATGAGTTTTGGAGAACTCCTATTTCAATTAAGCCCTGATGCTAAGAAAATAGTTAGAGGGATAGAAGCCCTAAACCAGAAAATAATAAATACAGAATATGCGGTCATATTCAATGAAACATGTTTGATAGAAAACCTGCTGCCAGTATGCACCAATATATATATATATATATATATATATATATATATATATATATATATATATATATATATATATATATATATATATATATATATATATATATATATATATATATATATATATATATATATATATATATATATATATATATTAGTATATTTTGGTAGCAGTCTTTCCTGTAGACATATATTATTAGATATGACCGAAAAAGTAAGATTAATAATTCTAACACGAATTTTCTCAATCTTTCGTACATTTCTTTTCACTGTTGGAGGTAAATCAAAAATCAATTCTCCAAAATTCATTTTTATTTCTAGTCTGACGCGACACGAGCGCGTTTCGTAAAACTTATTACATTTTCAAAGACTTTAGTTTACAAATACACAACTGAATAGAACTTACGCATCTCCGATTTTATATCTACATTTGAGTGAGGTGGATGGGGTGAGGTGGCATTAATAGGGTATTAATTTCATCAACACAAGACAGAACAAGAGGTGGTATTAATAGGGTATTAATTTCATCAACACAAGACAGAACACGAAACAATGGGTATTGAATAGAAGTGTTTGTAGAAAGCCTATTGGTCCATATTTCTTGATGCTTCTATATTGGAGCGGAGTCTTGAGGTGGGTAGAATATAGTTGTGCATTAATTGGCTGTTGATTGCTGGTGTTGACTTCTTGATGTGTAGTGCCTCGCAAACGTCAAGCCGCCTGACGTTTGCGAGGCACGCCTGACATGTGCCCATCCGGGCTCAAGAAGGGTGCCTCTTTAGTACAAGCTTGGAGTAGTTTCTTCAGAATATTTTCTGATATGTCAAGAGGAGTACAGGCTGGATCACGATACACTCTGTCGGCTATCATCCCGATTGTCTCGTCCACAGGTACGTTGGTAAACAGCGATTCTACGTCCAACGAGGCTCTTATCCCTGTGGCCCTTGTGCCCCGCAGTAAGTCAACAAATTCCTTTGGAGACTTCAGGCTGAAGGCGCAAGGAACATAAGGAGTCAGCAGGCCATTGAGTCGCTTCGCCAGTCTGTACGTGGGTGTGGGTATCTGGCTAATGATTGGCCGAAGTGGGTTTCCAGGTTTGTGTCTTGACATTTCCATACGCATATTCAGGTTTATATTCCCCAATGATCTTTGGCAGGTGGAGTCCGGATTTCTTGGCGTTCACAGTTTCGATCAGTTTGTTGACCTTTGCTTTTAATTCGGCTGTAGTGTCCTTCGTTACCCTTTGGAACTTAGTTTGGTCAGAGAGTATAATGTTCATTTTCGCCAGATATTCGTCTTTTTTAAGAATGACATATATTGGCGACTTGTCACCTCTCCTGACAACTATCTCCTTGTTCTCACGAAGGTTTTTAGCTGCCGCTTTGAGCTCGGGGGACAGTATGGTGCTTCTGTAATTGCCTCGATTCTTTCCTCCTTCTGCAATAAGTTCTAAGGTACAAGAGTAGTGTTGTTAACGCATATGTCGACCGTGCTCTCAGCCACAGCTCAGAATGGAAGCAAGTCGACGAAGAACTCTGTAGGGTAAGGCAGGTCCTAGTCAACAACGGCTTCTCCAATGGTTTCGTCGAAGACATCATAAGAAGGAAAGTGAAACGCCATGCAACCTCTGAAGAGACAACTAACACAACACCTATACCCCCTATTAGACTATTTTACAGGAACTTCTTTTCCACAGCTCATAAAATGGAGGAAAGGGTCCTGAAAGATAGTGTTAATAGAAACGTTATCCCTACAGACAAAAATCAGAGGATACAACTGACGATTTACTATAAAACCAGAAAAACGGCCAGCTTACTCATGAGAAACTGTCCAGACACAAAACAGAACGCTTTAAAAGAGACTAACGTCGTCTATGCCTTCAAATGCCCTCTTGGGGACTGTAAGCTCCAAAAAACCCAGTATATAGGCAAGAAAACAACATCTCTTTCTAGGCGTTTAACGTTGCATAAGCAACAGGGCTCAATTAAGGAACATATAATCTCTTCCCAGAACCAAACCATTGCCAGAGAAATCCTAGTAAACAACACAGAAATCATCGATAGATACAGCGATAGCAGGCGGCTTGACGTTTGCGAGGCACTTCACATTAAAGTCAACACCAGCAATCAACAGCCAATTATTGCACAACTATATTCTACCCACCTCAAGACTCCGCTCCAATATAGAAGCATCAAGAAATATGGACCAATAGGCTTTCTACAAACACTTCTATTCAATATCCATTGTTTCGTGTTCTGTCTTGTGTTGATGAAATTAATACCCTATTAATACTCTTGTTCTGTCTTGTGTTGATGAAATTAATACCCTATTAATACCACATTTTGTTCTGTCTTGTGTTAATGCCATCACCCCTTCCACCTCACTCAAATGTAGATATAAAATCAGAGATACGTAAGTTCTATTCAGTTGTGTATTTGTGAACTAAAGTCTTTGAAAATGTAATAAGTTTTACGAAACGCGCCCGTGTCGCGTCAGACTAGAAATAAAAATGAATTTTGGAGAATTGATTTTTTATTTACCTCCAACAGTGAAGCGTAATGTACGAAAGATTGAGAAAATTCGTGTTAGAATTATTAATCTTACTTTTTCGGTCATATTTAATAATATATATATATATATATATATATATATATATATATATATATATATATATATATATATATATATATATATGTGTGTGTGTTATTAAATATGACCGAAAAAGTAAGATTATAATTCTGAAACGAATTTTCTCAACATTTCTTAAGTTTCTTTCGAGTGTCGATGGTAATTGAAAAATTAATTCTCCAAAATTCATTTTTATTTCTAGTGTGATGCGACGCTTGAACGTGTTTCGTAATAACGTATTACATTTCCAAAGACTTTAGTTTACACGCACAACTGTAATCTGAAACCACTAAACAGAGTCAGCTTATCTGTCATATTTATACTCGCATTTGGGTGAGGTGATATGGCGCAACAGGTTTGGATGAGGTGAACAAACTTGTGACCAACACAAGACAGAACACGAAAGTATGGATAATAATTGGATATGAGAGCACAAGAATGGAAGTAACTGCAGAGGGCCTATTTGCCCATACTTCCTCTTGATGCTTCTATATTGATTCTGAGTCTTGAAGTGGGTAGAATATAGTTGTGCATTAATTGGCTGTTGACTTTTTGATGTGTTGTGCCTCGCAGATGTCGAGCTGCCTGCTATCGCTTTACCTATCGATGATTTATGCGTTGTTTGTTAAGACTTTTCTGGTGATGGTCTGGTTGTGAGAGGAGAGGAGACCAGACCCAATGAACAAATTTGTTCATTTGATGTATCACGTTATTTTGATTTCTGTGTGTAATGTTTGCTGATGTTCAGCAAACATCAGCAAACTAAGATACTAGAGAAAATAAGAAACACTTTTTTTCAGGGATATTCCTGCGCGGGCCCTAAGCCTAAGGCCCACTAAGTGTTGCTTGTTTCTGTTTAATTGGGCGGAGTATGAGTAATTATGACTCGTATGGTCGCTTCAGTAAGATTTTGCCATGTGTTTAACAACTTCAGCTCTGTTGAATCTAAGTTGACATCTTAATGGGTTTGTAACTTTGCATTGTGTTAGATAATATTCCAGTGGTCTGTCGGGCATTTCTCCACAGTGCTGACATCTCTCATCTTCCAGAACCTGTAAGCCTATTTCCCATGCACATGGTTATCCAAGCCTGATGCGACGTAAGTGTACTTCTGTTGCTCTACTGCTCCCTTTCATCAAAATATGTGCTTCGTAGATGGTTGAATTCTTGTACCAACCCCCAGATTCTGATGTTGCAACTGCTGTGTTGTGGTCACTGTAAATCATTTGCATTGCTCTGTTTCTAATTACTTTCTTAATCTGTGATAGACTCTGTGATATATAAATGTTTACTCTTCTCTTAGTTGCAAACACTGATCATTGTCATGCCCTTGAAGAAGACATTGATGCATTAAGTGTATGGAGCACCACTTGGTAAATTTAATTAAATGTGAATAAATGTCACGTTATGTAATGTGAAGTAGGAAAAATAAACCAGATGTAACCTTCAAATTATGTGAAAAAGCTTTAAAAAATTATGATAAAGAAAGAGATGAAGGAGTGTTTCTAAATATAAGAATGTCACCCAATTACCACATAAAAACATTGTTCGAGGAGCCTATGCTACACCTGCCAATTTCAGAATTGCTTCTAAATACATGCATAGTGAAATACTAAATAAATTGTTCACAACCTTTGTGAACAACTTGTCCTCTTACATAGAACGTCGCCTTTCGATCGTATGATTTACATAATCGTATGTAATCTGTATGATTTCGATAGTATGATTTACATATATTTCTGAGAACTCAACATCCCAAGAAGTTCTACACTAATCCTATATTCGCTAATTACAATTAATAATCCTTCCCAATGGTACAGGATTAATCAGGATGCCAAAAGAATAACATGCGAAAACGTTGGCGATTTGGCAAGTGAGGAGAAACGTGAAAGACTAGAGCTACGAGGAGAGGTTAGAGACATTAAATATGCCAAAACTTGAAGACAGAGGTAAAAGAGGCGATATGATCACTGCAAACAAAATAGCAACTCGAATCGACCAAATTAATAAGACAAAATTTCTGAGATCTTCAACTTCAAGAACAAGAGACCATAGATTTCAGTTAACTAAACTAAGCTGTCTAAGAAAAATATGAAAATTCAGTTTTGCATCCAGAATGGTAGACTGTTGGAACAAGTTGAGTGAGAAGTTGGTGGAGGCCAAGGCCGTCAGTAGTTTCAAAGCGTTATACGACAAAGAATACTGTGAAGACGGACACTACGATCATAGCTCTCATACTGTAACTACACTTAGGAAATTACAAGATTTGGTTTAGAAAAAAATCAAGAAACGAAATAGGAATTTACCAAATAATAAATGAAAAATATGCAGCTAATATAGGCGTCTCACACATTTTAAAATAATCGTTTTTCTTTTAATCTCAAATCATATAACTGACTGCATCTACTGGTCTGTCTCTACAGCTCACTCCCCCCTGTATACCTAGCATGCTTCTACTGGCCTGTCTCTCATGCTCACTTCTCCTCTGTATACCCAGCATGCTTCTACTGGTCTGTCTCTCATGCCAGCATGCTTCTACTGGTCTGTCTCTCATGCTCACTCCCCCCTCTGTATACCCAGCAAAGAATCAAATGCCATATGCACTTTGATTTGCGAATCAAACAGCTTGATGTTGAATATAAATAAGGACATTCACATATAAAAATCGTATTGGTATGTAACTACTTGGCTTGCGTAATGCAATTAACAGATCTTAAATAATTGGTGACAATATTAAAATAATTTAATAACAACATTCAGCAACCTGTTTGAATATCCAATCGTAATGTATGACATAGGTGATTCGGGGTTCCATTCATTATATTGAAATAGTTGGTTACTATCGTCAATGGTCTCTACGGTTCGTGCTACACGCCTCCAGGATTATATTTGATCCTATACCCCAATTCGTCACAAAACAGAATTATGATATCAAGTTTCATTCATTAAAAATAGTGGAAAACAGTTTTCTTCAACAATATAATTCCAATATTATTTAGACAATAATGCAAAATCAAATTGTGGTAATTCTTAAAACAACTTGGCACATCGTAAAGCAGTCTTGCAATGGTTAACAACCCTCTCCTACCCATGAAAGAGACTTGACCGAGACTGTACATATATGTATACATATGTATGTGTGTAATTAACAAGATGTAACTAGCTTCCCAAAATTGTTAATTGTTGAGCTAAATGAAAGATGGAGTACAGTTCCTGAGCCCATTATACGACTCTGTAACTCTCCACCGCCCACAAGATGGGTATGAGGTGTATAATAAACTACTTACTAATTACATTTCAGTTAAGCAATTTCACGGTGTTGTTGGTTATAGTTGAATGCAGTTGATATCATGCAGTGTTCTATCATGATAGCTTTGTAAGAAACCAAAGCTAGTTTTATCTTCATGACCTTAGACACTGGCCAACCATCTTAGTGAGAGGTGTTCATAAGCTAGTAAAGGTAGTCATGTATACATAGCAAGACTTATAAGAAGATTGCAGGAAAATCCCCATACGGAGTTGAGGGTGGCACAGACATCAATATAAATCCTAAGCTAAGAAACAATGATATAAATTTGGAATATATATGATATATCAAACAAGACGATGTCCGGTGTACTGTATTCATCATAACTCAATACATATGCGGCAAACTCAAAACATTGTTACATACACGTTTAAATTGCACATTAGAAGATCCTTTTTCCCATATCGTGATTATTGATTTGTCCTCCACCACGTCCCAGAGAGACTGGTAAGGTTGAGGGATGTGTCTGACGGCCAGGAGAGCCATGAGGTTGCCAGCATAACTCTGCGTCAGCACCACCGTCACCAGCCCCCACACCACCACCACCACCCGCTCCCACCACCTGTCACCACCACGCTCAAACACATCTGAAAAGGCAAAATATATG
>NC_091156.1:50336363-50354430 GCF_040958095.1 Procambarus clarkii
TGCTTCTGGGAGTATGGGTTCGAGTCACTTCTGGGGTGTGAGTTTTCAGTTGCATATTGTCCAGGGGACCATTCTGGCTTGTTCGCATTGTGTTCCTCACGTGTGCCCCTAAGAATGAGGTGATTTGTAAAATGCTATGCCCAAGATAACTATCCGAGTGCCGGCGGTGGGGTGGTTCAAATAGCCTCGGCTATCACCTCATTATGTCCGGTCATGATGGTCAAGTGGATTAAGGCGTCTTGTACATACCAGTTGCGTTGCTTCTGGGAGTATGGGTTCGAGTCACTTCTGGGGTGTGAGTTTTCAGTTGCATATTGTCCAGGGGACCATTCTGGCTTGTTCGTATTTGTGTTCCTCACGTGTGCCCCTAAGAATGAGGTGATTTGGTAAAATGCTATGCCCAAGATAACTATCCGAGTGCCGGCGGTGGGGTGGTTCAAATAGCCTCGGCTATCACCTCATTATGTCCGGTCGTGATGGTCAAGTGGATTAAGGCGTCTTGTACATACCAGTTGCGTTGCTTCTGGGAGTATGGGTTCGAGTCACTTCTGGGGTGTGAGTTTTCAGTTATATAATATATATATATATATATATATATATATATATATATATATATATATATATATATATATATTTATATATATATATATATATATATATATATATATATATATATAAATGTCGTACCTAGTAGCCAGAACTCACTTCTCAGCCTAATATGCAAGGCCCAATTTGCCTAATAAGCCAAGTTTTCCTGAATTAATATATTTTCTCTAATTTTTTTCTTATGAAATGATAAAGCTACCCATTTCATTATGTATGAGGTCAAATGTTTTTTATTGGAGTTAAAATTAACGTAGATATATGACCGAACCTAACCAACCCTACCTAACCTAACCTAACCTATCTTTATAGGTTAGGTTAGGTTAGGTAGCCGAAAAAGTTAGGTCAGGTTAGGTTAGGTAGGTTAGGTAGTCGAAAAACAATTAATTCGTGAAAACATGGCTTATTAGGCAAATCGGGCCTTGCATAGTAGGCTGAGAAGTGCGTTCTGGCTACTAGGTACGACATAAATATATATATATATTTATATATATATATATATATATATATATATATATAATATATATATATATATATATATATATATATATATAATATATATTTATATATATATATATATATATATATATATATATATATATATATATATATATAAATATATATATATATACATATATGACAGTGTCAGACCACAGAGGAAAATTTAAATAGGAATTTCCTTAAGTACTTTCGTATATTAATACATCTTCAGAAGGAGTGTGAAGAAGTATTAAACACACACACACACACACACACACACACACACACACACACACACACACACACACACACACACACACACACACCACACACACACACACACACACTTATATATATATATATATATATATATATATATATATATATATATATATATATATATATATATATATATATTATATATATATATATAAGTCGTACCTAGTAGCCAGAACGTCGTACTCGGCCTACTATACAAGGCCCGATTTGCCTAATAAGCCAAGTTTTCCGGAATTAATATATTTTCTCAAAGTTTTTTCTTATGAAATGATAAAGCTACCCATTTCATTATGTATGAGGTAAATTTTTTTTATTGGAGTTAAAATTAATGTAGATATATGACCGAACCTAACCAACCCTACCTAACCTAACCTAACCTATCTTTATAGGTTAGGCTAGGTTAGGTAGCCGAAAAAGTTAGGTTAGGTAGGTTAGGTAGTCAAAAAACAATTAATTCACGAAAACTTGGCTTATTAGGCAAATCGGGCCTTGCATAGTAGGCTGAGAAGTGAGTTCTGGCTACTAGGTACGACATATATATATATATGTCCGAAAAGGTAAGATTAATAATTCTAACACGAATTTTCTCAATCTTTCGTACATTTCTTTTCACTGTTGGAGGTAAATCAAAATTCAATTCTCCAAAATTCATTTTTATTTCTAGCCTGACGCGACACGAGCGCGTTTCGTAAAACTTATTACATTTTCAAAGACTTTAGTTCACAAATACCCAACTGAATAGAACTTACGCATCTCCGATTTTATATCTACATTTGAGTGAGGTGGAAGGGGTGATGTGGCATTAACACAAGACAGAACAAAAGGTGACATTAATAGGGTATTAATTTCATCAACACAAGACAGAACCAAGAAGTGGTATTAATAGGGTATTAATTTCATCAACACAAGACACAACACGAAACAATGGGTATTGAATAGAAGTGTTTGTAAAAAAGCCTATTGGTCCATATTTCTTGATGCTTCTATATTGGAGCGGAAGTCTTGAGGTGGGTAGAATATAGTTGTGCATTAATTGGCTGTTGATTGCTGGTGTTTGACTCTTGATGTGTAGTGCCTCGCAAACGTCAGGCCGCCTGCTATCGCTGTATCTATCGATGATTTCTGTGTTGTTTTACTAGGATTTCTCTGGCGATGGTTGGTTGTGGGAAGAGATTATATGTTCCTTAATGGAGCCCTGTTGCTTATGCATCGTTAAACGCCTAGAAAGAGATGTTGTCTTGCCTATATACTGGGTTTTTTGGAGCTTACAGTCCCCAAGAGGGCATTTGAAGGCATAGACGACGTAGTCTCTTTTAAAGCGTTCTGTTTTGTGTCTGGAGAGTTTCTCATGAGTAGGCTGGCCGTTTTTCTGGGTTTTATAGTAAATCGTCAGTTGTATCCTCTGATTTCTGTCTGTAGGGATAACGTTTCTATTAACAATATCTTTCAGGACCCTTTCCTCCGTTTTATGAGCTGTGGAAAAGAAGTTCCTGTAAAATAGTCTAATAGGGGGTATAGGTGTTGTGTTAGTTGTCTCATCAGAGGTTGCATGGCGTTTCACTTTCCTTCTTATGATGTCTTCGACGAAACCATTGGAGAAGCCGTTGTTGACTAGGACCTGCCTTACCCTACAGAGTTCTTCGTCGACTTGCTTCCATTCTGAGCTGTGGCTGAGAGCACGGTCGACATAAGCGTTAACAACACTCCTTTTGTACCTGTCTGGGCAGTCGCTGTTGGCATTTAGGCACATTCCTATGTTCGTTTCCTTAGTGTAGACTGCAGTGTGGAAACCTCCGCTCTTTTCCATGACTGTTACATCTAGAAAGGGCAGCTTCCCATCCTTTTCCATCTCGTAAGTGAAACGCAACACGGAACTCTGCTCAAATGCCTCCTTCAGCTCCTGCAGATGTCTGACATCAGGTACCTGTGTAAAAATGTCGTCAACATACCTGCAGTATATGGCCGGTTTCAAGTTCATGTCGACTAAGACTTTTTGCTCGATGGTACCCATGTAGAAGTTTGCAAACAGGACACCTAGGGGAGAACCCATGGCGACCCCATCTACTTGCTTATACATGTGCCCATCCGGGCTCAAGAAGGGTGCCTCTTTAGTACAAGCTTGGAGTAGTTTCCTCAGAATATTTTCTGGTATGTCAAAGGAGTACAGGCTGGATCACGATACACTCTGTCGGCTATCATCCCGATTGTCTCGTCCACAGGTACGTTGGTAAACAGCGATTCTACGTCCAACGAGGCTCTTATCCCTGTGGCCCGTGTGCTCCGCAGTAAGTCAACAAATTCCTTTGGAGACTTCAGGCTGAAGGCGCAAGGAACATGAGGAGTCAGCAGGCCGTTGAGTCGCTTCGCCAGTCTGTACGTGGTGTGGGTATCTGGCTAATGATTGGCCGAAGTGGGTTTCCAGGCTTGTGTGTCTTGACATTTCCATACGCATATCCGGGTTTATATTCCCCAATGATCTTTGGCAGGTGGAGTCCGGATTTCTTGGCGTTCACAGTTTCGATCAGTTTGTTGACCTATGCTTTTAATTCGGCTGTAGTGTCCTTCGTTACCCTTTGGAACTTAGTTAGGTCAGAGAGTATGATGTTCATTTTCGCCAGATATTCGTCTTTTTTAAGAATGACATATATTGGCGACTTGTCCTTGTTCTTGTACGAAAGTATCCGTACCCGCATTGAACAACACCTCGACATCCTCACAGACCAACATCACTTAGCACTGAAACAAGGATTATCAAGAAACTAACAACATTATATGGAGGACCTATGGCAATTCCACGACCAAGAGATGGATGGCTTCCTGAACCTTGCAGGAATTAACTTCACTGAGGACCAAGTCACTCTCCTAAATCTGGGAATAAACTGTCATGTTATGTCCAGACCGAGTGAGATGGCCCGGAAAGTAGAGTTGGAAATTCTGTTGGACGACATATTCGACCTCGAGACACAAAAGAAGGTCACTACCAAACATACCTTACAAGCAGAACTTATTGCAGAAGGAGGAAAGATTCGAGGCAATTACAGAAGCACCATACTGTCCCCCGAGCTCAAAGCGGCAGCTAAAAGCCTTCGTGAGAACAAGGAGATAGTTGTCAGGAGAGGTGACAAGTCGCCAATATATGTCATTCTTAAAAAAGACGAATATCTGGCGAAAATGAACATCATACTCTCTGACCAAACTAAGTTCCAAAGGGTAACGAAGGACACTACAGCCGAATTAAAAGCAAAGGTCAACAAACTGATCGAAACTGTGAACGCCAAGAAATCCAGACTCCACCTGCCAAAGATCATTGGGGAATATAAACCCGGATATGCGTATGGAAATGTCAAGACACACAAGCCTGGAAACCCACTTCGGCCAATCATTAGCCAGATACCCACACCCACGTACAGACTGGTGAACGACTCAACGGCCTGCTGACTCCTTATGTTCCTTGCGCCTTCAGCCTGAAGTCTCCAAAGGAATTTGTTGACTTACTGCGGGGCACACGGGCCACAGGGATAAGAGCCTCGTTGGACGTAGAATCGCTGTTTACCAACGTACCTGTGGACGAGACAATCGGGATGATAGCCGACAGAGTGTATCGTGATCCAGCCTGTACTCCTCTTGACATACCAGAAAATATTCTGAGGAAACAACTCCAAGCTTGTACTAAAGAGGCACCCTTCTTGAGCCCGGATGGGCACATGTATAAGCAAGTAGATGGAGTCGCCATGGGTTCTCCCCTAGGTGTCCTGTTTGCAAACTTCTACATGGGTACCATCGAGCAAAAAGTCTTAGTCGACATGAACTTGAAACCGGCCATATACTGCAGGTATGTTGACGACATTTTTACACAGGTACCTGATGTCAGACATCTGCAGGAGCTGAAGGAGGCATTTGAGCAGAGTTCCGTGTTGCGTTTCACTTACGAGATGGAAAAGATGGGAAGCTGCCCTTTCTAGATGTAACAGTCATGGAAAAGAGCGGAGGTTTCCACACTGCAGTCTACACTAAGGAAACGAACATAGGAATGTGCCTAAATGCCAACAGCGACTGCCTAGACAGGTACAAAAGGAGTGTTGTTAACGCATATGTCGACCGTGCTCTCAGCCACAGCTCAGAATGGAAGAAAGTCGACGAAGAACTCTGCAGGGTAAGGCAGGTCCTAGTCAACAACGGCTTCTCCAATGGTTTCGTCGAAGACATCATAATAAGGAAAGTGAAACGCCATGCAACCTCTGATGAGACAACTAACACAACACCTATACCCCCTATTAGACTATTTTACAGGAACTTCTTTTCCACAGCTCATAAAACGGAGGAAAGGGTCCTGAAAGATATTGTTAATAGAAACGTTATCCCTACAGACAGAAATCAGAGGATACAACTGACGATTTACTATAAAACCAGAAAAACGGCCAGCCTACTCATGAGAAACTCTCCAGACACAAAACAGAACGCTTTAAAAGAGACTAACGTCGTCTATGCCTTCAAATGCCCTCTTGGGGACTGTAAGCTCCAAAAAACCCAGTATATAGGCAAGACAACAACATGTCTTTCTAGGCGTTTAACGATGCATAAGCAACAGGGCTCCATTAAGGAACATATAATCTCTTCCCACAACCAAACCATCGCCAGAGAAATCCTAGTAAACAACACAGAAATCATTGATAGATACAGCGATAGCAGGCGGCTTGACGTTTGCGAGGCACTACACATCAAGAAGTCAACACCAGCAATCAACAGCCAATTAATGCACAACTATATTCTACCCACCTCAAGACTCCGCTCCAATATAGAAGCATCAAGAAATATGGACCAATAGGCTTTCTACAAACACTTCTATTCAATACCCATTGTTTCGTGTTCTGTCTTGTGTTGATGAAATTAATACCCTATTAATACCACTTCTTGTTCTGTCTTGTGTTGATGAAATTAATACCCTATTAATGTCACCTTTTGTTCTGTCTTGTGTTAATGCCACATCACCCCTTCCAGCTCACTCAAATGTAGATATAAAATCGGAGATGCGTAAGTTCTATTCAGTTGTGTATTTGTGAACTAAAGTCTTTGAAAATGTAATAAGTTTTACGAAACGCGCTCGTGTCGCGTCAGACTAGAAATACAAATGAATTTTGGAGAATTCATTTTTGATTTACCTCCAACAGTGAAAAGAAATGTACGAAACATTGAGAAAATTCGTGTTAGAATAATTAATCTACCTTTTCGGTCATATTTAATAATATATATGTATATATATATATATATATATATATATATATATATATATATATATATATATATATATATATATATATATATATATATATATATATATATATATATATATTATTAAATATGACCGAAAAAGTAAGATTAATAATTCTAACACGAATTTTCTCAATCTTTCGTACATTTCTTTTCACTGTTGGAGGTAAATCAAAAATCAATTCTCCAAAATTCATTTTTATTTCTAGTCTGACGCGACACGAGCGCGTTTCGTAAAACTTATTACATTTTCAAAGACTTTAGTTTACAAATACACAACTGAATAGAACTTACGCATCTCCGATTTTATATCTACATTTTAGTGAGGTGGATGGGGTGAGGTGGCATTAATAGGGTATTAATTTCATCAACACAAGACAGAACAAGAGGTGGCATTAATAGGGTATTAATTTCATCAACACAAGACAGAACACGAAACAATGGGTATTGAATAGAAGTGTATGTAGAAAGCCTATTGGTCCATATTTCTTGATGCTTCTATATTGGAGCAGAGTCTTGAGGTGGGTAGAATATAGTTGTGCATTAATTGGCTATTGATTGCTGGTGTTGACTTCTTGATGTGTAGTGCCTCGCAAACGTCAAGCCGCCTGCTATCGCTGTATCTATCGATGATTTCTGTGTTGTTTACTAGGAATTCTCTGGCGATGGTTTGGTTGTGGGAAGAGATTATATGTTCCTTAATGGAGCCCTGTTGCTTATGCATTGTTAAACGCCTAGAAAGAGATGTTGTTGTCTTGCCTATATACTGGGTTTTTTGGCGCTTACAGTCCCCAAGAGGGCATTTGAAGGCATAGACGACGTTAGTCTCTTTTAAAGCGTTCTGTTTTGTGTCTGGAGAGTTTCTCATGAGTAGGCTGGCCGTTTTTCTGGTTTTATAGTAAATCGTCAGTTGTATCCTCTGATTTTTGTCTGTAGGGATAACGTTTCTAGTAACAATATCTTTTAGGACCCTTTCCTCCGTTTTATGAGCTGTGGAAAAGAAGTTCCTGTAAAATAGTCTAATAGGGGGTACAGGTGTTGTGTTAGTTGTTTCTTCAGAGGTTGCATGGCGTTTCACTTTCCTTCTTATGATGTCTTCGATGAAACCATTGGAGAAGCCGTTGTTGACTAGGACCTGCCTTACCCTACAGAGTTCTTCGTCGACTTGCTTCCATTTGAGCTGTGGCTGAGAGCACGGTCGACATATGCGTTAACAACACTCCTCTTGTACCTGTCTGGGCAGTCGCTGTTGGCATTTAGGCACATTCCTATGTTCGTTTCCTTAGTGTAGACTGCAGTGTGGAAACCTCCGCTCTTTTCCATGACTGTTACATCTAGAAAGGGCAGCTTCCCATCCTTTTCCATCTCGTAAGTGAAACGCAGCACGGAACTCTGCTCAAATGCCTCCTTCAGCTCCTGCAGATGTCTGACATCAGGTACCTGTGTAAAAATGTCGTCAACATACCTGCAGTATATGGCCGGTTTCAAGTTCATGTCGACTAAGACTTTTTGCTCGATGGTACCCATGAAGAAGTTTGCAAACAGGACACCTAGGGGAGAACCCATGGCGACCCCATCTACTTGCTTACACATGTGCCCATCCAGGCTCAAGAAGGGTGCCTCTTTAGTACAAGCTTGGAGTAGTTTCCTCAGAATATTTTCTGGTATGTCAAGAGGAGTACAGGCTGGATCACGATACACTCTGTCGGCTATCATCCCGATTGTCTCATCCACAGGTACGTTGGTAAACAGCGATTCTACGTCCAACGAGGCTCTTATCCCTGTGGCCCGTGTGCCCCGCAGTAAGTCAACAAATTCCTTTGGAGACTTTAGGCTAAAGGCGCAGGGAACATAAGGAGTCAGCAGGCCGTTGAGTCGCTTCGCCAGTCTGTACGTGGGTGTGGGTATCTGGCTAATGATTGGCCGAAGTGGGTTTCCAGGCTTGTGTGTCTTGACATTTCCATACGCATATCCAGGTTTATATTCCCCAATGATCTTTGGCAGGTGGAGTCCGGATTTCTTGGCGTTCATAGTTTCGATCAGTCTGTTGACCTTTGCTTTTAATTCGGCTGTGGAAATTCTGTTGGACGACATATTCGACCTCGAGACACAAAAGAAGGTCACTACCAAAGATACCTTACAAGCAGAACTTATTGCAGAAGGAGGAAAGAATCGAGGCAATTACAGAAGCACCATACTGTCCCCCGAGCTCAAAGCGGCAGCTAAAAGCCTTCGTGAGAACAAGGAGATAGTTGTCAGGAGAGGTGACAAGTCGCCAATATATGTCATTCTTAAAAAAGACGAATATCTGGCGAAAATGAACATCATACTCTCTGACCAAACTAAGTTCCAAAGGGTAACGAAGGACACTACAGCCGAACTAAAAGAAAAGGTCAACAAACTGATCGAAACTGTGAACGCCAAGAAATCCGGACTCCACCTGCCAAAGATCATTGGGGAATATAAACCTGGATATGCGTATGGAAATGTCAAGACACACAAGCCTGGATACCCACTTCGGCCAATCATTAGCCAGATACCCACACCCACGTACAGACTGGCGAAGCGACTCAACGGCCTGCTGACTCCTTATGATCCCTGCGCCTTTAGCCTAAAGTCTCCAAAGGAATTTGTTGACTTACTGCGGGGCACACGGGCCACAGGGATAAGAGCCTCGTTGGACGTAGAATCGCTGTTTACCAACGTACCTGTGGACGAGACAATCGGGATGATAGCCGACAGAGTGTATCGTGATCCAGCCTGTACTCCTCTTGACATACCAGAAAATATTCTGAGGAAACTACTCCAAGCTTGTACTAAAGAGGCACCCTTCTTGAGCCCGGATGGGCACATGTATAAGCAAGTAGATGGGGTCGCCATGGGTTCTCCCCTAGGCGTCCTGTTTGCAAACTTCTTCATGGGTACCATCGAGCAAAAAGTCTTAGTCGACATGAACTTGAAACCGGCCATATACTGCAGGTATGTTGACGACATTTTTACACAGGTACCTGATGTCAGACATCTGCAGGAGCTGAAGGAGGCATTTGAGCAGAGTTCCGTGCTGCGTTTCACTTACTAGATGGAAAAGGATGGGAAGCTGCCCTTTCTAGATGTAACAGTCATGAAAAAGAGCGGAAGTTTCCACACCGCAGTCTACACTAAGAAAACGAGCATAGGAATGTGCCTAAATGCCAACAGCGACTGCCCAGACAGGTACAAGAGGAGTGTTGTTAACGCATATGTCGACCGTGCTCTCAGCCACAGCTCAGAATGGAAGCAAGTCGACGAAGAACTCTGTAGGGTAAGGCAGGTCCTAGTCAACAACGGCTTCTCCAATGGTTTCGTCGAAGACATCATAAGAAGGAAAGTGAAACGCCATGCAACCTCTGAAGAGACAACTAACACAACACCTATACCCCCTATTAAACTATTTTACAGGAACTTCTTTTCCACAGCTCATAAAACGGAGGAAAGGGTCCTGAAAGATATTGTTAATAGAAACGTTATCCCTGCAGACAAAAATCAGAGGATACAACTGACGATTTACTATAAAACCAGAAAAACGGCCAGCCTACTCATGAGAAACTCTCCAGACACAAAACAGAACGCTTTAAAAGAGACTAACGTCGTCTATGCCTTCAAATGCCCTCTTGGGGACTGTAAGCTCCAAAAAACCCAGTATATAGGCAAGACAACAACATCTCTTTCTAGGCGTTTAACTATGCATAAGCAACAGGGCTCCATTAAGGAACATATAATCTCTTCCCACAACCAAACCATCGCCAGAGAAATCCTAGTAAACAACACAGAAATCATCGATCGATACAGCAATAGCAGGCGGCTTGACGTTTGCGAGGCACTACATATCAAGAAGTCAACACCAGCAATCAACAGCCAATTAATGCACAATTATATTCTACCCACCTCAAGACTCCGCTCCAATATAGAAGCATCAAGAAATATGGACCAATAGGCTTTCTACAAACACTTCTATTCAATACCCATTGTTTCGTTTTCTGTCTTGTGTTGATGAAATTAATACCCTATTAATGCCACCTCTTGTTCTGTCTTGTGTTGATGAAATTAATACCCTATTAATGCCACCTCACCCCATCCACCTCACTCAAATATAGATATAAAATCGGAGATGCGTAAGTTCTATTCAGTTGTGTATTTGTAAACTAAAGTCTTTGAAAATGTAATAAGTTTTACGAAACGCGCTCGTGTCGCGTCAGACTAGAAATTAAGATGAATTTTGGAGAATTGATTTTTGATTTACCTCCAACAGTGAAAAGAAATGTACGAAAGATTGAGAAAATTCGTGTTAGAATTATTAATCTTACTTTTTCGGTCATATTAATAATATATGTCTACAGGAAAGACTGCTACCAAAATATACTAATATATATATATATATATATATATATATATATATATATATATATATATATATATATATATATATATATATATATATATTTTAATAAATAAATAAATAAATATATATATATATATACATATATATATATATTTTTTTTTAAATAAATAAATAAATAATATATATATATATATATATATATATATTTATATATATATATATATTTATTATATATAATATATATATATATATATATATATATATATATATATATATATATATATATATATATATATACATATATATATATATATATATATATATATATATATATATATGTATATATATATATATATATATATATATATATATATATATATATATATATTTTTTTTTTTTTTTTTTTTAAATAACAATGGAAGAGAGTACCACCTCTAGCTGAAGAAGGGGGTCCCATAGCCTCGGAGGAAACCACGCATAACACATTAGAGGGAATGTTTAGATCCCCTCCAATACAGTTTCTGTGTGCTTTTCTCCTACCACCCCCTTCCTTTTTTATTTTTTGTGCTTTATTATGCATTTGATGGTTACAAGATATACATGGGTTGATACAAATATATATATATATATATATATATATATATATATATATATATATATATATATATATATATATATATATATATATACATGTATATATATATATATATATATATATATATTTATTATATATATATATATATATATATATATATATATATATATATATACATATATATATACATATATATATATTTATATATATTAGGGGTACCACCTCTGGTGCAATTGCAGGGACCCACATCCTCGAAGAAGAAAACAAAGAGCAGTCATAGAAGATCTTGTGGATTCTCACTGAATACTTTATTCTTTTGTTCTCCTACAACCCCTATTATTTTTTTGTATGTTTTGTTTTATTTGGTTTTATTATATTGCAATGCTACAGTTTACAGAGAACACACACACACACAAATATAAAACAATTAAACAATCAGCGTTCGAAGACCTCGTCCAGCTCCTCGGAGATTGGGTGTGTACCCAGGATACAGCTCGCATTTCCCCTCTGAACTGCGACAGTGAGGCGCTGGAACAGGAAACTGGCTGCTCGTGGGTCTTTAGTTTTCCCAATGAGTTCCTCACCAACCTCCTTTAAAAACATGAGTGCACATTTACCCCAGGCGTCCAGAGCCTCAGATCCTATCGGCACGAACCTGTAACAACGTTCTAAGTCTCTGTACTTGTTGATTTTCTGGGCCTCCCTGAAGGTGGAAGCCCCACCTCCCTCCTCTGAGCTGTAACGTAAATAGGTATCAGCCAATGTAGGTGCACAGGTCCAATCCCATACGACCTGTTTACCTTCCCTCCATGGCTACAGGGTGACTCCATCTGGGCGTTTTTGGCTGTTGTCAGGTCTGCACAACTGAGGTTCCCTTTGTGCTGGACACCCAGCTGTAGCCAAACTTCTCTTGATGATGTCATTGACTGCTTCGTGTCTGGCAATCTTTCCCTGTGTCTTATGACAGATGAGACCATGGCTGCCGTATTGGTCTGCCCGTGTATGGCCGCAAATACACCGGTGTTCGGTGGGGATAGGGGCGGCAAGGCGCAGAGCAAAACCAATACTTAGGGCCCGATGGTCCAGGCGGGTGCCCAAGGCGGAATTAGGGACTGCCAACAGGAAGTCCCCAGCATGGGGGCTTGCACAGCTAGGAGACGCGCTCTGTCCTGAGTAGCTGCGTCCAGCAATGCTTTGGCGATGTTCTCCACTATGGGGCTATCCCATTTGGCCTGTTTACCGTCGTTTGGAAAAGTTGGTCGGGTGTGTGAACTGGCAAGAGTGTCCCACTGACCAGCTCCTTCCACAAATTAGGGATCACAAATCCCAATAAAGTTCCTTAGGTATTCTGGTAGTATTTCATCCACTAATTCACTTGTAGCACTGGTCGAGGATAAAAATGCCGGCAATGCTAACTGTGTCGCCTTGCGAATACCTATACCCCCGAGTCTAACTGGGAGCGTTGCTTAGTCCCACTAGTCATCTTGCAGGGAGAGGTTTAACACTTTCATAGTTATTGTCTTTAGGAGTGAGTCGTATTCCGTTAATTTTGGGCTGTCAAAGGAAGGAGCACACCTGAGGAAATAGGTAAGTCTGGGCAAGGCCAGGCACCTTGTAAGAAGGTACAAAGCATCGTTAGCATCCAAAGCCCCTATTCGCGCCTCCATCCTCCTCAGGTCTTTAAGCTTTTCTTCGAGGACTACCTCAATGGCGTTCGAGCCCAGAGGTGCCCCTAGCAGCAAACTGTCGGTGGGAGCGATCACTTGGGCTCCTGGCAATAAGATTCGTACTGCATCTATGATTGGTTGGCTGGATGAGATGATTTCACACTTTGATGGATTTAGTGTAAGGCCTAACTCCTCTCCCCTAGATTTCACTAGCTGAAGAGCTCCTAGCAGGGATTCCTGTGTCCCTGCCAGGGTGCCATCGTCCAGGAACCAGATGTTGAATTCGCTGGACATCCTGCTTGTGACCTCCTTAGCTGCCATGCAGAAAAGAAAAGGGGCAAGTGGGTCTCCCTGCTGACACCTTCTGCGGAAACAGCTTCATGTTCCCCAAACAACAGTGTCGGTTCCCTACTGTACCCTGCTGAAACGAAAGAAAGTAGACAAGGAAAGCTGGTTCGAACTGCTTCCAGTACCACATCCCTTTTTACCTGGTTGAAGGCATTTTTAAAGTCTAATTTAATTAATGCCTTATTTTCTGGGAGGTGCTTGATATAGGCTCGTGCTGCATGAGCTGCTGCTTCACAGCCATTGGGGACACCAAAACCTATTTGATGGGATCGAAGCATAGTTGCAGCGTCTATGCTAATTTTTCTGACAGCTGCCCTAGCAACAAGGCGCCGAAGTCTGTTACCCACGCAATGGGTCTGACTCCACGATCCTTCTTCTTAAGGGCACAAAGGGATGCTCCGAAGAAGAAGGGTTTAATTGTATCTGGGATCAACCCGGAGAGACAGTGGTTGACAAACTTCGTGATCTCTGACAGTAGTGTCTCGGCAACTTCGCCGAGAGCTGGGTTTGTCATCTCCTTGAGGTGCTGAGGTCTTACTCCAGTGTATCCTCCTGCTGAGCCTGGTGGAAATGACATGATGGCTTTGTATACCTCTGACGCTTGGAGGAATGGAGGTCCCATGTCCGGGACATTTGTGTCCCGAGCAGTGGGTTCCCATGGTACTCTGGGAGGGTCCTTCTCTCTCAGTGAGTCGGCAGTTGCTGTATTTCTAGGGGCGATTGTTTCTTAACAATGGTAAGTAACTGGTAAGGAACTGGTAAGTAACCTAATTGCCCCTACTGTGTTGCCCTCTTCAATTTTCTTGGTCACTTGTGTTCCAAGCTTAAAATTATCATTAGAACTCTTGGGTCTTCCAAGACGGTTTTTGCGTTGAGGAGGGATGGGGATCAAGTTGTCAGCTCTGGGGAAATTATTTATTGCCCTAGTGACTGATGAGGCTAGCGACTTGCCTCCTCTTGCAGGTACGCCTAAGCAAATATTGCAAACAGAAGCAAATTATGCCATGCTTTGATGGTGTCCGCAGCATTAAGATTTTCAGACCGTTCATTCACTTTCCTTAGAAGGTCTGTATATTTCCCTGCTGCAAATGGGCGCGCTGCTTTAGGAATGTGGGGAAGAGTTCTGGTGGTGGATGCTTTGATGGCCCCCAGGAGGTCATCTGATGACATGAAGTTTGCTGGGATGTGTGGGGGTGCCGGGGGGACCTGTGGGCCTTCTCTCTCTACATGTACCGTCCGTGAACCCTCACAGTTGTTATGTTGACGTAGGGTTCCATCGTTTCTAAGGCTGTGAGATTCGTCACAAACCCGACACGTTCCTCTGGGTCTGGGTCCCCCTCTGGGTGCGCCTCTGGGTGCATTGTTCCCAGGACCGTTTTCTTGGCTGAGGGGTTCCTGGTTAGTTGAGGGAGTCCCCTCCGTCCCCCGGGCGGGCTGTGACATCGGCGTGGCGTGGGAAGGTGGACACGGGTGGTGGCGGCAGGGGTAGTTAGCTGTCCCTCGCACTCACCACTCATGTGGTGAGTGCGAGGGACAGCTCGCACTCACCACATGATTGTCTCCCTCCCTTTTGGGAGGAACCTGAATGCTTGCTGTGACCTGTGCCATATCTGGGTGCATGGAGGGTGACACATCTCTGCAACAGGCACTGTGTGGGCGGTGAATAGGTGGATGGGAGACGCCCAGCCGCAGGGTGGGTGGGGTGGGATGGCAGGAGGTACAGTGATGCGGTGAGGCCGGCGGGCGGGGAGGGGGTTGGGTTGACCGGACACCGCTCGCCTTGAGGGGAGAGAGGGGTCTGGGTGACACTTAAACACTGGTACAATTTCCTTGTATATCACTGCACAATGGTGAATAAATCCTACACTTGTAGTCTGACTCACTGTGAGCTCCATTAACACTAAACATAACTGCTAATTTCTGTTTTTCTTTTCCAAATATATTTCTATAATCACTGGGTGGCACATGGATGACCCCCCCCCTCGCCTGACCGCACCACACACACACATATTATATATATATATATATATATATATATATATATATATATATATATATATATATATATATATATATATATATAATATATAATATATATATATATATATATATATATATATATATATATTGTGATGGTGTCCCCCCCCCCCTTATATTTCTTCCACGCCTGCTGTAAGAGTCATACCACTTTACCTGAGCGTTCTCTACATTGCGGGCAACAGTTTGATATATGTGGGAGCGTGTAGTGTTCTCGTGTTGGCGAGAAATTCGTAAAAGAAAAGTATTTTGTCCTGTGGTATAGGCCCTTTAGGACGCCAATATGGTGTTGGCCCCTCCGTTTTGCCGCCAAAACTGTGTGACGTCAGTGGCACCAGATTGGTCACTGGCAGTGACGTGGCACAGGGAGCCAATGAAAACCACCCCTGGCAAGTATGACGTCATGAAGAAAGGGGGTGTCCGGAGATGGCGCCTCTTTGGCACTACCAGTCTGACACGACATGTCATGGTGGACGGATGTGCGAAGGTTGGTCCTGTCAGATTTGACAGTTGTACCCCGCTCCCGTGGATTTTACGCATCACCCGCAGTCAGCAAGTACGCTGTGAGGTCTTCCCTTGTTCATGTGTTGGACTGAAGAGGGAATCGACGGAATATTGAGCAACAAGTTCTCCAGGAACAGGTGCTTTGCAAGAAGAAGAAGTGAAGTCTGTACAGTGACATCTGAGGCAGTTCACCCATTTAGTGACGAGGTAGAGGCTGGGCCAATCCACAGGGAAGCAGTGGGAGAAGAAAACTAATTGGGAATCAAGACGACTGCAGCCGAGAAGTAGGTTGGCAGCCGTAGTTGTGAGGAGAAGTCGACGGCTGGGAGACCGACTCCAACCCTACAAGACGTTGTGGAGGAGCACGGACCTGCGGAGGACAGAGCACGGAGACGACGCGTTTATTTTGGGACGTTGATTGGGTTCCTGGAGAATGCATCAGTGTGTGTGGGGGCGTTCCCTACAATGAGGCGAGAGCCAGACCTGGAGCTACAATTCAACTCTCACCGGAGGGCGAGTCCACATCAGTGAGGTGGAAGTAGGTGATTCTAGTTTCCCTCCCAATTTCCCTTTAGTCAGCTATATATTTAGCCAGAATATCTTTCATGTCGTGAGCAAGGCTCACTAATGTCTATATCATGGTAGGACACAGTTGTGAGAAGTGAGGCTGTAGAAAGCGCTCACGGTATATATATTTGCGGTGTGTGGATACACCTGTAATCATTGAAGAGTTTACTGTGTCGTTGATGTTTTCTTTCATGTGACATTTATATGACAACTTATGCCAGAGAATATATACATATAAGTGAACCAGTTATTGGTGTTAGGATGTGTGCCCAGTATTATCTTGTTATTATTGATATTGGTGAATTTATTTCTATATATGTATATGTTGGAGTGTTGGATAACATTTTCATGTGTGCAGTGATTAATTGTGTTATCGCCTGCGAAAGGAATTACTGAATCTAAGGACAATACCGTAACTGATTGCATTTATTATCACTAAGTACAGTGTAACGCCATTATAGTGAAATATTATGTTAACTGCTGTAGAAATGAGTTATTGAACTTGAGATCAGTGTGGTGATTCATTGTGTTCTATTGCCATTATAGAAATATTGTGTTGATTACAAACATAGTGATCCCTGTGAATTTAAAGATTCAGGCGCTTGACGCCAAAGAAACAAGTACTAAGCATTCGCACGGTGAGGGGGGCTGCCCAGCTGACATTGACAGGAGAGGGGGAGTGTTACTTTTTAGACGAGCCCCAGTTTTATGAAGAAAGTGTGACTTTCTGCATTGTACTTGATGTTTCGTTGTTGATGTGGATATAATACCTTGAAGTTTTTAAGTAAAATACAAAATACCTTGGCGTTTGTATTATCCCTCCATATATCTTGTTGCTATAGTACAGTTGCAAAGAGTGAGAGTATTAGAGACATATACCTGCCCGAGACCAGAATTAATGAGAAAGCTCTCTGCCATTAGTACCACAATTCCACAATACCACTGACGTGTTACTGGACACGGGAAACACCAGTTGGCGACCTTACAGTTAGTAGTAGAGCCCTTGTTGGGGCGGGCACATGGTTGGGAGAGAGCAAACTGTGTTCCCACTAATCTTTGGCTATAAGGCTGGCTGGAGATCGACTGGGATACTCTCCTGGCGAACAGTGGCGCCGCGAGGATTGAGTGAAGACCTGCAGGGCTACAGTGAGTAACAGTTGTCGCTAATACTACTACGTGGTGTGTATGTAGAGAGAGAGACACCCGACGTTGGCGACCGTTGACCGGATATCGAGAACGGTTACTTATACTTATACTTACAACTAAGGTAAACCCCGACATTGGCGATCTTGCCAGGTGCCCGGGATAAAGATCTTGTATACACTGTTACTCGCTTACAGG
>NC_091156.1:50359930-50501495 GCF_040958095.1 Procambarus clarkii
TGTAGATATATGACCGAACCTAACCAACCCTACCTAACCTAACCTAACCTATCTTTATAGGTTAGGCTAGGTTAGGTAGCCGAAAAAGTTAGGTTAGGTAGGTTAGGTAGTCAAAAAACAATTAATTCACGAAAACTTGGCTTATTAGGCAAATCGGGCCTTGCATAGTAGGCTGAGAAGTGAGTTCTGGCTACTAGGTACGACATATATATATATATGTCCGAAAAGGTAAGATTAATAATTCTAACACGAATTTTCTCAATCTTTCGTACATTTCTTTTCACTGTTGGAGGTAAATCAAAATTCAATTCTCCAAAATTCATTTTTATTTCTAGCCTGACGCGACACGAGCGCGTTTCGTAAAACTTATTACATTTTCAAAGACTTTAGTTCACAAATACCCAACTGAATAGAACTTACGCATCTCCGATTTTATATCTACATTTGAGTGAGGTGGAAGGGGTGATGTGGCATTAACACAAGACAGAACAAAAGGTGACATTAATAGGGTATTAATTTCATCAACACAAGACAGAACAAGAAGTGGTATTAATAGGGTATTAATTTCATCAACACAAGACACAACACGAAACAATGGGTATTGAATAGAAGTGTTTGTAAAAAGCCTATTGGTCCATATTTCTTGATGCTTCTATATTGGAGCGGAGTCTTGAGGTGGGTAGAATATAGTTGTGCATTAATTGGCTGTTGATTGCTGGTGTTGACTTCTTGATGTGTAGTGCCTCGCAAACGTCAGGCCGCCTGCTATCGCTGTATCTATCGATGATTTCTGTGTTGTTTACTAGGATTTCTCTGGCGATGGTTTGGTTGTGGGAAGAGATTATATGTTCCTTAATGGAGCCCTGTTGCTTATGCATCGTTAAACGCCTAGAAAGAGATGTTGTCTTGCCTATATACTGGGTTTTTTGGAGCTTACAGTCCCCAAGAGGGCATTTGAAGGCATAGACGACGTTAGTCTCTTTTAAAGCGTTCTGTTTTGTGTCTGGAGAGTTTCTCATGAGTAGGCTGGCCGTTTTCTGGTTTATAGTAAATCGTCAGTTGTATCCTCTGATTTCTGTCTGTAGGGATAACGTTTCTATTAACAATATCTTTCAGGACCCTTTCCTCCGTTTTATGAGCTGTGGAAAAGAAGTTCCTGTAAAATAGTCTAATAGGGGGTATAGGTGTTGTGTTAGTTGTCTCATCAGAGGTTGCATGGCGTTTCACTTTCCTTCTTATGATGTCTTCGACGAAACCATTGGAGAAGCCGTTGTTGACTAGGACCTGCCTTACCCTACAGAGTTCTTCGTCGACTTGCTTCCATTCTGAGCTGTGGCTGAGAGCACGGTCGACATAAGCGTTAACAACACTCCTTTTGTACCTGTCTGGGCAGTCGCTGTTGGCATTTAGGCACATTCCTATGTTCGTTTCCTTAGTGTAGACTGCAGTGTGGAAACCTCCGCTCTTTTCCATGACTGTTACATCTAGAAAGGGCAGCTTTCCCATCCTTTTCCATCTCGTAAGTGAAACGCAACACGGAACTCTGCTCAAATGCCTCCTTCAGCTCCTGCAGATGTCTGACATCAGGTACCTGTGTAAAAATGTCGTCAACATACCTGCAGTATATGGCCGGTTTCAAGTTCATGTCGACTAAGACTTTTTGCTCGATGGTACCCATGTAGAAGTTTGCAAACAGGACACCTAGGGGAGAACCCATGGCGACCCCATCTACTTGCTTATACATGTGCCCATCCGGGCTCAAGAAGGGTGCCTCTTTAGTACAAGCTTGGAGTAGTTTCCTCAGAATATTTTCTGGTATGTCAAGAGGAGTACAGGCTGGATCACGATACACTCTGTCGGCTATCATCCCGATTGTCTCGTCCACAGGTACGTTGGTAAACAGCGATTCTACGTCCAACGAGGCTCTTATCCCTGTGGCCCGTGTGCTCCGCAGTAAGTCAACAAATTCCTTTGGAGACTTCAGGCTGAAGGCGCAAGGAACATGAGGAGTCAGCAGGCCGTTGAGTCGCTTCGCCAGTCTGTACGTGGGTGTGGGTATCTGGCTAATGATTGGCCGAAGTGGGTTTCCAGGCTTGTGTGTCTTGACATTTCCATACGCATATCCGGGTTTATATTCCCCAATGATCTTTGGCAGGTGGAGTCCGGATTTCTTGGCGTTCACAGTTTCGATCAGTTTGTTGACCTATGCTTTTAATTCGGCTGTAGTGTCCTTCGTTACCCTTTGGAACTTAGTTTAGGTCAGAGAGTATGATGTTCATTTTCGCCAGATATTCGTCTTTTTTAAGAATGACATATATTGGCGACTTGTCCTTGTTCTTGTACGAAAGTATCCGTACCCGCATTGAACAACACCTCGACATCCTCACAGACCAACATCACCTTAGCACTGAAACAAGGATTATCAAGAAACTAACAACATTATATGGAGGACCTATGGCAATTCCACGACCA
Source organism: Procambarus clarkii (assembly GCF_040958095.1). NCBI lineage: Eukaryota > Metazoa > Arthropoda > Malacostraca > Decapoda > Cambaridae > Procambarus > Procambarus clarkii. The sequence continues at coordinate 50,362,403 of NC_091156.1, forward strand.
AGAGATGGATGGCTTCCTGAACCTTGCAGGAATTAACTTCACTGAGGACCAAGTCACTCTCCTAAATCTGGGAATAAACTGTCATGTTATGTCCAGACCGAGTGAGATGGCCCGGAAAGTAGAGTTGGAAATTCTGTTGGACGACATATTCGACCTCGAGACACAAAAGAAGGTCACTACCAAACATACCTTACAAGCAGAACTTATTGCAGAAGGAGGAAAGATTCGAGGCAATTACAGAAGCACCATACTGTCCCCCGAGCTCAAAGCGGCAGCTAAAAGCCTTCGTGAGAACAAGGAGATAGTTGTCAGGAGAGGTGACAAGTCGCCAATATATGTCATTCTTAAAAAAGACGAATATCTGGCGAAAATGAACATCATACTCTCTGACCAAACTAAGTTCCAAAGGGTAACGAAGGACACTACAGCCGAATTAAAAGCAAAGGTCAACAAACTGATCGAAACTGTGAACGCCAAGAAATCCAGACTCCACCTGCCAAAGATCATTGGGAATATAAACCCGGATATGCGTATGGAAATGTCAAGACACACAAGCCTGGAAACCCACTTCGGCCAATCATTAGCCAGATACCCACACCCACGTACAGACTGGTGAACCGACTCAACGGCCTGCTGACTCCTTATGTTCCTTGCGCCTTCAGCCTGAAGTCTCCAAAGGAATTTGTTGACTTACTGCGGGGCACACGGGCCACAGGGATAAGAGCCTCGTTGGACGTAGAATCGCTGTTTACCAACGTACCTGTGGACGAGACAATCGGGATGATAGCCGACAGAGTGTATCGTGATCCAGCCTGTACTCCTCTTGACATACCAGAAAATATTCTGAGGAACAACTCCAAGCTTGTACTAAAGAGGCACCCTTCTTGAGCCCGGATGGGCACATGTATAAGCAAGTAGATGGAGTCGCCATGGGTTCTCCCCTAGGTGTCCTGTTTGCAAACTTCTACATGGGTACCATCGAGCAAAAAGTCTTAGTCGACATGAACTTGAAACCGGCCATATACTGCAGGTATGTTGACGACATTTTTACACAGGTACCTGATGTCAGACATCTGCAGGAGCTGAAGGAGGCATTTGAGCAGAGTTCCGTGTTGCGTTTCACTTACGAGATGGAAAAGGATGGGAAGCTGCCCTTTCTAGATGTAACAGTCATGGAAAAGAGCGGAGGTTTCCACACTGCAGTCTACACTAAGGAAACGAACATAGGAATGTGCCTAAATGCCAACAGCGACTGCCTAGACAGGTACAAAAGGAGTGTTGTTAACGCATATGTCGACCGTGCTCTCAGCCACAGCTCAGAATGGAAGAAAGTCGACGAAGAACTCTGCAGGGTAAGGCAGGTCCTAGTCAACAACGGCTTCTCCAATGGTTTCGTCGAAGACATCATAATAAGGAAAGTGAAACGCCATGCAACCTCTGATGAGACAACTAACACAACACCTATACCCCCTATTAGACTATTTTACAGGAACTTCTTTTCCACAGCTCATAAAACGGAGGAAAGGGTCCTGAAAGATATTGTTAATAGAAACGTTATCCCTACAGACAGAAATCAGAGGATACAACTGACGATTTACTATAAAACCAGAAAAACGGCCAGCCTACTCATGAGAAACTCTCCAGACACAAAACAGAACGCTTTAAAAGAGACTAACGTCGTCTATGCCTTCAAATGCCCTCTTGGGGACTGTAAGCTCCAAAAAACCCAGTATATAGGCAAGACAACAACATGTCTTTCTAGGCGTTTAACGATGCATAAGCAACAGGGCTCCATTAAGGAACATATAATCTCTTCCACAACCAAACCATCGCCAGAGAAATCCTAGTAAACAACACAGAAATCATTGATAGATACAGCGATAGCAGGCGGCTTGACGTTTGCGAGGCACTACACATCAAGAAGTCAACACCAGCAATCAACAGCCAATTAATGCACAACTATATTCTACCCACTCAAGACTCCGCTCCAATATAGAAGCATCAAGAAATATGGACCAATAGGCTTTCTACAAACACTTCTATTCAATACCCATTGTTCGTGTTCTGTCTTGTGTTGATGAAATTAATACCCTATTAATACCACTTCTTGTTCTGTCTTGTGTTGATGAAATTAATACCCTATTAATGTCACCTTTTGTTCTGTCTTGTGTTAATGCCACATCACCCCTTCCAGCTCACTCAAATGTAGATATAAAATCGGAGATGCGTAAGTTCTATTCAGTTGTGTATTTGTGAACTAAAGTCTTTGAAAATGTAATAAGTTTTACGAAACGCGCTCGTGTCGCGTCAGACTAGAAATACAAATGAATTTTGGAGAATTCATTTTTGATTTACCTCCAACAGTGAAAAGAAATGTACGAAACATTGAGAAAATTCGTGTTAGAATAATTAATCTTACCTTTTCGGTCATATTTAATAATATATATGTATATATATATATATATATATATATATATATATATATATATATATATATATATATATATATATATATATATATATATATATATATATATATATTATTAAATATGACCGAAAAAGTAAGATTAATAATTCTAACACGAATTTTCTCAATCTTTCGTACATTTCTTTTCACTGTTGGAGGTAAATCAAAAATCAATTCTCCAAAATTCATTTTTATTTCTAGTCTGACGCGACACGAGCGCGTTTCATAAAACTTATTACATTTTCAAAGACTTTAGTTTACAAATACACAACTGAATAGAACTTACGCATCTCCGATTTTATATCTACATTTTAGTGAGGTGGATGGGGTGAGGTGGCATTAATAGGGTATTAATTTAATCAACACAAGACAGAACAAGAGGTGGCATTAATAGGGTATTAATTTCATCAACACAAGACAGAACACGAAACAATGGGTATTGAATAGAAGTGTATGTAGAAAGCCTATTGGTCCATATTTCTTGATGCTTCTATATTGGAGCAGAGTCTTGAGGTGGGTAGAATATAGTTGTGCATTAATTGGCTATTGATTGCTGGTGTTGACTTCTTGATGTGTAGTGCCTCGCAAACGTCAAGCCGCCTGCTATCGCTGTATCTATCGATGATTTCTGTGTTGTTTACTAGGATTTCTCTGGCGATGGTTTGGTTGTGGGAAGAGATTATATGTTCCTTAATGGAGCCCTGTTGCTTATGCATTGTTAAACGCCTAGAAAGAGATGTTGTTGTCTTGCCTATATACTGGGTTTTTTGGCGCTTACAGTCCCAAGAGGGCATTTGAAGGCATAGACGACGTTAGTCTCTTTTAAAGCGTTCTGTTTTGTGTCTGGAGAGTTTCTCATGAGTAGGCTGGCCGTTTTTCTGGTTTTATAGTAAATCGTCAGTTGTATCCTCTGATTTTTGTCTGTAGGGATAACGTTTCTAGTAACAATATCTTTTAGGACCCTTTCCTCCGTTTTATGAGCTGTGGAAAAGAAGTTCCTGTAAAATAGTCTAATAGGGGGTATAGGTGTTGTGTTAGTTGTTTCTTCAGAGGTTGCATGGCGTTTCACTTTCCTTCTTATGATGTCTTCAACGAAACCATTGGAGAAGCCGTTGTTGACTAGGACCTGCCTTACCCTACAGAGTTCTTCGTCGACTTGCTTCCATTTTGAGCTGTGGCTGAGAGCACGGTCGACATATGCGTTAACAACACTCCTCTTGTACCTGTCTGGGCAGTCGCTGTTGGCATTTAGGCACATTCCTATGTTCGTTTCCTTAGTGTAGACTGCAGTGTGGAAACCTCCGCTCTTTTCCATGACTGTTACATCTAGAAAGGGCAGCTTCCCATCCTTTTCCATCTCGTAAGTGAAACGCAGCACGGAACTCTGCTCAAATGCCTCCTTCAGCTCCTGCAGATGTCTGACATCAGGTACCTGTGTAAAAATGTCGTCAACATACCTGCAGTATATGGCCGGTTTCAAGTTCATGTCGACTAAGACTTTTTGCTCGATGGTACCCATGAAGAAGTTTGCAAACAGGACACCTAGGGGAGAACCCATGGCGACCCCATCTACTTGCTTACACATGTGCCCATCCAGGCTCAAGAAGGGTGCCTCTTTAGTACAAGCTTGGAGTAGTTTCCTCAGAATATTTTCTGGTATGTCAAGAGGAGTACAGGCTGGATCACGATACACTCTGTCGGCTATCATCCCGATTGTCTCATCCACAGGTACGTTGGTAAACAGCGATTCTACGTCCAACGAGGCTCTTATCCCTGTGGCCCGTGTGCCCCGCAGTAAGTCAACAAATTCCTTTGGAGACTTTAGGCTAAAGGCGCAGGGAACATAAGGAGTCAGCAGGCCGTTGAGTCGCTTCGCCAGTCTGTACGTGGGTGTGGGTATCTGGCTAATGATTGGCCGAAGTGGGTTTCCAGGCTTGTGTGTCTTGACATTTCCATACGCATATCCAGGTTTATATTCCCCAATGATCTTTGGCAGGTGGAGTCCGGATTTCTTGGCGTTCATAGTTTCGATCAGTCTGTTGACCTTTGCTTTTAATTCGGCTGTGGAAATTCTGTTGGACGACATATTCGACCTCGAGACACAAAAGAAGGTCACTACCAAAGATACCTTACAAGCAGAACTTATTGCAGAAGGAGGAAAGAATCGAGGCAATTACAGAAGCACCATACTGTCCCCCGAGCTCAAAGCGGCAGCTAAAAGCCTTCGTGAGAACAAGGAGATAGTTGTCAGGAGAGGTGACAAGTCGCCAATATATGTCATTCTTAAAAAAGACGAATATCTGGCGAAAATGAACATCATACTCTCTGACCAAACTAAGTTCCAAAGGGTAACGAAGGACACTACAGCCGAACTAAAGAAAAGGTCAACAAACTGATCGAAACTGTGAACGCCAAGAAATCCGAACTCCACCTGCCAAAGATCATTGGGGAATATAAACCTGGATATGCGTATGGAAATGTCAAGACACACAAGCCTGGATACCCACTTCGGCCAATCATTAGCCAGATACCCACACCCACGTACAGACTGGCGAAGCGACTCAACGGCCTGCTGACTCCTTATGATCCCTGCGCCTTTAGCCTAAAGTCTCCAAAGGAATTTGTTGACTTACTGCGGGGCACACGGGCCACAGGGATAAGAGCCTCGTTGGACGTAGAATCGCTGTTTACCAACGTACCTGTGGACGAGACAATCGGGATGATAGCCGACAGAGTGTATCGTGATCCAGCCTGTACTCCTCTTGACATACCAGAAAATATTCTGAGGAAACTACTCCAAGCTTGTACTAAAGAGGCACCCTTCTTGAGCCCGGATGGGCACATGTATAAGCAAGTAGATGGGGTCGCCATGGGTTCTCCCCTAGGCGTCCTGTTTGCAAACTTCTTCATGGGTACCATCGAGCAAAAAGTCTTAGTCGACATGAACTTGAAACCGGCCATATACTGCAGGTATGTTGACGACATTTTTACACAGGTACCTGATGTCAGACATCTGCAGGAGCTGAAGGAGGCATTTGAGCAGAGTTCCGTGCTGCGTTTCACTTACTAGATGGAAAAGGATGGGAAGCTGCCCTTTCTAGATGTAACAGTCATGAAAAAGAGCGGAAGTTTCCACACCGCAGTCTACACTAAGAAAACGAGCATAGGAATGTGCCTAAATGCCAACAGCGACTGCCCAGGACAGGTACAAGAGGAGTGTTGTTAACGCATATGTCGACCGTGCTCTCAGCCACAGCTCAGAATGGAAGCAAGTCGACGAAGAACTCTGTAGGGTAAGGCAGGTCCTAGTCAACAACGGCTTCTCCAATGGTTTCGTCGAAGATATCATAAGAAGGAAAGTGAAACGCCATGCAACCTCTGAAGAGACAACTAACACAACACCTATACCCCTATTAAACTATTTTACAGGAACTTCTTTTCCACAGCTCATAAAACGGAGGAAAGGGTCCTGAAAGATATTGTTAATAGAAACGTTATCCCTGCAGACAAAAATCAGAGGATACAACTGACGATTTACTATAAAACCAGAAAAACGGCCAGCCTACTCATGAGAAACTCTCCAGACACAAAACAGAACGCTTTAAAAGAGACTAACGTCGTCTATGCCTTCAAATGCCCTCTTGGGGACTGTAAGCTCCAAAAAACCCAGTATATAGGCAAGACAACAACATCTCTTTCTAGGCGTTTAACTATGCATAAGCAACAGGGCTCCATTAAGGAACATATAATCTCTTCCCACAACCAAACCATCGCCAGAGAAATCCTAGTAAACAACACAGAAATCATCGATCGATACAGCAATAGCAGGCGGCTTGACGTTTGCGAGGCACTACACATCAAGAAGTCAACACCAGCAATCAACAGCCAATTAATGCACAATTATATTCTACCCACCTCAAGACTCCGCTCCAATATAGAAGCATCAAGAAATATGGACCAATAGGCTTTCTACAAACACTTCTATTCAATACCCATTGTTTCGTGTTCTGTCTTGTGTTGATGAAATTAATACCCTATTAATGCCACCTCTTGTTCTGTCTTGTGTTGATGAAATTAATACCCTATTAATGCCACCTCACCCCATCCACCTCACTCAAATGTAGATATAAAATCGGAGATGCGTAAGTTCTATTCAGTTGTGTATTTGTAAACTAAAGTCTTTGAAAATGTAATAAGTTTTACGAAACGCGCTCGTGTCGCGTCAGACTAGAAATTAAGATGAATTTTGGAGAATTGATTTTTGATTTACCTCCAACAGTGAAAAGAAATGTACGAAAGATTGAGAAAATTCGTGTTAGAATTATTAATCTTACTTTTTCGGTCATATTAATAATATATGTCTACAGGAAAGACTGCTACCAAAATATACTAATATATATATATATATATATATATATATATATATATATATATATATATATATATATATATATATATATATATATATATATTTTTAAATAAATAAATAAATAAATATATATATATATATACATATATATATATATATTTTTTTTTTAAATAAATAAATAAATAAATATATATATATATATATATATATATATATTTATATATATATATATATATTTATTATATATATATATATATATATATATATATATATATATATATATATATATATATATATATATATGTATATATATACATATATATATATATATATATATATATATATATATATATATATATGTATATATATATATATATATATATATATATATATATATATATATATATATTTTTTTTTTTTTTTTTTTTAAATAACAATGGAAGAGAGTACCACCTCTAGCTGGAAGAAGGGGGTCCCATAGCCTCGGAGGAAACCACGCATAACACATTAGAGGGAATGTTTAGATCCCCTCCAATACAGTTTCTGTGTGCTTTTCTCCTACCACCCCCTTCCTTTTTTATTTTTTGTGCTTTATTATGCATTTGATGGTTACAAGATATACATGGGTTGATACAAATATATATATATATATATATATATATATATATATATATATAATATATATATATATATATATATATATATATATATATATATACATGTATATATATATATATATATATATATATATATATTTATTTATATATATATATATATATATATATATATATATATATATATATATATACATATATATATACATATATATATATTTATATATATTAGGGGTACCACCTCTGGTGCAATTGCAGGGACCCACATCCTCGAAGAAGAAAACAAAGAGCAGTCATAGAAGATCTTGTGGATTCTCACTGAATACTTTATTCTTTTGTTCTCCTACAACCCCTATTATTTTTTTGTATGTTTTGTTTTATTTGGTTTTATTATATTGCAATGCTACAGTTTACAGAGAACACACACACACACACAAATATAAAACAATTAAACAATCAGCGTTCGAAGACCTCGTCCAGCTCCTCGGAGATTGGGTGTGTACCCAGGATACAGCTCGCATTTCCCCTCTGAACTGCGACAGTGAGGCGCTGGAACAGGAAACTGGCTGCTCGTGGGTCTTTAGTTTTCCAATGAGTTCCTCACCAACCTCCTTTAAAAACATGAGTGCACATTTACCCCAGGCGTCCAGAGCCTCAGATCCTATCGGCACGAACCTGTAACAACGTTCTAAGTCTCTGTACTTGTTGATTTTCTGGGCCTCCCTGAAGGTGGAAGCCCCACCTCCCTCCTCTGAGCTGTAACGTAAATAGGTATCAGCCAATGTAGGTGCACAGGTCCAATCCCATACGACCTGTTTACCTTCCCTCCATGGCTACAGGGTGACTCCATCTGGGCGTTTTTGGCTGTTGTCAGGTCTGCACAACTGAGGTTCCCTTTGTGCTGGACACCCAGCTGTAGCCAAACTTCTCTTGATGATGTCATTGACTGCTTCGTGTCTGGCAATCTTTCCCTGTGTCTTATGACAGATGAGACCATGGCTGCCGTATTGGTCTGCCCGTGTATGGCCGCAAATACACCGGTGTTCGGTGGGGATAGGGGCGGCAAGGCGCAGAGCAAAACCAATACTTAGGGCCCGATGGTCCAGGCGGGTGCCCAAGGCGGAATTAGGGACTGCCAACAGGAAGTCCCCAGCATGGGGGGCTTGCACAGCTAGGAGACGCGCTCTGTCCTGAGTAGCTGCGTCCAGCAATGCTTTGGCGATGTTCTCCACTATGGGGCTATCCCATTTGGCCTGTTTACCGTCGTTTGGAAAAGTTGGTCGGGTGTGTGAACTGGCAAGAGTGTCCCACTGACCAGCTCCTTCCACAAATTAGGGATCACAAATCCCAATAAAGTTCCTTAGGTATTCTGGTAGTATTTCATCCACTAATTCACTTGTAGCACTGGTCGAGGATAAAAATGCCGGCAATGCTAACTGTGTCGCCTTGCGAATACCTATACCCCCGAGTCTAACTGGGAGCGTTGCTTAGTCCCACTAGTCATCTTGCAGGGAGAGGTTTAACACTTTCATAGTTATTGTCTTTAGGAGTGAGTCGTATTCCGTTAATTTGGGCTGTCAAAGGAAGGAGCACACCTGAGGAAATAGGTAAGTCTGGGCAAGGCCAGGCACCTTGTAAGAAGGTACAAAGCATCGTTAGCATCCAAAGCCCCTATTCGCGCCTCCATCCTCCTCAGGTCTTTAAGCTTTTCTTCGAGGACTACCTCAATGGCGTTCGAGCCCAGAGGTGCCCCTAGCAGCAAACTGTCGGTGGGAGCGATCACTTGGGCTCCTGGCAATAAGATTCGTACTGCATCTATGATTGGTTGGCTGGATGAGATGATTTCACACTTTGATGGATTTAGTGTAAGGCCTAACTCCTCTCCCCTAGATTTCACTAGCTGAAGAGCTCCTAGCAGGGATTCCTGTGTCCCTGCCAGGGTGCCATCGTCCAGGAACCAGATGTTGAATTCGCTGGACATCCTGCTTGTGACCTCCTTAGCTGCCATGCAGAAAAGAAAAGGGGCAAGTGGGTCTCCCTGCTTGACACCTTCTGCGGAAACAGCTTCATGTTCCCCAAACAACAGTGTCGGTTCCCTACTGTACCCTGCTGAAACGAAAGAAAGTAGACAAGGAAAGCTGGTTCGAACTGCTTCCAGTACCACATCCCTTTTTACCTGGTTGAAGGCATTTTTAAAGTCTAATTTAATTAATGCCTTATTTTCTGGGAGGTGCTTGATATAGGCTCGTGCTGCATGAGCTGCTGCTTCACAGCCATTGGGGACACCAAAACCTATTTGATGGGATCGAAGCATAGTTGCAGCGTCTATGCTAATTTTTCTGACAGCTGCCCTAGCAACAAGGCGCCGAAGTCTGTTACCCACGCAATGGGTCTGACTCCACGATCCTTCTTCTTAAGGGCACAAAGGGATGCTCCGAAGAAGAAGGGTTTAATTGTATCTGGGATCAACCCGGAGAGACAGTGGTTGACAAACTTCGTGATCTCTGACAGTAGTGTCTCGGCAACTTCGCCGAGAGCTGGGTTTGTCATCTCCTTGAGGTGCTGAGGTCTTACTCCAGTGTATCCTCCTGCTGAGCCTGGTGGAAATGACATGATGGCTTTGTATACCTCTGACGCTTGGAGGAATGGAGGTCCCATGTCCGGGACATTTGTGTCCCGAGCAGTGGGTTCCCATGGTACTCTGGGAGGGTCCTTCTCTCTCAGTGAGTCGGCAGTTGCTGTATTTCTAGGGGCGATTGTTTCTTAACAATGGTAAGTAACTGGTAAGGAACTGGTAAGTAACCTAATTGCCCCTACTGTGTTGCCCTCTTCAATTTTCTTGGTCACTTGTGTTCCAAGCTTAAAATTATCATTAGAACTCTTGGGTCTTCCAAGACGGTTTTTGCGTTGAGGAGGGATGGGGATCAAGTTGTCAGCTCTGGGGAAATTATTTATTGCCCTAGTGACTGATGAGGCTAGCGACTTGCCTCCTCTTGCAGGTACGCCTAAGCAAATATTGCAAACAGAAGCAAATTATGCCATGCTTTGATGGTGTCCGCAGCATTAAGATTTTCAGACCGTTCATTCACTTTCCTTAGAAGGTCTGTATATTTCCCTGCTGCAAATGGGCGCGCTGCTTTAGGAATGTGGGGAAGAGTTCTGGTGGTGGATGCTTTGATGGCCCCCAGGAGGTCATCTGATGACATGAAGTTTGCTGGGATGTGTGGGGGTGCCGGGGGGACCTGTGGGCCTTCTCTCTCTACATGTACCGTCCGTGAACCCTCACAGTTGTTATGTTGACGTAGGGTTCCATCGTTTCTAAGGCTGTGAGATTCGTCACAAACCCGACACGTTCCTCTGGGTCTGGGTCCCCCTCTGGGTGCGCCTCTGGGTGCATTGTTCCCAGGACCGTTTTCTTGGCTGAGGGGTTCCTGGTTAGTTGAGGGAGTCCCCTCCGTCCCCCGGGCGGGCTGTGACATCGGCGTGGCGTGGGAAGGTGGACACGGGTGGTGGCGGCAGGGGTAGTTAGCTGTCCCTCGCACTCACCACTCATGTGGTGAGTGCGAGGGACAGCTCGCACTCACCACATGATTGTCTCCCTCCCTTTTGGGAGGAACCTGAATGCTTGCTGTGACCTGTGCCATATCTGGGTGCATGGAGGGTGACACATCTCTGCAACAGGCACTGTGTGGGCGGTGAATAGGTGGATGGGAGACGCCCAGCCGCAGGGTGGGTGGGGTGGGATGGCAGGAGGTACAGTGATGCGGTGAGGCCGGCGGGCGGGGAGGGGGTTGGGTTGACCGGACACCGCTCGCCTTGAGGGGAGAGAGGGGTCTGGGTGACACTTAAACACTGGTACAATTTCCTTGTATATCACTGCACAATGGTGAATAAATCCTACACTTGTAGTCTGACTCACTGTGAGCTCCATTAACACTAAACATAACTGCTAATTTCTGTTTTTCTTTTCCAAATATATTTCTATAATCACTGGGTGGCACATGGATGACCCCCCCCCTCGCCTGACCGCACCACACACACACATATTATATATATATATATATATATATATATATATATATATATATATATATATATATATATATATATATTATATATATATATATATATATATATATATATATATATATATATATATATATATATATATATATTGTGATGGTGTCCCCCCCCCCCCTTATATTTCTTTCACGCCTGCTGTAAGAGTCATATCCACTTTACCTGAGCGTTCTCTACATTGCGGGCAACAGTTTGATATATGTGGGAGCATGTAGTGTTCTCGTGTTGGCGAGAAATTCGTAAAAGAAAAGTATTTTGTCCTGTGGTATAGGCCCTTTAGGACGCCAATATGGTGTTGGCCCCTCCGTTTTGCCGCCAAAACTGTGTGACGTCAGTGGCACCAGATTGGTCACTGGCAGTGACGTGGCACAGGGAGCCAATGAAAACCACCCCTGGCAAGTATGACGTCATGAAGAAAGGGGGTGTCCGGAGATGGCGCCTCTTTGGCACTACCAGTCTGACACGACATGTCATGGTGGACGGATGTGCGAAGGTTGGTCCTGTCAGATTTGACAGTTGTACCCCGCTCCCGTGGATTTTACGCATCACCCGCAGTCAGCAAGTACGCTGTGAGGTCTTCCCTTGTTCATGTGTTGGACTGAAGAGGGAATCGACGGAATATTGAGCAACAAGTTCTCCAGGAACAGGTGCTTTGCAAGAAGAAGAAGTGAAGTCTGTACAGTGACATCTGAGGCAGTTCACCCATTTAGTGACGAGGTAGAGGCTGGGCCAATCCACAGGGAAGCAGTGGGAGAAGAAAACTAATTGGGAATCAAGACGACTGCAGCCGAGAAGTAGGTTGGCAGCCGTAGTTGTGAGGAGAAGTCGACGGCTGGGAGACCGACTCCAACCCTGCAAGACGTTGTGGAGGAGCACGGACCTGCGGAGGACAGAGCACGGAGACGACGCGTTTATTTTGGGACGTTGATTGGGTTCCTGGAGAATGCATCAGTGTGTGTGGGGGCGTTCCCTACAATGAGGCGAGAGCCAAGACCTGGAGCTACAATTCAACTCTCACCGGAGGGCGAGTCCACATCAGTGAGGTGGAAGTAGGTGATTCTAGTTTCCCTCCCAATTTCCCTTTAGTCAGCTATATATTTAGCCAGAATATCTTTCATGTCGTGAGCAAGGCTCACTAATGTCTATATCATGGTAGGACACAGTTGTGAGAAGTGAGGCTGTAGAAAGCGCTCACGGTATATATATTTGCGGTGTGTGGATACACCTGTAATCATTGAAGAGTTTACTGTGTCGTTGATGTTTTCTTTCATGTGACATTTATATGACAACTTATGCCAGAGAATATATACATATAAGTGAACCAGTTATTGGTGTTAGGATGTGTGCCCAGTATTATCTTGTTATTATTGATATTGGTGAATTTATTTCTATATATGTATATGTTGGAGTGTTGGATAACATTTTCATGTGTGCAGTGATTAATTGTGTTATCGCCTGCGAAAGGAATTACTGAATCTAAGGACAATACCGTAACTGATTGCATTTATTATCACTAAGTACAGTGTAACGCCATTATAGTGAAATATTATGTTAACTGCTGTAGAAATGAGTTATTGAACTTGAGATCAGTGTGGTGATTCATTGTGTTCTATTGCCATTATAGAAATATTGTGTTGATTACAAACATAGTGATCCCTGTGAATTTAAAGATTCAGGCGCTTGACGCCAAAGAAACAAGTACTAAGCATTCGCACGGTGAGGGGGGCTGCCCAGCTGACATTGACAGGAGAGGGGGAGTGTTACTTTTTAGACGAGCCCCAGTTTTATGAAGAAAGTGTGACTTTCTGCATTGTACTTGAAGTTTCGTTGTTGATGTGGATATAATACCTTGAAGTTTTTAAGTAAAATACAAAATACCTTGGCGTTTGTATTATCCCTCCATATATCTTGTTGCTATAGTACAGTTGCAAAGAGTGAGAGTATTAGAGACATATACCTGCCCGAGACCAGAATTAATGAGAAAGCTCTCTGCCATTAGTACCACAATTCCACAATACCACTGACGTGTTACTGGACACGGGAAACACCAGTTGGCGACCTTACAGTTAGTAGTAGAGCCCTTGTTGGGGCGGGCACATGGTTGGGAGAGAGCAAACTGTGTTCCCACTAATCTTTGGCTATAAGGCTGGCTGGAGATCGACTGGGATACTCTCCTGGCGAACAGTGGCGCCGCGAGGATTGAGTGAAGACCTGCAGGGCTACAGTGAGTAACAGTTGTCGCTAATACTACTACGTGGTGTGTATGTAGAGAGAGAGACACCCGACGTTGGCGACCGTTGACCGGATATCGAGAACGGTTACTTATACTTATACTTACAACTAAGGTAAACCCCGACATTGGCGATCTTGCCAGGTGCCCGGGATAAAGATCTTGTATACACTGTTACTCGCTTACAGGACGTTCCCCGACATTGGCGACCTCGCCAGGATATCGATCAGGATTCGTTACTTAAGATAACGATCAAGATAAAGGTTGCAATTGTGGTACTTTACAGTGGTATTAGGTATCAGGTACAGGTTATCACTCGTAGCACAAGATGGAGGATGATTAGGTAACAAGGTTCATTGACACTAGAGATGAGCAGGTGCTAGAGGATTGCACCAAGGCACAGCTGCAATCGATAGCCGACCACTTTGGGATAAAATTGAGATCTTCCAAAGTGGGAGAGAGAAGATTGGAGATCATAGCACAGCTTAGGGCCCGTGATGAGGCTTTGGGGGAGGAACGGCCACAGACACCTGCCAGTGTGGGAGAACATTTGAGCATTGGTGGAAGCAGCAGGGGATCCAGCGGCAGCAGGCGCAGTGTCAAGTTGGAGATATTGAAGCTGCAGCTGGCGACACAGCTGCGCCGGGAAGAGCGAGAGGCACAGCTGCGCAAGGAAGAGCGTGAGCAAGAAGCACAGCTGAGGAGAGAAGAAGCGCAGCTGAAACGTGAAGAGCAGGAACGAGAGGCACAGTGCGCAAGGAAGAGCGTGAGCAAGAAGCACAGCTGAAGCGTGAGGAGCGAGAGGCACAGCTAAGACGAGAGGAGCGCGAGCTAGAAGCTAGGCTAAAACAGCAAGAGGTAGAAGCTAACAAAGAGGTTGAGCTGAAGCGGGCTGAACTAGGGCTAGCCCCACCTGCACCACTCCAGCAGGATGACCGCCGAGTGAGAGAGCGAGATTTGCCGGTCTTCGTGCCAAATGAAGCTGAGGGCTTCTTCGACCACTTCAAGAGAGTAGCTACCTTGAAGAAGTGGCCGAGGGCGGAGTGGGCGGAGCTGGTTCAGAGTAGGCTCACCGGTGAAGCTCGTGAAGCCTACAACATGCTCAACCTCAGGGAGTGCACCAACTACGATGCTGTAAAGAGGGCTGTGCTCCACTCTTTCAAGCTAATGCCGGAATGTTACAGGAAACGTTTCAGGGAATGTACCCATTCACCAGGAAAATCTTATGCAGAGACGGCGAGGGACATGGAGAGAAAGTTCCTGAAGTAGCTGGAATCCGAAGGAGCAAAGTCGGCTGAGGATGTCAAGAGGCTTATGGTCATAGAGAAGTTTATGTCCATGCTCTCTCCTGAGATCAGGGTTAGAGTAAAGGAGGCGGACATAAAGGACCTAAGGGCTGCAGCCAACAGAGCTGACATGCTGGAAGAAGCCTTACGACCACGCCGAGAGGGACAGCACCGACCGCCAGTATACTCCGGATATGGGAGAAGTTATAGAATGACGGACGGATGGAGGACAGGAGCGAGTTCTCCCAAGTCCCACCTCTCGAGTGGAAACAGCAGAGGATCAAAGAGTGCTGTGGAGCCGGTAAAGAAGTCCCAAGCTGAGAGCTCAGGAGCTGTTGCTGCGACGGAGTCGACGGATGGTGAGAGGAAGACCCACGGAGCGACGGCCTCTGGAGGCGTTGCCAGGGCGGGCGGTGGTGGATGGTCACCGCCGGGGAAGTTCCGCTGCTACAATTGTGGGGGATTCGGACACTTCTCGCGGGAATGCAAACGCCCTAAGCAGCGTGGGGAACGTTGCTTTCGTGAAGGTAGAGGATCAGATGGCCGAGAGTGTGCGGGATGAACCCATACTTAGTGGGGAGAAAAGAGTTTACCCATTCATGTGTGAGGGAACCGTAAGGATGGGGGACGCAGACCCCATTCCGGTGAAGATATTGAGAGACACTGGGGCAGATTTTACCCTGGTGAGCAGGACCCTGTTCCCCGAGGGTTACGAGAGTACCAGTGTGGGGGTGGCAGTTGTGACCACTGTAGGAGGCCCAGTGAGAATGCCCCTACAACAGGTGACTCTGAATTCTGATTATGGCTGCCAGACCCTAGTGGTGGGGGTCTGTCCATCAATGCCCAAGATGGAGGCACAAGTCATCCTTGGAAATGTCGCATGTGGAGGATGTGTCTTCCCTAACCTCGTGAAGGGCGACGAGTGCTTGGAGCACTATAAGGAGAAAGGCGGAGTGTTAGACGCCTATGGGGACGAGAAGGGAATCGCCGCGGTGGCGTTCCCTGTATGCGCTGTGATTCCGAGGCGGTGCGATGGACACGGAGGGAGTGGATCTGATAGGTCTGAAGAGGAGACGTCTGACAGCCTGGGAATCGATCACCTCTTCATGGAACCCGGAGAACGAGTGGAGGGCGAAGGCAGCCCGGATGGTGAGTTACAAGTGACCCTTGCCAGTTCTCTTGGGGTGGACCGCACTCGTCTTGGGGAGTTGCAGCAGATAGAGTTCCCCAAATTGATTCATGAGGCCAAAGGAGGACGTGTTGGTCCTGAGAGGGCCACTCATTTTTACGTCCAGGACGGAATGCTGATGAGACAGTGGAGGCCTGTGAGGATGGAGGCCGGAGAAGAATCTCTAGGTACGAGGCACCAGGTAGTTTTGCCGGCCCAGTGCAGAGCGGCAGCGTTGGATCTGTCGCACTCTGTGGACTCTGCAGGTCACCTAGGGGTGACCAAGACGCTGCATAAGATCAGGGATCATTTCTACTAGCCAGGTTTGGACGCCGATGTGAGGCGTTATTGTAAGACATGCTTACCTTGCTAGAGGGCAGGGAAGAGCCAACCCGCGATACCAAAGGCCCCGTTAGTCCCTGTTCCTGCGTTTGGGCCTGCATTTGAGCGTCTGTTGGTCGACGGGGTGGGACCGTTGCCACTTACGAAACGAGGAAATACCTACCTGATGACAATCATGTGTGTGTCGACCAGATTTCCAGAAGCTGTCCCGATGCGGCGTTTGACGTCGAGAGGAGTAGCCGGGCAGCTGCAACGATTTTTCTCTTGGGTGGGAATGCCCAGGGAAATTCAGACGGACTGTGGAAGTATATTCCAGTCCAAATGGTTCAGGCAGACCGTGACAAGATGGGGAGTGACTCAGATTCGGTCGTCGCCCTACCGATCGCAGTCGTAAGGGGCGATCGAAAGGTTTTACTCCACCTTGAAGACCGTTTTGAGAGTGTTCTGTGTTGGATATTTCCAACACCGAATACAACACTGTTGTATTCTCATTACTTATTACTAACTCTACTAATTATTGTAGTAAGTAAAATTAACACCACGTAGAATTCTCATGTACTAATAATTTCATCTGTGCAGTAGGCTAGAATTCTCACGTCACCCGACGCCAGTATTGCGTCAGATTTCATTACAATAAACACATTATATCCAATGTATCTGAAAATTAAATTCGATTCTCTTTAACTAAGGCATTCTGTATGATAATTAATTACAGATGAATTGACCTCCAACTAAAAGCCGAATAGAGCGTTGGAGTCATAGCGATTATCGAGTAATAAAAGTTAACGTCAAGAGTGAATGCCATGGGGAGACATTAATTCCTTAATTCCTGTAGTAATTTAATTTACTACATTAATATTTAAATAATCAGATTCAAGCCCCAAATATCCCACATTATGGTCCTTCGAACCGGATAGGCATTAAATTTACAATTAAAATATTAATAATTAATAACTAATCCTTGTGTGATAGAAGCTAGACTAACTATTTAATTAATTGTGTCAACTAACAGTGTAACACATCAGGTAGCCTAGATCACACTAACATATTGCTACTTTCACCTCATGTATAAGGTAGCTTTAGTGGGTCATAGCCAATTACCGAACAACACTTAGACCTATACCTCACACCGAGGTGAGAATCTTTAGGTCACCAGGACCAGGAGCAACAGCTCATAACTTTTATAATAACCCCACCCTAACACCTGCGTTAGAGTGGCCTCACCATCTAACCATTATATACTTAGGTGGTAATGACATCCACCCCACTCGTCATCCAGCTGAGGTGATCAAACACCTCAAAGCCATAATTTCTTCTTTCAAGCTCATCAGTGAATCGGTAGTATTCACATTAGTGGAACCTTGCCAACCAAGTCAAGATTATCGTTGGGGAGTAACCCCAGAATACTACCTGAGAGCTGCTAAGTACATAAATTTCAGGCTGAAAAAACGAGTGAGATTGGATGCCACATATATCCAATTTACAGCCAGACCTTACAGACAGAACCTGACCAGAGATGGTGTACACTTGTCAGGGGAATCTAGGTTGCATGTGGTTGACAAGTTAAGCAACACCATCAACCATCACAAACGGCTGTGGCTAGCAAGCCAAACTTAACTGTACATAATTGTTCACCTGTGTGTGCAAGAGCACTCTTATAAAACAAAAAACCCAAAAATACAGCACAACTATATTCACCTTACTGCACCACAATAATCTTTACCCATGTTATTAGGTAGAATTTTGGCTGAGATTGTGCTGAATTTGGTACAAGCCCAGACTAAATAACTTTATAGTCCTTAGTTAGGAATTATTACGACTGGATCTAAACTAGTCAGTGTTGCATGTATTATATTATTTGTGCTGACCCTATACAGGGTGGGATTAATTTTTGAGATAACTCTGATTGGAGTGTCTCCATAATATTTCTCTTGTATGCATTATTTTGTGTATCTATTTTGTGTATTGCTGGATAATCTCCATTAACTCTGATGGTGATATAGAAGAGCTAACCGGACGAGAACTAACGGTTAAGTTCAGACAGTGCACAAAATATTTAGCTATTTGTTGTTAGGTAGGTAGGTACATTCAACCTCAAGTGAGGTAAAATATAAAGTAGTCACTTAAATTAGGCTACAATTAATGTTACTTGTTCACTAATGAACAAGTACCCAAGCTTCATTAGTAATACATATACTAACACTGTGAAGTTTGAACCTAAGCCCAACATGGCTACTCCTGAGCAATTGAGGAGAACCTACATTGGCCTTAAAGGTCATTTGACCAGATTAATTAATAAGGCTGAGGGCTTAACTAAAGATACTCCCATTGACTCTTATCACTTAGAGACATCAGTTAGATTGGCTGATCTGAAATTTGATCAAGTCCGATCTGCAGGTCAATCTTACCTTGATCTGCTAAATACTGTAGAAACTGATCCTGATGAAGCAAGTCAAATTGTAGACGACATCTCCCATCTAAATTAGCCAAACAATCTGGATCCAATACCAGTAACACTGGGTCTCACTTCAATAATCACTTACCCGAGGTTCGTTTACCTACTCTAGACTTGCCTACATTTTCAGGATTAGATACAGAAAATTGGGACAATTTTTGGACTTCCTTTGAAGTTCACATCCATAAGAAACAGTCTCTAGACAAAGTTTCTAAATTTTCATACCTACTTAGTCTTCTCACAGGAGAGGCTAAAAAGGTCATACATAACCTTACTCTTAATGAGAGTAATTATGAGGAAGCTATAAAACTCCTGAAGTTGAACTATTGCAACAAAGAGTTAAGTATAGCTACCCTCTACTATCAATTGCTAGATCTGAATGCACCAAACAGTAGACCAGAGTCACTTCAAAGCTTCAGACTAGAAGTAGAGTCTCTAGTAAAGGCCTTAGGTACTAAAGTTAATATACCTGCTTCTGAATGGTCTATCAAGCTACTATTACAGAGGAAATTACCTCGAAATGTCTTGACAGAGCTCTGCTCACATTATAATACTGAGTTTCTTACTCTCGGTCAAATTTTCGAGGGGTTGAGGATCACAGTTAACAGGTTAAAGACTCATGACAAAATTAAACCTGAGTCTAAGCCAACTAATACTGATATTTCAGTCAAACCTAAACAGACTCAGAGTAAGTCTAATAAATATAAATCCAAACCTACTCCATCCACTAGGAAAAGAAGTGGAAATGTAGGTACATATTCAGTATCTCCTTCAGAGATAACCAATGACTTGTCTACTAAAGAGACTAAGTCTATTAACCAGAGAAAGTGTCTGTTCTGCAATCAGGAACACACCACTTATCAATGCTCTGTTTATCCTACTTATAATGTTAGGGTTAAAAGGTTACAGGAATTGCACAAGTGCACCAAATGCATGGGCTCTCATGATCCCAAGAAATGTGCAGTACCGCTACGTACCTGCAACCGTTGTAACCAAGGTGTACACCACTACGCCTTATGTAGAAAATCTTCTACACCAACCATGACCACTGGAGAGAATTCTACTAATTCTACTGCAGTGCAATATTGTAAAGTACATCACGAAGTAAATGTACTTGCTACTGAGTCAGGCAATAATACTACTTTGCCTACAGCTCAACTTAAACTAATAAACCGAAGATCTAGAATTAACACTAGGGGTCTTTTTGACCAAGGTTCACAGAAAACCTTCATTACCCAACAGTTGGTAGATGAGTTAAATTTAAAACCTGCCAAAAGTGTGAGGTTAAATATTTCTGGTTTCTTGTCAAATAGTGGACCTCGTGACTACAAGGTAGTTAAAGTATTAGTAAGACTAGGATCTTCTACTAGCCCAATCCAAGCGGTAGTAGTGGATAAGATTCCTAGGGACCTGCAGGTCACAGGATTAGCTCGCACTGCGAGACACCTTAAACGAAACCGCATGAGGCTAGCAGATCATAAAATAAATTCTGACTGCCTCACAGATATTGGAATACTAATAGGCGCGGATCATTACTACAAGTTTATAACTGGATGCACTAAGCAACATGGTATGAATTTGTTGTCGTCCGCAGGAGGCAAATTGCTCACAGGACCAGTGCTTTTCAGACAAGGTCCAGCGTCCACAAACCAACAATCCAATAATGTAATTGTGGCGTGACTAGGCTTAGAACAGTCACCCCTACGCTTCAGGGAAATAGCTGAGGACATTGAGTCTGACCCACCAATACATCGTTTGTGGGATTTAGACACGTTAGGCATCATCCCTGAGCAACCAAGTCCTGATGATACGTGGACTTACCAGCAATATCTGGATACAGTTGTCTACTCAAATATACAATACTGGGTAAGACTCCCATGGAAGTTGGATCATCCACAACTTCCAGTAAATTATTTTATGGCAGCCTCACAATTGCAGTCTCAATTAACACGACTGCAGAAGCAGCCAGACAAATTAAACATGTACCATCAACTTATCCAACAACAACTTAACAATAAGTTCATTGAAGTTGTTGAACACGATGACCGGAAAACAGGTCATTATTTACCTCACCATGCTGTGGTGAAAGACTCATTGACAACACCTATTCGTATTGTCTTTAACTGCAGTGCTAAAGTAAAGCCGAGCAGTGTGTTTTTAAATGAATGTCTCCAAACGGGACCTAGCCTAACACAAAGGCTACATGACGTGTTGTTACGATTTCGCACAGGCATTTTTGCCTATACAGCTGACATCAGCAAAGCCTTTCTCCGAGTAGGATTGCAGGAGGAAGATCGTGACTACACAAAATTCCTCTGGTTCAAGGATCCACTGGATCCTAACAGTGAAATAATCACCTATCGTTTTGCCTCAGTATTATTTGGAGCTACGTCCTCACCGTTTCTTTTGCAAGCAACATTAGACACGCATTTGAGGAAATCAAACAGCCCTTATAAGGCAACCATTAGCGACAACCTGTATGTCGACAATTTCCAGGGGACAACTAATGATCAAGCTGATCTGGTAGAAATCTACCATGAGGCTAACCGTGAACTGTTAGGAGCCAATATGCCACTACAGTCATGGGCCTCAAATAATAAACTGCTTAACCAGGTAATCGAGAAAGAATTTCCAGATTATCAGGTACCCAGTAAATTAAAGGTTCTAGGCGTGGAATGGAACACCAACACTGAAGAGATGAATGTCAAGTCAGTGCAAACTGATAATTCAACCCTTACCATGAGAACACTGCTCTCATTTGTCAGTCAACCTTTTGACCCTTTAGGCCTACTTAGTCCTATATTAATAAGGGGCAAACTCCTAATGCAGGAGTGCTGGCAGAAACATATGGGATGGGATGATCCGTTATCAAGTGAGTTACAAGCCAAATGGCAAATACTCTCAACGGATTTTAATCAGTTAGGCGTTTTGAAATTTCCTCGTAATGCTTCAGGACCAAACTTACCCACCAATTTGCACGTTTTTTGCGATACCTCTGGCAAAGCATATGGCGCAGTAGCCTATTTAGTTAACAGTGCTCAATCAATTTTACTCACATCTAAAGCAAGAGTTGCTCCCATCAAGAAGAGATCCTTACCTCAGATGGAGTTGACTGCATTGCTAGTGGGAGTAAGATTGGCTCATTGCCTGGCAAAGACACTCAATAATATCCACTTTGGTGAGATTGTAGTGTGGTCAGACAACGAGGCAGTCTTACAATGGGTAAGAAACAATAACAACAAAACTCCTTACGTCAGTAATCGCGTCAGGGAGATTCATGATTTGTCTGCTGGATATAAGTTTAGACATGTCCCTACTAAGGACAATCCTGCAGATTATTTATCAAGAGGATTGACATTAAAACAACTTGTCAAGTCTTCGCTGTGGTTCAATGGACCTTCATGGCTTGTTGGTGGTCAGTGGCCCAAACAAAAGCCACAAGTCATAGTGACCAATATCACCACTCCCATGAAAGAACCAGAGCCTCACCGAAGATTAGCCATTGATCCTCATCATTATTCTAACTTAAGCAAATTGTTACGAGTGACTGCACACGTGTTTGATTTCCTTGCTAAGGTGGGAATTCGACATAAGTTTCCCAATCCTATCCACTATTGGATCAAGCGTGCACAGCATGAGACATACGGAAGCGAATTTGAGAATCTTCCAGATAAATTAACTAAGTCTCTAGGCATCTGGTATGATGCCAACACTCATAACATACTACGATGTGGAGGACGTTTGCTACATGCAAAGATTGACTTAGACACTAAGAATCCAATTCTTTTACCTCGTCACCACATCATAACTAAACTTCTTGTCTTACACCACCATCAATATGGTACATTACATGGTGGAGTTTTAGATACTCTCACCGACCTTAGACAAAAGTACTGGCTTCCTCAAGGTCGTCAGACTGTTAAGACAATTATTAAATCTTGTGTAATCTGTAAGAGATACGACGCTAGAGTGTGTCCTTACCCAGGACCTCCACCACTCCCAGAAGAACGAGTAGTTCATCTTCGTCCTTTCGAAACCACTGGTGTTGATTATACAGGAGCCTTACTCCTCACTGGTAACCCAGATAATATACCAGTGAAGGCGTACATTTGTCTCTTTACATGTGCTACAACCAGAAGCGTACACTTAGAGGTCACTCCAGACATGAGTGCTGAAGCTTTCATTCAAGCTTTCCGCAGATTTGCTGCCCGCCGATCGTGTCCTAAATTAATGATATCGGACAACGGATCTAATTTTGTGGCAGGAGAAAGTTGTTTGCGAGAAGTCTGGAACCACCCAGAAGTACAGTCAGTCTTACAAAGACGACAATGTCACTGGAAATTCATAGCACCGAGAGCCCCTTGGCAAGGTGGGTTCTATGAGCGAATGGTAGGTACAGTCAAGAAGTGTCTAAGGAAAACTTTACACCGACAAAAGGTCAGTTACTCAGAACTCCAAACCATTGTTGTGGAAATCGAGGCGTGAGTCAATAACCGCCCAATCACCTACCTGTCTGATGATATCACCCAGAGAGAACCTCTGAGCCCCTCTCACTTGATCCATGGAGGTCTACTGAGCCCTCTCATTCCTTTAGCCGAAGAGGACCCTGTAGACCCGTCATATGTGACCAGAGGAGACTTGGTGGAAAGCTACCAGCATCTTTCTAGAGTTATTAACAGGTGGAATGAGGTGTGGACTCGAGAGTACCTCACAGCTCTACGAGAGTACCACTACGGAGCTTCGAGTCCTTACAATAAGGTGCAATTAAAGCCAGGAGACCTAGTACTAGTCGACAGTGATGGACCAAAGTCAGAGTGGCCTATAGGTAAAATTGTTACCATTCATCCAGATCGACAAGGTGTCCTAAGAGTAGTTAAAGTTTTATGCCGAGGCAACACTACTCTAAAAACTTTAGAGAAGCTGGTTCCCCTTGAACTGACTGAGCAAGAATATCAGCCAGATCTAGTTTCCCCAGTAATTTCAGAGAACAATGATCCTGTTCCTCCAAGCAACCGCCCCACTAGAGCTGCTGCTCAACAATGTAGGCGGAATTTGCAAGCCTATTACAACTCTGAACAAGAGTAATTTCCTTCACTTCCCACTGAGATAACTATGATGATGCTACGATGTGATATCACGTAACAAAACATTACATGTCACTATGACCCAGGATATCGCATCACCGTAGATTCTGTTAGTTTAAATTGGGAGAGTTAAATTTATAAATATTGTGTAGGCTACAAGCAACATGTTTCATTTGACATGTAAATAGCAAGATTCAAGTTCTTGTAAGTCCTTGATAAATCTGGGATGTTCGTTATGTGTGTACTAACATACTAACATATTAACATACTAATGTACTAATCTTAACATCACTTCGGGATAGGTCAGTACTCCACAGTACACTACGACCCTAGAATCCTCCCCCCGGAGTTATGTTGGATATTTCCTACACCGAATACAACACTGTTGTATTCTCATTACTTATTACTAACTCTACTAATTATTGTAGTAAGTAAAATTAACACCACGTAGAATTCTCATGTACTAATAATTTCATCTGTGCAGTAGGCTAGAATTCTCACGTCACCCTACGCCAGTATTGCATCAGATTTCATTACAATAAACACATTATATCCAATGTATCTGAGAATTAAATTCGATTCTCTATAACTAAGGCATTCTGTATGATAATTAATTACAGATGAATTGACCTCCAACTAAAAGCCGAATAGAGCTTTGGAGTCATAGCGATTATCGAGTAATAAAAGTTAACGTCAAGAGTGAATGCCATGGGGAGACATTAATTCCTCTCCCTTATACGTTTACTATCCCTAAACTGGCAAATAATAATATTTCCCTCTTCTGAATAATAAACCCGTCCAGTCTCCAACATTTCAAGCATAAATGCGAGAAATATTAATGTTCGTGACAATAATTTGTTTTATGAACGCGGGACGCGGCGTGGGTGAGGAGGACCAACCCAGTACACGTGTGGAGAAGCTCTGAGGCAACCCTGCTCGTACCGTACTCACGAGGAGACGCCATTGCCCAGCCATTAGGGTAGATGTTATCCATCCTCAGATGAAAGTCGCCACTGTGAGGCGTGAATAACCTTGCAGATAATATCTTCAACTGGTGCTGGTGTCATATAAGGAACCTTTTTAACCTGGTTCTTGACGACACGTGACCGGCCATTGAAGCGCGCCACTATCCAGGATAGGCTTAGCCAGAGCCTGGGGACGCGAATTTCGGCAATCTTAAAACTTATACAGTGCCCTCTTTTAGCTAAGTATATTCACTTTATTTTGATGCATCTTGTAAAGCGTTTGTAGTAGCTGGGTGATTGACCGTGACGACATATGATAACATCAAACAACAGGTTATTAATTTTATCACCTGTAATTCTTAAATTCTTGAATATAGAGATTCAGTAGTTTAATTAGTTGCTACTGTAAATATTTGTCTTGCAGCACGTGAGAAGAATTCTCCCTGCCGCCTTCTCCCATGTTAATCCATCCCATTCGTCAGCTAGCCGAGTCCAGGGAATTAGAGGAATCGTCGTGGCTTACATAAAGGAATCGTCTTTAAGCTAAGATTCTTTGTATTCATTCATGAATCTATTGAAATTACTTACATGCAGAATTTCTTAGGATTAACATGTGTTTATTGTGACTCTCATTACTATACTTATAATCTATGTTCCCATTCATGGTAATGACATTAGTTTCACTATAATTCATAGGATTAGATTATTATTATTTGGATTAGTGAACGAACCACACTAGTTCCTGGACGTACTTACTTCCAGTAATAACCCCCCAATGTGGGTGTTTGAGGGTTTGATTCATTTAATTATACAGCCCATTAATTATTTCTATGATCATATTCTCTAGTATTTTATCCATAGTTACTGCTTCATCTAGGAATTATCTAATGATCAGAAATTCTCAGTTTCCCTCTTTACTATAAAGGCGGGTGGT
The DNA here is from genome assembly GCF_040958095.1 of Procambarus clarkii. Taxonomy (NCBI): domain Eukaryota; kingdom Metazoa; phylum Arthropoda; class Malacostraca; order Decapoda; family Cambaridae; genus Procambarus; species Procambarus clarkii. The sequence goes on from NC_091156.1 coordinate 50,388,397, forward strand.
CCTTCGTAATTTAATTTACTACATTAATATTTAAATAATCAGATTCAAGCCCCAAATATCCCACATTCTGCGCAGAGCAGGGAGCTGAGTGGGATGAGGCAGTATACCCTGCGTTGTTTGCCATACGTAACACAGTGGTAGAATCGTTAGGTTTCTCACCGTTCCAGCTGGTGTATGGACATGAGGTGCGAAGTCCTCTGTCCATGCAGAAGGAACAATGGACACTAGGAGTGACCGTGGGGACTGTCAATGAGTACGTTCAGAAGTTCAAGGATCGTCTCACTTTAGCAAAGGAACTAGCAGGATAACATCTGAAGGAGGCGCAGCGTAAGATGTCGGAATGGTATGACAAGAAAGCTACGCCGAGAGAGTTCCAGGTTGGGTCCCAGGTGATGGTATTGCTGCCGAGTAAGAGTAGAGTGACCGAGTCACGATTGGAGGGACCGTACCAGGTGCTACGGTGGTTGGGTCCTGTAACGTATGAAATCGGTAAGCCGGATAGACCCCGCAAGAAACAGGTGTGTCATGTTGACTGCCGGAAGCCTTTCTTCCCTGAGGAAAGAGGAGCCGCCGAGCAGGACGGAACGATGACTCGAGACCCCCAGCAGAAGATGATTTTGTGCATGCAAGTGGATCAGGAACTTCCAAAGGAGGAAGGAAAGTGGTCCATGGCGGACGGAACGCATCTCACCAATTCGGAGAGTTTGGCGAAGATCGAGGACAAGCTACTACACCTGGAAGGACAGCAGAGCGCGGACCTGACGAGCCTATTAAGGGAGAATGCCTCTCTCTTTACCGACGTGCCCCGACGACACAAGAGTGTAACGCACGAGGTAGAGGTGAAGGACGCCAGGCCCGGCAAGCAGAGCGCTTATAGGGTAAGCCCAGAGAAGCAAGAGCTGATGACGAAGGAGGTGGAGTATCTCCTTGAGAACGACCTTGCAGAGCCTAGCAACAGTGAGTGGAGTTCCCCATGCTTGTTAGTGAAGAAAAGCAATGGTACATTCCGCTTTTGTACAGACTACAGATAGGTGAACTCCATCACTGTGGCGGATTCCCATCCCATGCCAAGGGTGAGCGATTGCATCGACCAGGTGGGTAGTGCAAGATACGTATCCAAGGTCGATCTGCTCAAAGGGTACTACTAGATCTCATTGTCTCCCGAGGCCAGAAAGATATCAGCTTTCGTAACACCGGACGGGCTGTACCAATACAAGGTGTTACCCTTCGGAATGAAAAACAGCGGTAGTTGTTTCCAGCGCATGATGAATGAGTTGCTGATGGGAGCCGAAGGCTGCACCGTATACATCGATGACATCGTAGTGTACGCCGACGATAGGAAGACACACCTGGAGAGACTCAGAGAATTGTTCAGGAGGCTAGAGGAGGCTAACTTAACAGTAAACCTAGCCAAGAGCGAGTTTGGGAAGGCCCACTTAGAGTACCTAGGCTTCATCATCGGCCAAGGAGAAGTAACCCCTGTAGATCACAAAGTGTCACCCATTAGGGAGTACCCATTGCCCAGGACGCATAAGGAGTTGTTGAGGTATCTTGGGATGATAGGATACTATCGTGGGTTCTGCAAGAATTTTTCCACGGTAGCGCATCCCTTGACCGAACTACTCTCCAAGAATGTGCGATGGAAATGGGGAGAGGCCTAGCTGCCAGGAGTCTTTTGAGAAGACCAAGAAACTGTTGACGGAGGCCCCAGTATTAATAACCCCGGATTTCTCAGTCAGATTCATCCTGTACGTGGATGCCAGCGACGTTGGGATAGGGGCTATGTTGGCCCAAGAAAGGAGTGAGGTACATAGTCCGGTAGCTTTCTACTCCAAGAAATTTGTGAAATACCAGCGTGCCTATAGTACCGTCGAGAAGGAGGCTTTGGCTTTAGTAATGGCCCTGAAGCACTTCCACGTGTACGTAGGAGGAGGGGCGAGACCTGTTCTTGTGTTTACAGATCACAACCCTCTGACCTTTTTGTACAAGATGAGGAACTCCAACCAACGACTGACGAGGTGGGCGTTACTACTGCAGGAGTACTGGTTGGATATCAAGCACATCAGAGGGAAGGACAACGTGGTTGCGGATGCCCTGTCCCGTGTACACTAACTAGATATGACTCTTATTTTAAGGGGAGGGGTATGTGAAGGTGTTCCCCTCCCCTTATGTTTCTTCCACGCCTGCTGTAAGAGTCATATCCACTTTACCCGAGCGTTCTCTACGTTGCGGGCAACTGTTTAATATACGTGGGAGCGTGTAGTGTTCTCGCGTTGGCGAGAAATTCGTAAAAGAAAAGTATATTGGCCTGTGGTATAGGCCCTTTAGGATGCCAATATGGCGCTAGCCCCTTCGTTTTGCCGCGAAAACTGTGTGACGTCAGTGGCACCAGATTGGTTACTGGCAGTGACGTGGCACAGGGAGAAAATGAAAACCCCCCCTGGCAAGTATGACGTCACAAAGGAAGGTGGGTCCGGAGATCACTCCTCTTTGGCACCACCAGTCTGACACGACATGTCAAGGTAGACGGATGTGCGAAGGTTGGTCCTGTCAGATTTGACAGTTGTACCCCGCTCCCGTGGATTTTACGCATCACCCGTAGTCTGCAAGTACGCTGTGAGGTCTTCCCTTGTTCATGTGTTGGACTGAAGAGGGAATCGACGGAATATTGAGCAACAAGTGCTCCAGGAACAGGTGCTTTGCAAGAAGAAGAAGTGAAGTCTGAACAGTGACGTATGTGACGTCTGAGGCAGTTCACCCATTTAGTGACGACGTAGAGGCTGGGCCAATCCACCAGGAAGCAGTGGGAGAAGAAAACTAATTTGGAATCAGGACGACTGCAGCCGAGAAGTAGGTTGGCAGCCGTAGTTGTGAGGATAAGTCGATGGCCGGGAGACCGACTCCAACCCTGCAAGACGTTGTGAAGGAGCACGGACCTGCAGAGGACAGAGCACGGAGACGAAGCGTTTATTTTGGGACGTTGATTGGGTTCCTGGAGAATGCATCAGTGTGTGTGGGGGCGTTCCCTACAACGAGGTGAGAGCCAGGACTAGGAGCTACAATCCAACACTCACCGGAGGGCGAGTCCACATCAGTGAGGTGGAAGTAGGTGATTCTAGTTTCCCTCCCAATTCCCCTTTAGTCAGCTATATATTTAGCCAGAGTATCTTTCATGTCGTGAGCAAGGCTCACTAATGTCTATATCACGGTAGGACACAGTTGTGAGAAGTGAGGCTGTAGAAAGCTCTCATGGTATATATATTTGGGGTGTGTGGATACACCTGTAATCATTGAAGAGTTTACTGTGTCGAGGACGTTTTTGATGTTTTCTTTCATGTGACATTTATATGATAACTTATGCCAGAGAATATATACATATAAGTGAACCAGTTATTTGTGTTAGGATGTGTGCCCAGTATTATCTTATTACTATTGATATTGGTGAATTTATTTCTATATATGTATATGTTGGAGTGTTGGATAACATTTTCATGTGTGCAGTGATTAATTGTGTTATCGCCTGCAAAAGGAATTACTGAATCTAAGGTCAGTACCGTAACTGATTGCATTTATTATCATTAAGTACAGTGTAATGCCATTATAGTGAAATATTATGTTAACTGCTGTAGAAATGAGTTATTGAACTTGAGATCAGTGTGGTGATTCATTGCGTCTATTGCATTATAGAAATATTGTGTTGATTACAAACATAGTGATCCCTGCGAATTTAAAGAATCAGGCGCTTCACGCCAAAGAAACAAGTACTAAGCATTCGCACGGTAAGGGGGGCTGCCCAGCTGAAATTGACAGGAGAGGGGGAGTGTTACTTTCTAGACGAGCCCCAGTTTTATGAAGAAAGTGTGACTTTCTGCATTGTACTTGATGTTTCGTTGTTGATATGGATATAATACCTTGAAGTTTTTAAGTAAAATACAAAATACCTTGGCGTTTGTATTATCCCTCCATACATCATGTTGCTATAGTAAAGTTCCAAAGAGTGAGAGTATTAGAGACATATACCTGCCCGAGACCAAAGTTAATGAGTAAGCTCTCTGCCATTAATACCACAATTCCGCAATACCACTGACGTGTTACTGGACACGGGAAACACCAGTTGGCGACCTTACAGTTAGTAGTAGAGCCCTTGTTGGGGCGGGCACATGGTTGGGAGAGAGCAAACTGTGTTCCCACTCATCTTTGGCTATAAGGCTGGCTGGGGATCGACTGGGATACTCTCCTGGCGAACAGTGGCGCCACGTGGATTGAGGGAAGACCCGCAGGGCTATGGTGAGTAACAGTTGTCGCTAATACTACTGGGTGGTGTCTATGTAGAGAGAGAGACACCCCGACGTTGGCGACCGTTGGCCGGATATCGAGAACGGTTACTTATACTTATACTTACAACTAAGGTAAACCCCGACATTGGCGATCTTGCCAGGTGCCCGGGATAAAGATCTTGTATACACTGTTACTCGCTTACAGGACGTTCCCCAACATTGGCGACCTCGCCAGGATATCGATCAGGATTCGGTACTTAAGATAACGATCAAGATAAAGGTTGCAATTGTGGTACTTTACAGTGGTATTAGGTATCAGGTACAGGTTATCACTCGTAGCACAAGATGGAGGATGATAAAGTAACAAGGTTCATTGACACTAGAGATGAGCAGGTGCTAGAGGATTGCACCAAGGCACAGCTGCAATCGATAGCCGACCACTTTGGGATAAAATTTAGATCTTCCAAAGAGGGAGAGAGAAGACTGGAGATCATGGCACAGCTTAGGGCCCGTGATGAGGCTTTGGGGGAGGAACGGCCACAGACACCTGCCAGTGTGGGAGAACATTTGAGCATTGATGGAAGCAGCAGGGGATCCAGCGGCAGCAGGCGCAGCATCAAGCTGGAGATATTGAAGATATCAAGCCGCCTGCTATTGCTGTATCTATCGATGATTTCTGTGTTTTTTGTTAAGACTTCTCTGGTGATGGTCTGATTGTGGGAAGAGATTATATGTTCGTTAATGGAGCCCTGTTAGTTATGCATCGTTAATCGCCAGGAAAGAGATGTTGTTGTCTTGCTTATATACAGAATTATTTGAGGCTTACAGTCCCCAAGTGGGCATTTGAAGGCATAGACGACATTGGTCTCTTTTAAAGCGTTCTGCTTTGTGACTGGAGAGTTTCTCATGAGTAGGTTGGCCGTTTTCTTGGTTTTATAGTAAATCGTCAATTGTATCTTCTGATTTTTGTCTGTAGGGATAACGTTTCTATTAACAATATCTTTCAGGACCCTTTCCTCTGTTTTATGAGCTGTGGAAAAGAAGTTCCTGTAAAATAATCAAATAGGGGGTACAGGTGTTGTGTTAGTTGTCTATTCAGAGGTTGCATGGCGTTTCACCTTCCTTCTTATGATGTCTTCAACGAAACCATTGGAGAAGCCATTGTTTACTAGGACCTGCCTTACCCTACAGAGTTCTTCATCGACTTGCTTCCATCCTGAGCTGTGGCTGAGAGCACGGTCGACATAAGCGTTAATGACACTCCTCTTGTACCTGTCTGGGCAGTCACTGTTGGCATTGAGGCACATTCCTATGTTTGATTCCTTAGTGTAGACTGCAGTGTGGAAATCTCCACTCCTTTCCATGACTGTTACATCTAGAAAGGGCAGCTTCCCATCCTTCTCCATCTCGAAAGTGAAACGCAACACAGAATTCCGGTCAAATGCCTCCTTCAGCTCCTACAGATGTCTGATATCAGGTACCTGTGTAAAAATTTTGTCAACATACCTGCAGTATATGGCCGGTTCAAGTTCATATCGACTAAGACTTTTTGTTCGATGGTACCCATGTAGAAGTTCGCAAACAGGACTCCTAGGGGAGAACCCATGGCGACCCCATCTACTACATGTGCCCATACGGTCTCAAGAAGGGTGCCTCTTTTGTACAAGCTTGGAGTAGTTTCCTTAGAATGTTTTCTGGTATGTCAAGAGGAGTACAGGCCGGATCACGATTCACTCTGTCCGCTATCATCCCGATTGTTTCATTCACAGGTACGTTGGTAAACAGTGATTCTACGTCCAACGAGGCTCTTATCCCTGTGGCCCGTGTTCCCTGCAGTAAGTCAACAAATTCCTTTGGAGACTTCAGGCTGAAGGCACAAGGGACATAAGGAGTCAGCAAGCCGTTGAATCGCTTCACCAGTCTGTACGTGGGTGTGGGTATCTGGCTGATGATTGGTCAGATATTTTATATATATAATATATATATATATTTCTATATATGCATATATATATATATATATATATATATATATATATATATATATATATATATATATATATGCATATATATATATATATATATATATATATATATATGCATATATATATATATATATATATATAAGTCTACATTTTTCAACCCTTTTTTCATTATAATTTTCATATTTCCATTTTAAAGATGCAAAATCAACCCAGGAAACCAAGATCTTGAATTTCTCCAAGTTAACGTGCAATTCACTTTTCAGCTTATTTACCCGCTTCTGCTTTTCAGATATTTCAAAGTCCAACAATCTTAATAACCAAGAATTATATTCACTTGTCAACGCAAATTTGTCGGAATACACTTTAAACCTGAGGAATCTTGGGACCAAACGATGCGCCTTACAGGTTTGTAGAAATTAAGTTAAGAAGGCTCACTTGGATTTGGAATTTCTACAAACCTGTAAGGCGCATCGTTTGGTCCCAAGATTCCTCAGGTTTAAAGTGTATTCCGACAAATTTGCGTTGACAAGTGAATATAATTCTTGGTTATTAAGATTGTTGGACTTTGAAATATCTGAAAAGCAGAAGCGGGTAAATAAGCTGAAAAGTGAATTGCACGTGAACTTGGAGAAATTCAAGAGATCTTGGTTTCCTGGGTTGATTTTGCATCTTTAAAATGTAAATATGAAAAATATATATATATATATATATATATATATATATATATATATATATATATATATATATATATATATATATATATATATAACTGAAAACTCACACCCCAGAAGTGACTCGAACCCATACTCCCACAACTGGTATGTACAGGGACGCCTTAATCCGCTTGACCATCACGACCGGACAAAAGGAAGTGATAGCCGAGGCTATATGAACCACTTCCCCGCCGGCACTCGGATGGTAATCTTGGGCATAGCATTTTATCAAATCACCTCATTCTTTGGGGCACACGTGAGGAACACAAATGCAAACAAGCCTGAATGGTCCCCAGGACTATATACAACTGAAAACTCACACCCCAGAAGTGACTCGAACCCATACTCCCACAACTGGTATGTACAGGGACGCCTTAATCCGCTTGACCATCACGACCGGACAAAAGGAAGTGATAGCCGAGGCTATATGAACCACTTCCCCGCCGGCACTCGGATGGTAATCTTGGGCATAGCATTTTATCAAATCACCTCATTCTTTGGGGCACACGTGAGGAACACAAATGCAAACAAGCCTGAATGGTCCCCAGGACTATATACAACTGAAAACTCACACCCCAGAAGTGACTCGAACCCATACTCCCACAACTGGTATGTACAGGGACGCCTTAATCCGCTTGACCATCACGACCGGACAAAAGGAAGTGATAGCCGAGGCTATATGAACCACTTCCCCGCCGGCACTCGGATGGTAATCTTGGGCATAGCATTTTATCAAATCACCTCATTCTTTGGGGCACACGTGAGGAACACAAATGCAAACAAGCCTGAATGGTCCCCAGGACTATATACAACTGAAAACTCACACCCCAGAAGTGACTCGAACCCATACTCCCACAACTGGTATGTACAGGGACGCCTTAATCCGCTTGACCATCACGACCGGACAAAAGGAAGTGATAGCCGAGGCTATATGAACCACTTCCCCGCCGGCACTCGGATGGTAATCTTGGGCATAGCATTTTATCAAATCACCTCATTCTTTGGGGCACACGTGAGGAACACAAATGCAAACAAGCCTGAATGGTCCCCAGGACTATATACAACTGAAAACTCACACCCCAGAAGTGACTCGAACCCATACTCCCACAACTGGTATGTACAGGGACGCCTTAATCCGCTTGACCATCACGACCGGACAAAAGGAAGTGATAGCCGAGGCTATATGAACCACTTCCCCGCCGGCACTCGGATGGTAATCTTGGGCATAGCATTTTATCAAATCACCTCATTCTTTGGGGCACACGTGAGGAACACAAATGCAAACAAGCCTGAATGGTCCCCAGGACTATATACAACTGAAAACTCACACCCCAGAAGTGACTCGAATCCATACTCCCACAACTGGTATGTACAGGGACGCCTTAATCCGCTTGACCATCACGACCGGACAAAAGGAAGTGATAGCCGAGGCTATATGAACCACTTCCCCGCCGGCACTCGGATGGTAATCTTGGGCATAGCATTTTATCAAATCACCTCATTCTTTGGGGCACACGTGAGGAACACAAATGCAAACAAGCCTGAATGGTCCCCAGGACTATATACAACTGAAAACTCACACCCCAGAAGTGACTCGAACCCATACTCCCACAACTGGTATGTACAGGGACACCTTAATCCGCTTGACCATCACGACCGGACAAAAGGAAGTGATAGCCGAGGCTATATGAACCACTTCCCCGCCGGCACTCGGATGGTAATCTTGGGCATAGCATTTTATCAAATCACCTCATTCTTTGGGGCACACGTGAGGAACACAAATGCAAACAAGCCTGAATGGTCCCCAGGACTATATACAACTGAAAACTCACACCCCAGAAGTGACTCGAACCCATACTCCCACAACTGGTATGTACAGGGACGCCTTAATCCGCTTGACCATCACGACCGGACAAAAGGAAGTGATAGCCGAGGCTATATGAACCACTTCCCCGCCGGCACTCGGATGGTAATCTTGGGCATAGCATTTTATCAAATCACCTCATTCTTTGGGGCACACGTGAGGAACACAAATGCAAACAAGCCTGAATGGTCCCCAGGACTATATACAACTGAAAACTCACACCCCAGAAGTGACTCGAACCCATACTCCCACAACTGGTATGTACAGGGACGCCTTAATCCGCTTGACCATCACGACCGGACAAAAGGAAGTGATAGCCGAGGCTATATGAACCACTTCCCCGCCGGCACTCGGATGGTAATCTTGGGCATAGCATTTTATCAAATCACCTCATTCTTTGGGGCACACGTGAGGAACACAAATGCAAACAAGCCTGAATGGTCCCCAGGACTATATACAACTGAAAACTCACACCCCAGAAGTGACTCGAACCCATACTCCCACAACTGGTATGTACAGGGACGCCTTAATCCGCTTGACCATCACGACCGGACAAAAGGAAGTGATAGCCGAGGCTATATGAACCACTTCCCCGCCGGCACTCGGATGGTAATCTTGGGCATAGCATTTTATCAAATCACCTCATTCTTTGGGGCACACGTGAGGAACACAAATGCAAACAAGCCTGAATGGTCCCCAGGACTATATACAACTGAAAACTCACACCCCAGAAGTGACTCGAACCCATACTCCCACAACTGGTATGTACAGGGACGCCTTAATCCGCTTGACCATCACGACCGGACAAAAGGAAGTGATAGCCGAGGCTATATGAACCACTTCCCCGCCGGCACTCGGATGGTAATCTTGGGCATAGCATTTTATCAAATCACCTCATTCTTTGGGGCACACGTGAGGAACACAAATGCAAACAAGCCTGAATGGTCCCCAGGACTATATACAACTGAAAACTCACACCCCAGAAGTGACTCGAACCCATACTCCCACAACTGGTATGTACAGGGACGCCTTAATCCGCTTGACCATCACGACCGGACAAAAGGAAGTGATAGCCGAGGCTATATGAACCACTTCCCCGCCGGCACTCGGATGGTAATCTTGGGCATAGCATTTTATCAAATCACCTCATTCTTTGGGGCACACGTGAGGAACACAAATGCAAACAAGCCTGAATGGTCCCCAGGACTATATACAACTGAAAACTCACACCCCAGAAGTGACTCGAACCCATACTCCCACAACTGGTATGTACAGGGACGCCTTAATCCGCTTGACCATCACGACCGGACAAAAGGAAGTGATAGCCGAGGCTATATGAACCACTTCCCCGCCGGCACTCGGATGGTAATCTTGGGCATAGCATTTTATCAAATCACCTCATTCTTTGGGGCACACGTGAGGAACACAAATGCAAACAAGCCTGAATGGTCCCCAGGACTATATACAACTGAAAACTCACACCCCAGAAGTGACTCGAACCCATACTCCCACAACTGGTATGTACAGGGACGCCTTAATCCGCTTGACCATCACGACCGGACAAAAGGAAGTGATAGCCGAGGCTATATGAACCACTTCCCCGCCGGCACTCGGATGGTAATCTTGGGCATAGCATTTTATCAAATCACCTCATTCTTTGGGGCACACGTGAGGAACACAAATGCAAACAAGCCTGAATGGTCCCCAGGACTATATACAACTGAAAACTCACACCCCAGAAGTGACTCGAACCCATACTCCCACAACTGGTATGTACAGGGACGCCTTAATCCGCTTGACCATCACGACCGGACAAAAGGAAGTGATAGCCGAGGCTATATGAACCACTTCCCCGCCGGCACTCGGATGGTAATCTTGGGCATAGCATTTTATCAAATCACCTCATTCTTTGGGGCACACGTGAGGAACACAAATGCAAACAAGCCTGAATGGTCCCCAGGACTATATACAACTGAAAACTCACACCCCAGAAGTGACTCGAACCCATACTCCCACAACTGGTATGTACAGGGACGCCTTAATCTGCTTGACCATCACGACCGGACAAAAGGAAGTGATAGCCGAGGCTATATGAACCACTTCCCCGCCGGCACTCGGATGGTAATCTTGGGCATAGCATTTTATCAAATCACCTCATTCTTTGGGGCACACGTGAGGAACACAAATGCAAACAAGCCTGAATGGTCCCCAGGACTATATACAACTGAAAACTCACACCCCAGAAGTGACTCGAACCCATACTCCCACAACTGGTATGTACAGGGACGCCTTAATCCGCTTGACCATCACGACCGGACAAAAGGAAGTGATAGCCGAGGCTATATGAACCACTTCCCCGCCGGCACTCGGATGGTAATCTTGGGCATAGCATTTTATCAAATCACCTCATTCTTTGGGGCACACGTGAGGAACACAAATGCAAACAAGCCTGAATGGTCCCCAGGACTATATACAACTGAAAACTCACACCCCAGAAGTGACTCGAACCCATACTCCCACAACTGGTATGTACAGGGACGCCTTAATCCGCTTGACCATCACGACCGGACAAAAGGAAGTGATAGCCGAGGCTATATGAACCACTTCCCCGCCGGCACTCGGATGGTAATCTTGGGCATAGCATTTTATCAAATCACCTCATTCTTTGGGGCACACGTGAGGAACACAAATGCAAACAAGCCTGAATGGTCCCCAGGACTATATACAACTGAAAACTCACACCCCAGAAGTGACTCGAACCCATACTCCCACAACTGGTATGTACAGGGACGCCTTAATCCGCTTGACCATCACGACCGGACAAAAGGAAGTGATAGCCGAGGCTATATGAACCACTTCCCCGCCGGCACTCGGATGGTAATCTTGGGCATAGCATTTTATCAAATCACCTCATTCTTTGGGGCACACGTGAGGAACACAAATGCAAACAAGCCTGAATGGTCCCCAGGACTATATACAACTGAAAACTCACACCCCAGAAGTGACTCGAACCCATACTCCCACAACTGGTATGTACAGGGACGCCTTAATCCGCTTGACCATCACGACCGGACAAAAGGAAGTGATAGCCGAGGCTATATGAACCACTTCCCCGCCGGCACTCGGATGGTAATCTTGGGCATAGCATTTTATCAAATCACCTCATTCTTTGGGGCACACGTGAGGAACACAAATGCAAACAAGCCTGAATGGTCCCCAGGACTATATACAACTGAAAACTCACACCCCAGAAGTGACTCGAACCCATACTCCCACAACTGGTATGTACAGGGACGCCTTAATCCGCTTGACCATCACGACCGGACAAAAGGAAGTGATAGCCGAGGCTATATGAACCACTTCCCCGCCGGCACTCGGATGGTAATCTTGGGCATAGCATTTTATCAAATCACCTCATTCTTTGGGGCACACGTGAGGAACACAAATGCAAACAAGCCTGAATGGTCCCCAGGACTATATACAACTGAAAACTCACACCCCAGAAGTGACTCGAACCCATACTCCCACAACTGGTATGTACAGGGACGCCTTAATCCGCTTGACCATCACGACCGGACAAAAGGAAGTGATAGCCGAGGCTATATGAACCACTTCCCCGCCGGCACTCGGATGGTAATCTTGGGCATAGCATTTTATCAAATCACCTCATTCTTTGGGGCACACGTGAGGAACACAAATGCAAACAAGCCTGAATGGTCCCCAGGACTATATACAACTGAAAACTCACACCCCAGAAGTGACTCGAACCCATACTCCCACAACTGGTATGTACAGGGACGCCTTAATCCGCTTGACCATCACGACCGGACAAAAGGAAGTGATAGCCGAGGCTATATGAACCACTTCCCCGCCGGCACTCGGATGGTAATCTTGGGCATAGCATTTTATCAAATCACCTCATTCTTTGGGGCACACGTGAGGAACACAAATGCAAACAAGCCTGAATGGTCCCCAGGACTATATACAACTGAAAACTCACACCCCAGAAGTGACTCGAACCCATACTCCCACAACTGGTATGTACAGGGACGCCTTAATCCGCTTGACCATCACGACCGGACAAAAGGAAGTGATAGCCGAGGATTAAGGCGTCCCTGTACATACCAGTTGTGGGAGTATGGGTTCGAGTCACTTCTGGGGTGTGAGTTTTCAGTTGTATATAGTCCTGGGGACCATTCAGGCTTGTTTGCATTTGTGTTCCTCACGTGTGCCCCAAAGAATGAGGTGATTTGATAAAATGCTATGCCCAAGATTACCATCCGAGTGCCGGCGGGGAAGTGGTTCATATAGCCTCGGCTATCACTTCCTTTTGTCCGGTCGTGATGGTCAAGCGGATTAAGGCGTCCCTGTACATACCAGTTGTGGGAGTATGGGTTCGAGTCACTTCTGGGGTGTGAGTTTTCAGTTGTATATAGTCCTGGGGACCATTCAGGCTTGTTTGCATTTGTGTTCCTCACGTGTGCCCCAAAGAATGAGGTGATTTGATAAAATGCTATGCCCAAGATTACCATCCGAGTGCCGGCGGGGAAGTGGTTCATATAGCCTCGGCTATCACTTCCTTTTGTCCGGTCGTGATGGTCAAGCGGATTAAGGCGTCCCTGTACATACCAGTTGTGGGAGTATGGGTTCGAGTCACTTCTGGGGTGTGAGTTTTCAGTTGTATATAGTCCTGGGGACCATTCAGGCTTGTTTGCATTTGTGTTCCTCACGTGTGCCCCAAAGAATGAGGTGATTTGATAAAATGCTATGCCCAAGATTACCATCCGAGTGCCGGCGGGGAAGTGGTTCATATAGCCTCGGCTATCACTTCCTTTTGTCCGGTCGTGATGGTCAAGCGGATTAAGGCGTCCCTGTACATACCAGTTGTGGGAGTATGGGTTCGAGTCACTTCTGGGGTGTGAGTTTTCAGTTGTATATAGTCCTGGGGACCATTCAGGCTTGTTTGCATTTGTGTTCCTCACGTGTGCCCCAAAGAATGAGGTGATTTGATAAAATGCTATGCCCAAGATTACCATCCGAGTGCCGGCGGGGAAGTGGTTCATATAGCCTCGGCTATCACTTCCTTTTGTCCGGTCGTGATGGTCAAGCGGATTAAGGCGTCCCTGTACATACCAGTTGTGGGAGTATGGGTTCGAGTCACTTCTGGGGTGTGAGTTTTCAGTTGTATATAGTCCTGGGGACCATTCAGGCTTGTTTGCATTTGTGTTCCTCACGTGTGCCCCAAAGAATGAGGTGATTTGATAAAATGCTATGCCCAAGATTACCATCCGAGTGCCGGCGGGGAAGTGGTTCATATAGCCTCGGCTATCACTTCCTTTTGTCCGGTCGTGATGGTCAAGCGGATTAAGGCGTCCCTGTACATACCAGTTGTGGGAGTATGGGTTCGAGTCACTTCTGGGGTGTGAGTTTTCAGTTGTATATAGTCCTGGGGACCATTCAGGCTTGTTTGCATTTGTGTTCCTCACGTGTGCCCCAAAGAATGAGGTGATTTGATAAAATGCTATGCCCAAGATTACCATCCGAGTGCCGGCGGGGAAGTGGTTCATATAGCCTCGGCTATCACTTCCTTTTGTCCGGTCGTGATGGTCAAGCGGATTAAGGCGTCCCTGTACATACCAGTTGTGGGAGTATGGGTTCGAGTCACTTCTGGGGTGTGAGTTTTCAGTTGTATATAGTCCTGGGGACCATTCAGGCTTGTTTGCATTTGTGTTCCTCACGTGTGCCCCAAAGAATGAGGTGATTTGATAAAATGCTATGCCCAAGATTACCATCCGAGTGCCGGCGGGGAAGTGGTTCATATAGCCTCGGCTATCACTTCCTTTTGTCCGGTCGTGATGGTCAAGCGGATTAAGGCGTCCCTGTACATACCAGTTGTGGGAGTATGGGTTCGAGTCACTTCTGGGGTGTGAGTTTTCAGTTGTATATAGTCCTGGGGACCATTCAGGCTTGTTTGCATTTGTGTTCCTCACGTGTGCCCCAAAGAATGAGGTGATTTGATAAAATGCTATGCCCAAGATTACCATCCGAGTGCCGGCGGGGAAGTGGTTCATATAGCCTCGGCTATCACTTCCTTTTGTCCGGTCGTGATGGTCAAGCGGATTAAGGCGTCCCTGTACATACCAGTTGTGGGAGTATGGGTTCGAGTCACTTCTGGGGTGTGAGTTTTCAGTTGTATATAGTCCTGGGGACCATTCAGGCTTGTTTGCATTTGTGTTCCTCACGTGTGCCCCAAAGAATGAGGTGATTTGATAAAATGCTATGCCCAAGATTACCATCCGAGTGCCGGCGGGGAAGTGGTTCATATAGCCTCGGCTATCACTTCCTTTTGTCCGGTCGTGATGGTCAAGCGGATTAAGGCGTCCCTGTACATACCAGTTGTGGGAGTATGGGTTCGAGTCACTTCTGGGGTGTGAGTTTTCAGTTGTATATAGTCCTGGGGACCATTCAGGCTTGTTTGCATTTGTGTTCCTCACGTGTGCCCCAAAGAATGAGGTGATTTGATAAAATGCTATGCCCAAGATTACCATCCGAGTGCCGGCGGGGAAGTGGTTCATATAGCCTCGGCTATCACTTCCTTTTGTCCGGTCGTGATGGTCAAGCGGATTAAGGCGTCCCTGTACATACCAGTTGTGGGAGTATGGGTTCGAGTCACTTCTGGGGTGTGAGTTTTCAGTTGTATATAGTCCTGGGGACCATTCAGGCTTGTTTGCATTTGTGTTCCTCACGTGTGCCCCAAAGAATGAGGTGATTTGATAAAATGCTATGCCCAAGATTACCATCCGAGTGCCGGCGGGGAAGTGGTTCATATAGCCTCGGCTATCACTTCCTTTTGTCCGGTCGTGATGGTCAAGCGGATTAAGGCGTCCCTGTACATACCAGTTGTGGGAGTATGGGTTCGAGTCACTTCTGGGGTGTGAGTTTTCAGTTGTATATAGTCCTGGGGACCATTCAGGCTTGTTTGCATTTGTGTTCCTCACGTGTGCCCCAAAGAATGAGGTGATTTGATAAAATGCTATGCCCAAGATTACCATCCGAGTGCCGGCGGGGAAGTGGTTCATATAGCCTCGGCTATCACTTCCTTTTGTCCGGTCGTGATGGTCAAGCGGATTAAGGCGTCCCTGTACATACCAGTTGTGGGAGTATGGGTTCGAGTCACTTCTGGGGTGTGAGTTTTCAGTTGTATATAGTCCTGGGGACCATTCAGGCTTGTTTGCATTTGTGTTCCTCACGTGTGCCCCAAAGAATGAGGTGATTTGATAAAATGCTATGCCCAAGATTACCATCCGAGTGCCGGCGGGGAAGTGGTTCATATAGCCTCGGCTATCACTTCCTTTTGTCCGGTCGTGATGGTCAAGCGGATTAAGGCGTCCCTGTACATACCAGTTGTGGGAGTATGGGTTCGAGTCACTTCTGGGGTGTGAGTTTTCAGTTGTATATAGTCCTGGGGACCATTCAGGCTTGTTTGCATTTGTGTTCCTCACGTGTGCCCCAAAGAATGAGGTGATTTGATAAAATGCTATGCCCAAGATTACCATCCGAGTGCCGGCGGGGAAGTGGTTCATATAGCCTCGGCTATCACTTCCTTTTGTCCGGTCGTGATGGTCAAGCGGATTAAGGCGTCCCTGTACATACCAGTTGTGGGAGTATGGGTTCGAGTCACTTCTGGGGTGTGAGTTTTCAGTTGTATATAGTCCTGGGGACCATTCAGGCTTGTTTGCATTTGTGTTCCTCACGTGTGCCCCAAAGAATGAGGTGATTTGATAAAATGCTATGCCCAAGATTACCATCCGAGTGCCGGCGGGGAAGTGGTTCATATAGCCTCGGCTATCACTTCCTTTTGTCCGGTCGTGATGGTCAAGCGGATTAAGGCGTCCCTGTACATACCAGTTGTGGGAGTATGGGTTCGAGTCACTTCTGGGGTGTGAGTTTTCAGTTGTATATAGTCCTGGGGACCATTCAGGCTTGTTTGCATTTGTGTTCCTCACGTGTGCCCCAAAGAATGAGGTGATTTGATAAAATGCTATGCCCAAGATTACCATCCGAGTGCCGGCGGGGAAGTGGTTCATATAGCCTCGGCTATCACTTCCTTTTGTCCGGTCGTGATGGTCAAGCGGATTAAGGCGTCCCTGTACATACCAGTTGTGGGAGTATGGGTTCGAGTCACTTCTGGGGTGTGAGTTTTCAGTTGTATATAGTCCTGGGGACCATTCAGGCTTGTTTGCATTTGTGTTCCTCACGTGTGCCCCAAAGAATGAGGTGATTTGATAAAATGCTATGCCCAAGATTACCATCCGAGTGCCGGCGGGGAAGTGGTTCATATAGCCTCGGCTATCACTTCCTTTTGTCCGGTCGTGATGGTCAAGCGGATTAAGGCGTCCCTGTACATACCAGTTGTGGGAGTATGGGTTCGAGTCACTTCTGGGGTGTGAGTTTTCAGTTGTATATAGTCCTGGGGACCATTCAGGCTTGTTTGCATTTGTGTTCCTCACGTGTGCCCCAAAGAATGAGGTGATTTGATAAAATGCTATGCCCAAGATTACCATCCGAGTGCCGGCGGGGAAGTGGTTCATATAGCCTCGGCTATCACTTCCTTTTGTCCGGTCGTGATGGTCAAGCGGATTAAGGCGTCCCTGTACATACCAGTTGTGGGAGTATGGGTTCGAGTCACTTCTGGGGTGTGAGTTTTCAGTTGTATATAGTCCTGGGGACCATTCAGGCTTGTTTGCATTTGTGTTCCTCACGTGTGCCCCAAAGAATGAGGTGATTTGATAAAATGCTATGCCCAAGATTACCATCCGAGTGCCGGCGGGGAAGTGGTTCATATAGCCTCGGCTATCACTTCCTTTTGTCCGGTCGTGATGGTCAAGCGGATTAAGGCGTCCCTGTACATACCAGTTGTGGGAGTATGGGTTCGAGTCACTTCTGGGGTGTGAGTTTTCAGTTGTATATAGTCCTGGGGACCATTCAGGCTTGTTTGCATTTGTGTTCCTCACGTGTGCCCCAAAGAATGAGGTGATTTGATAAAATGCTATGCCCAAGATTACCATCCGAGTGCCGGCGGGGAAGTGGTTCATATAGCCTCGGCTATCACTTCCTTTTGTCCGGTCGTGATGGTCAAGCGGATTAAGGCGTCCCTGTACATACCAGTTGTGGGAGTATGGGTTCGAGTCACTTCTGGGGTGTGAGTTTTCAGTTGTATATAGTCCTGGGGACCATTCAGGCTTGTTTGCATTTGTGTTCCTCACGTGTGCCCCAAAGAATGAGGTGATTTGATAAAATGCTATGCCCAAGATTACCATCCGAGTGCCGGCGGGGAAGTGGTTCATATAGCCTCGGCTATCACTTCCTTTTGTCCGGTCGTGATGGTCAAGCGGATTAAGGCGTCCCTGTACATACCAGTTGTGGGAGTATGGGTTCGAGTCACTTCTGGGGTGTGAGTTTTCAGTTGTATATAGTCCTGGGGACCATTCAGGCTTGTTTGCATTTGTGTTCCTCACGTGTGCCCCAAAGAATGAGGTGATTTGATAAAATGCTATGCCCAAGATTACCATCCGAGTGCCGGCGGGGAAGTGGTTCATATAGCCTCGGCTATCACTTCCTTTTGTCCGGTCGTGATGGTCAAGCGGATTAAGGCGTCCCTGTACATACCAGTTGTGGGAGTATGGGTTCGAGTCACTTCTGGGGTGTGAGTTTTCAGTTGTATATAGTCCTGGGGACCATTCAGGCTTGTTTGCATTTGTGTTCCTCACGTGTGCCCCAAAGAATGAGGTGATTTGATAAAATGCTATGCCCAAGATTACCATCCGAGTGCCGGCGGGGAAGTGGTTCATATAGCCTCGGCTATCACTTCCTTTTGTCCGGTCGTGATGGTCAAGCGGATTAAGGCGTCCCTGTACATACCAGTTGTGGGAGTATGGGTTCGAGTCACTTCTGGGGTGTGAGTTTTCAGTTGTATATAGTCCTGGGGACCATTCAGGCTTGTTTGCATTTGTGTTCCTCACGTGTGCCCCAAAGAATGAGGTGATTTGATAAAATGCTATGCCCAAGATTACCATCCGAGTGCCGGCGGGGAAGTGGTTCATATAGCCTCGGCTATCACTTCCTTTTGTCCGGTCGTGATGGTCAAGCGGATTAAGGCGTCCCTGTACATACCAGTTGTGGGAGTATGGGTTTGAGTCACTTCTGGGGTGTGAGTTTTCAGTTGTATATAGTCCTGGGGACCATTCAGGCTTGTTTGCATTTGTGTTCCTCACGTGTGCCCCAAAGAATGAGGTGATTTGATAAAATGCTATGCCCAAGATTACCATCCGAGTGCCGGCGGGGAAGTGGTTCATATAGCCTCGGCTATCACTTCCTTTTGTCCGGTCGTGATGGTCAAGCGGATTAAGGCGTCCCTGTACATACCAGTTGTGGGAGTATGGGTTCGAGTCACTTCTGGGGTGTGAGTTTTCAGTTGTATATAGTCCTGGGGACCATTCAGGCTTGTTTGCATTTGTGTTCCTCACGTGTGCCCCAAAGAATGAGGTGATTTGATAAAATGCTATGCCCAAGATTACCATCCGAGTGCCGGCGGGGAAGTGGTTCATATAGCCTCGGCTATCACTTCCTTTTGTCCGGTCGTGATGGTCAAGCGGATTAAGGCGTCCCTGTACATACCAGTTGTGGGAGTATGGGTTCGAGTCACTTCTGGGGTGTGAGTTTTCAGTTGTATATAGTCCTGGGGACCATTCAGGCTTGTTTGCATATATATATATATATATATATATATATATATATATATATATATATATATATATATATATATATATATATATATATATATATGACGATCATGAAATTGACTCGCGAGAAGGCGTCCAACAGGGTGACCCCCTTGCTCCTCTCCTTTTCTGCTTAGTCATCAAACAAGTCACAGAGGTCCTGTCCAGCGAGCTTAACATCTGGTTCTTGGATGATGGTACCCTAGCTGGTTCCCAACACTCCCTCCTGGAGGACATCAGAAAATTCCAGGAGCAAGGTGCAGTTTTAGGCCTCACCTTGAACCCTTCTAAATGTGAAATAATATGTTCCAACCAGGGCATCGTAGAGAGAATAGAGGGTCTTCTGCCAAATATCCATAAAACTAAACCTGAAGACAGCACACTCCTAGGAGCTCCCCTGGGGTTGAAAGCCTTCGATGAGGTCCTTGATAAGAAAATCGCCGACCTTAAGAGGATGGATGGGAGGATTGAGGATATTGATGCACTCTACCTCATGATGCACTCTACCTCATCACCAGATGTCTGTCCCTCCCCTGGTTAACCTACTTTGTGAGGTGTTCACCATCTTACAGTAGCCAAAAACTAAGTGAGTATGACCGGTTACTGAAATCAATGCTAGAAAAAGCCCTTAACCTCTCTCTCGATGACCTACAGTGGAAACAAGCCTCCCTTCCTGTAAGACTTGGGGGCCTCGGAGTTCGAACAGCAACGCAAATCGCTGTTCCATCCTTCCTGTCCTCCTTATCAACATCCGGCGACCTTGTGAAGGAAATTCTACCTGCCCACTTACATCAGCTGGCAGGTGTACATGATCCCAATTTTACACGCTGTGCCACAGAGTGGGCCTCTCGTGCAAACCAATCACCTCAACCACCATCCCCAAAAGCCCACAAGCAATCCAGCTGGGATGGCCCCATTGTAGACCAAGTTGCTGCAGAGTGCCTGGGTGCTGCAACAACACAACACGACATTGCTCGCCTCACAGCAGTAACAACACCACATGCAGGGGATTTCCTGTTAGCAACCTCAATGTCGGCAACTGGCACGCGTCTCACACCACACGCCCTCCGAATTGCTGTGGCCCTCCGCCTTGCTGCCCCAATCCACACCAGATATAGGTGTATTTGCGGCGAGGTGGTGGCTGACAGGTACGGCCACCATGGCCTACTCTGCCAAAGCACAGGGGGATGGCACTGAAGGCACAGTGAAGTAAACGACATCATCAAGAGGAGCCTCACCACAGCTGGATGCCCAGCTGAAAGAGAGCCCCGTTACCTAACGCCCCGTAACTCTGATGCTCTTATTGGTCGCCCGGATGGTATCACAGTGAACCCCTGGAAGAATGGCAAGCAGCTGGTATGGGACTACACATGCGTATCAACCCTGGCTAACACCTACATTAACCTCAGTGTTCCACAACCAGGTGGTGCTGCCACCCACAGGGAAGCAGCCAAATCCCGTAAGTATAGAGAACTGGAGCACCACTACAATTTTGTCCCCATTGCTTCTGAGACACTCGGCGCCTGGGGTGAAAGTGCTACCAGTTTTTTTAAGGAACTGGGTTCTAGGCTCATTGAAACGACAAGGGACCCAAGAGCTGCAAGCTTTCTTTTCCAGCGCCTCAGTGTGGCGATACAGAGGGGAAATGCGCACTGCATCCAGGGCTCCTGCCCGCCATCTGAGGAGCTGGAGGAACTCGACAACCTATGATAACCATCTTTGTAACCCATATGTAACTCCTTTTTTGTAACAAAGTTCAAATAAAGAAAATATATATGTGTACATACAAAAGAATGGGGGTGGTAGGAGATAATATTAGTGTTCAGGGAGAAACCACAAGGTCTCCTCTGAATACTTTTTATTTTCTTCTCCGAGGCTATGGGTCCCCACATTGGCACCAGAGGTGGTACCCTAACAAACTTTCTATATATATATATATATATATATATATATATATATATATATATATATATATATATATATATATATATATATATATATATATATATATATACACAATATATATATATGTATATATATACAATATATATATATATGTATATATATATATACAATTAACTGATTATTATATTCTCATTTCATTTCATATAATAATATATTTCAGGGTTGAACTATGGTCTACATCAGGGGTCCTCAAACTTTTCAATGTAAGGGCCACATTATATATTTTCCATATTTATGCGGGCCGGAGGGATAAAAAATGAAAAAAAAACAAAAAACAAATCAGTGCCAGTAATTTAATTTCCTCAAATATTAAAGTATAAACATGGAAAAATTAAAACATATCTTTTTGGAAAAAATCAGGGTAAACTAAATAGATTCCTGCCTTTAGTTTTATGCAACCAAATTAGTGTGACGAATGATACTGTCGTTTTGACTTCAAAATTTCATTAAAATCAGGTTCCAGATTAGATGAGCCAATTGTAAGAATTGATTTCAAGTGATCATCAGACAAATTTGCTCGATAGTTAGATTTCACATACTTCATTTTGGAAAAAGTTTGTTCACACAAGTATGTTGAACCAAAAATGGACACAAAACTACAAGCAAACTTTATCAAATTTGGAAACTGATCTGGCTGCAGGCATTTATAAAACTCAATCAGATTTCCTTCTCTATACTTATCTTTCAGTCTGTCATCTGCCTGGAGATCAATAATTTCCATTTAAAATTGAGTTGGAAGATTTTCAGCATTGCAGTCAAATGGATTATGAAAGAGCCTGATTTCATTTGCTTTGGCATCAAGGTCAGCATATCGCTTCTGAAACTGTTTTTTCAAATCTGAAATTATTTCATTTGCAAATGAAAAAGGAAATGACCTGCATGAAATTTTTCACAACATGGAAAATGAGCAAAATTCTTAACCTTCACCTGGCCTTCAAGTAGCCCAAGTTTTGCTCTGAATGCCTTGACATGAACAAAGTAGTCACTGATCAAATTTGTTTTGCCTTGCAATTTCAGATTCAAGTTATTCATATGACCTGTCATATCTGCAAAAAATGCCAATTTCCAAATCCATTCACATTCTGATAATAATAGCTGAGGGTTATTTTTCTCTGTGAGAAATAAATCAATTTCTAATCTGAGCTCAAAGAAATGCAGCAAAACCTTTCCACAACTAAGCCATCTAACTGCTGTATAATAAGGCAAGTTAACAAACTCCGCATCAATTTCTTTCAAGAAATCACGGAACTGGCGATGGTTGAGTGCATGAGATCTAATGAAATTAACCACAGAAACAACAGGTTTCATGACACAAGACATATCAACATATTTTAGGCACAATGCTTGTTGATGGATAAGGCAATGCAGAAAAATGGGTTTTGAGAATCCTCCAACCTCACAAGCTGTTGTAATTTGCCCAACCAAACCCTTCTTTGTCCCAGACATATTCTTTCCTCCATCAATTGTCACACACTGCACTTGTTTCCATTCCAGGTTATATTCTGTCATAGTTTTACTTACTTCATTGAAAATGTCCTCTCCAGTTGTTGTGGTGTGCATGCTGTGAACTGATGCTAATTCTTGGCTCACATTAAATTCACTATCAACACCACGAATGAATACTAAGAGCTGAGAAGTATCACACACATCAGTTGATTCATCCAACGCAAGAGAATACCAACAAAATCTTTTTGTTTTTTCCTTTATTTGCCGAATTATGTCGCCTCCTAAATCTTCAATTCTACGAGCAACAGTATTTGACCCAAGACTTATCATTTTGAAGAGGTTTACTTTTTCTGGACATACCTCTCCTGCTGCTTCCACTATACACTCTTTTATGATACTACCATCAGTGAAAGGTTTTCCTTTTTTAGCCAACACATAGGCAACTTTGTAACTGGCTCTAGTTGAAGTTTCATTTTCAGATTTTTTCTTACTGAAAACAGCTTGTTGAGAATGCAGACTGTGCTGAAATGATTCAAACTTTTTAGTGCGTTCTGCTCCTGTGATGTGAGAATAACTTGAGCCATGTTTAGATTCATAGTGCCGACGAATATTGTATTCCTTCAGAACAGCAACACTGTCTCTACATATTATGCATAAAGCTTTATCATTTGCTATCACAAAAAAGTACTTTATCTTCCATTCGTCATTGAACCGACGGCACTCAATGTCCACTTTTCTTTTCTTTATCTTTTCCATATCTGAAAACATAAGGGTAAAATAAATGAAATAAATTCTACAGGAAAAAAACAGCTTGTATGTGGTGTTAAAAAGCATAGCATATTATTATAAAGTGGTAAATATTATGGCAACAGCTTTCGTTGATAAACTTAATGGTTATCATTTTAACTATTTTAAACATGCAATATTTTTGGCTACAATAGTATTATTGCTATTTTGTATAACTAAGATAAAGGCATTGTCAAAGTACAGAGAAAAGAATATTGTACAGTGTTTGTGCTCCCTGAAACGGAAGCAGCGAAGCCCCACTCGCCCTCCATCCCCACAATATACAGTTATACACAACTGATTGGTTGTAATGCACAACACATACCTACCAGTATTAGTATCTGTGCGTCACACTATCGAGAGAGAGGAAAACTGACTCGGGTTGAGCGCCACCAGTCAGCAGCCCCAGCTTTGAATAATTCTGCGATGCCATTCGTACGATAATTATTTTTTCAAGGCCACCACACAGGGATTTGTTTGGAGGGCCGGATGAAATTATGTGGCAGGCCGGATGTGGCCCGCAGGCCATAGTTTGGAGACCCCTGGTCTACATATAATCATAACAATAGAGTAACAGTATCTGGACTTACACTGATTCAACAACAGGCGGAGGTAGGCGAATGTAGCAGGAAAGGTGTAATTATGGCCGTTGGTGTTGAGTGGGAAGCATGTGGACATGAGGATGGCCACAGCGGGCAGCACCACCAGCGCCGCCACGATGGCCGCCCACACCAGTGGCTCCAGAGGGAACAGGAAGCCCCATGGGTTCACCTCTGACCGTCCTCGAGCTCCAAGGATCTTAGAATAGTCTATTAGGATTGGCTTCGTGAAGTCCACCACCTCAGCTCGGACTCCACTTACCCCGAAGGGACCGACAGCCATATCTACTTCCTTCATTTGAAAAGACAAGACACATTCTAATCAGTAAAACAATAACACAGTAATCGGTCAGCAAAACATCAGGTACACAAGTTGCTTGCTTAATATTAGAGAGAACACTGTCACACTGTCTTTCATGCCATGTGATGAAACTGAATAAAGTGACGTCTTCTTAACACACCTTTTCATCCTATTGCAAGTCATAAAAACCAAGTATCTCACATGCCGAACGGCATATGGATTATTTTAAGTAAGTTTTTGAGATATGATGCGTGTAATTTGAATTAAGTTGGATTTTTAATAACTTTGTGGGAAGCCTACAGGGCCACCTCAACATGACAGATGGCAAGAATTGCATCGAGAAGCAAATTTTGACGCCAGATATGCTCGATGAGGGGTAGTAAAATGAAAGGTTGCATGCAACATGCTCAACAAATCGAGGAGTGACCTTGGGGTACATGCTCAACGGAAAGCACCTAAGTGACGCAAGGCAGGCGGGTAAAACTTTATTGTACTTCAAACACTTTTATGCCAGAGTTCATGTTGTTGCTGACTCAAAGAAATTATTGGATTTCGAGAGTAACATGAGTCAAACAGGGAGAAGGCAACGTTATCAAATGAAGCGTCCAAGTAGAACTTTCTGGGAAATAATTTTGGACGAATTTTGAATGTTGCAAAGAAATTGCAACTCAGAAAATCGTTCGTGATCTGAGATCATCGAGTCAACCTAAACGGCTGGAAAGGATGACCTTATGATGCCTTTCATAAGGTCATATTATCACCAGCCTATTTAATATGTGACCGTCCGAAATAGAGTACAATCCTGGCCAGCATGAGTCAACAGTTCTGGAGTTAAGGTGAGCAGTGAATTACCATTTGCAGACCTGCTACCAAAGAAACTCTGTGGTCAATGAAAGATGAAGGAGATTCTGAATGAGCCACTTAAAAGAAAGATACCAAGTGAAGAACTTTTGGGAAGAGCGAAGCCCATAATTGCTTTCATCGGAAAGGGGCAGAAGACGATGTTGTCAAGAACTGATTACCAATTTAGGTAAATCATTTTATCCCTCCCTTTCACCTTGATTTATGCTGTTCTGAACAACAGATAAGATTATTATTATTATTATTGAGAAAATCAGTAGGAGCCAGGAGGAGGATTCAAATGCACACACTTGGTACTTCCAAGCCCATACCATAGACCACTATACCAGGAAATAAAAGCATTGCAATCTGTTATTCAACTGAATCCTCGAGGGGTCTGAGGCTTTTGGTAAAACCCAATCAGGATTTCACACAATGCCCCCTTGCACTCTGGCTGTGGTCCTGTAGTTCTACATCCAACGCTTCCCTTCAGATGCTCAGTGAGATCACATTAAGATGATAGTAGTAGGCATCCGTCAATCCCGTGGGATTATGGAGTTGTGCCCTGGGTGTCTAGTTGGATGCAACGCCTGCTGTGGCTGTGAAGGCCAACCCGAGAATGACAGTCCGACTGCAGCGAGCGCAGATAAACGCCGAAGCGGGTGCGTCTGACAGTGGTCGAGACCTCCTCTGAAGTCTATTATCCTCTGCCTGCCTCTTCAGGTCATCCTCGAATTGCTGGAGTCCCTTCTGCACTTTGCATATCCAGGCAGATCTGTCCGCAGTTACTGCCTCCCAAGTGTTGATGTCGATGTTCAGCTGCTTAAGGTCGCGTTTGCAGGCGTCTTTGAAACGCAGCTGAGGTCTTCCGGTGGGTCTCCTTCCTGATGCCAGTTCTCCACACAAGAGGTCCTTCGGTATGTGGCCATCTTCCATGCGTGTGACATGTCCCAACCATCGACTGGGTCTCTGCTTCAGGAGAAGGAACATTGAAAGGACTCCTGTTCTGTCGAGTACTGTGTTGTTGGTGACATGGTCTTTCCACATGATGTCAAGGATGTGTCTCAGGTTCCGCATGTGAGTGATATTGAGCCGTCTCCTCCGGCGAGAGCGCAGGGTCTAGGGTTAGGAGCCGTAGAGAAGTGTACTCACCATACATGCCATGTAGACTTGTGTCTTGGTGTGCACTGTCAGTTTGGCCTTTTCCCAAACCCGCTTTGTGAGCCTGGCCAGTGTTGTTACAACCTTCCCGATACGCCTGTTGAGCTCAGTATCCAGGGAAAGGGTGTCTGAGATTGTGGAACCCAGGTACACAAACTCGTGAACTGCCTCCAGCACATAGTCTGCGATGTTTATGCAGGGTAGCTTATTGACTTCTTGTCCCATCACCTGTGTCTTCTTCAGGCTGATTGTCAGGCCGAATGCGGAACAGGCTGCGACAAAGCGGTTGAGTAGCTGCTGCAGGCCTTCTGCTGTGTGTGTGGTGATCGCTGCGTCGTCGGCGAAGAGGAACTCCCTGAGGATTCTCATCTGTACTTTCGTCTTTGCTCGGAGTCTGGATAGATTATAGAACTTTCCATCAGATCTTGTGCAGAGATAGATGCCCTCTGTGGTTGTTCCAAAGGCATGCTTGATGAGAATCGCGAAGAAGATACCAAACAGGGTTGGAGCAAGAACGCACCCCTGTTTAACACCACTGTTGATGTTGAATGGTTCAGAAGTTGAGCCGTCGTACACGACTGTTCCCTTCATATCCTTGTGGAACAATTGTATCATGATGAGTAGGGTGGGTGGGCAGCCAATTTTGGCCAAGATCTTGAAGAGTCCGTCCCTGCTCACGAGGTTGAAGGCCTTTGTAAGGTCAATGAAGGTGATGTACAGGGCTTTTCTGTACTCCCTGCACTTTTCTTGAAGCTGTTTAAGGGAGAACACCATGTCAGTGGTCGACCTCTCTGCTCGTTAACAGCTCTGTGACTCAGGGTACACTCTTTCAGCAAGACTCTGAAGCCTGACCAAGACGACCCTGGCAAAGAGTTTGCCGACGATGCTGAGGAGTGAGATGCCGCGATAGTTGTTGACATCGCGCTTCTGTCACCTTTATTTTTATAGAGTGAGAAGACGTTTGCATCTCTCATATCTAGTGGTACCAAGCCGTTCCTCCCGCACTGGAACAGAAGTTTACAAAGCTCAGTTTTAAGTGTTCCAAGAGCAGACTTGAGAACTTCAAGCGGAATCCCGTCGTTTCCTGGGGCCTTCCCCGAGGAAAGTGAATACAGTGCTTTCTCAACTGGTTCCACAGTCGGTTCAAGGTCAAGTTCTTCCATGATGGGCAGGCACTCGATTGCATCCAAAGCCTCTACGCTGACCAAGTTCTCTCTGGAGTAGAGTTCGGAGTAATGTTCCTCCCAGCGATTCAAATGTTGATCACGGTCTTTAATGATCTCTCCAGTGGCTGACTTCAGAGGAGTCGTCCTGTTTTGTGTAGGGCCTGTTGCCTGTTTGATCCTTTCGCACATGCCTCTTATGTTGCCGACAGTGGCCGCAGTCTGGCTGCTAGAACGGAGTCAGAGCCAGTAATCGTTAGCACAGCGCCTCGCAGTTTGTTGAACTCTATTGCGGGAAGTACAGAGGGCCTGTAGGTTCCTTTCTGAGGGCAGGTTCTTGTAGGATGAGAGAGCTCGTCTCTTTTCCTCTACGAAAGGAACAGTTCCTCTGCACTGGCCTCGAACCAATCTTGTTCTGCCTCTTACCGAAAGTGAACATGGCAGTGTTGAAAATAGTGCCCTTGAGATGTGACCACCTTTCACTTGCGCTATCACAGGGTGGTACAGGAATGGCATTTACTAGCGCAGCAGTGAATTCCTCCACATTGTGAAGGTCACGGGTCTTGTTTACGTTAATGCGTGGTCTTCCTTCCTTCTTTGCTCAGTGGATTTTCCGGGGCTGGAACTTTACTCTACTAACGACGAGAGAGTGGTCGATGTTACAGTCTGCGTTCTAGAAGCTGCGGGTCAGTTTGACGTTTCTCAGATTGCTACGCCCCATAAGCACCAGGTCGAGTTGGTGCCAATGCTTAGACCTGGGGTGTCTTCAGGAAACCTTGTGTTGGGGCATGGTGTCGAAGAAAGAATTGGTGATGCAGAGATCATGACGACAGCAGAACTCCAGGAGGCGCTGTACACTCTCATTCATCTTCCCAAATCCAAACTGGCCCAGGCAGGAAGGCCAAGAGCTGTCATCAGAACCAACTCATGCATTACAGTCTCCAGGAGGAAGACTGGTTCTTGTTGAGGTATGTCTCTGAGAGTTAGGCCGAGGTCATCATAGAACTCGTGATCGTCATAGAAGATGATATATCAATGAGAAAATCAGTAAGAGCCATGAGAAGGATTTGAACCCGCACACTTGGTATGCAGCCCGAGTGCACGGAACATTGTGTGAAACCCTGATTGGACTTAATTGAAAGCCTTCGGAACCATAGAGCTTTCAGTGGAATCCAAAGTTGCTATGCATCTATATGGAGGTGCAGTGACCTAGAGTATTGATTTGGGAGTACTAAGGAGTGTGGGTTCAAATCCTCTTCATGGCTCCTATTGATTTTCTCATTGATATATCACGTTAATGTGAATTCATTGTGCAATATTAGTATGATTACTTTGATCATGCATATGTCATGTTTCATTATATTACGGGCATTTTTTGACATGTGGTAATTTTCATGATGATACTATAAGAAGTAGATTTAGCTCTGCAGAATTATTGTAGGCTATTGACTGGTAACATTTTCAGAGCAGAAAGAAAATGTAAATTCTGAACTCTAAGTAAAGTAAATAAATAAGATTTGTTTGTGCATTTAAAGTGATAGTTGCTCTGAGACTTAAGATTGAAAGAGTGCAATAATTTCTCTTTGTTCAATTTTAATGAAACTTTTTTGACAAAATAGAACTGGTAAGACCTCCTACTGACAGAAGTTTTAACTCCGTGAGACAAATATTAGAAAAAAAATAAAATCATTGAGTTTATCACTGAAAAACATATTTCCACAAATCTGACTTGAATACAACTTTAAAATATTCAGAATTTTACATTTATTACACTTAGCTATCGTAGGAGCATCTAATCTTGACCAGACCTTGAACTTTTTTTCAGTATGTGTCTAGTTGTAGTAAAAAATAAAATTGTGACGCTCTCCCCCCCCCCAAAAAAAAAAATGCACTAAATTTAAACTTTTGAAAATATCTAACGTTAAGATTAAGATTTCCAAGTTAGATAAAAATCTTCCTATGTAATGTGCAGAGCTACATACTTTGCACATATTAAGTAGATTTCATGACAATTGTTTAATTAGAAAAAAAATCTAATTTACGCAGAAATGACGTCATGCGCAGTTCGGTGCGGGCGAGGGTGCGGCGACACGGAAAAGTGAATACTCGTTTCAGGTTTCTCATCCTAATTCTCGTGCTACGTCGTTCGTTTTGGTATCATTGTGTTCGCAATAGAATTCCCTACAGGGGCTTTGTTTTTCCATATTGGTTTCAAAGTTCATTGCCATGTTTCCTATCGTGTCAATGGCTTGTTTGTGTGTATGTAATTTGTGCTTGTTTGCATTTCTATTCATGTTCTTGAGTTTCTGCTTATGTGCCATGCTTAATATTCATTGTAAACTTTTGTCGCTCTGTAATATAATTTTTTATTGTCATTATTGTATTTAATTTTATAAATAAAAAAATCCACGACCACTCACGGGGTTGGTATGGGGGTGCATAATATATAAATGAATTGAAATGAAAACCTTGCGAAAATTATGAAAAACTGTATAACTTAAAAGTATTCTTTAGTGTAAGTGAACTACTAAGATGTAACAATTCAACACCGATCGCCTAGCAACAAGCGTTCCACCTATATCATAAATTACAATGATGATAATGAGTGCGAATTTGATTGTCACTCTCACTGAAAATTCAAATAAGCTTTTTGCCAATATAACTGACATTTTTTTATTTATATATACAAGAGTTGTTACATTCTTGCACAGCCACTAGTACACGTAGCGTGTCGGGCAAGTCCTTAATCCTATGTTTCCTGGAATACGACCCCCCACGAAGGATCGTTTTAACAACCAGGTACCCATTTTACTATTGAGTTAAACAGAGGCTACAGTTTAGGATTTTCACCCAGTAAATCCTCCCGGCCAGGATACGAACCCACGACAAATCCGTCGCAGAACGCCAGGCGAGCATCTTACCACTATGCCATGGAGACTGTCATTTTATATCCTTCAAGTGCAGTTCTTCTTTTATTTAATTTTGTGTCCTGTTAGAACTGTGTTTGAGTTCACCATAACATTTACTGTTACTTGCTTCAGGTGCTCAAACTGAATGAACATAAAATACTTGCATGCAACACTCACTGAATTTAACTAGGATTCGTTGAGTGCAGTAAAGGACCTCAGGTCATGTGTTCAGACACCGAGGACAAGTGAGACCAGGACAAACAGTTATTCCCACAGTGATACTAGAGGTAAAGGCTGAAGGGTCTCAACTATATGGGTAGATTTGACTAGGGGCACTCACTTTCCCTTACAATGACTAATAAATATGGCGTTTAGTAGTCAGTGATTTTGTTAGAACTGTGAGTACAGGACATGGAAGTTACAGTACTCCGACAACGAGAGCTGAAGGTGACTTTTTGCAGTTTCCGTTACTTTGGGGACGAGCGAGGTGCAACGAGAAGGCACGAGGGTCACCCTCACAACTTTCTGGTAAACTGCATTCTGGTTAAGGGTGACTGGGATGAGTGGTCCCTCTGGGTCTGTAACTGTCTTTTTGTTGTCATTAAATCATGTGGTGGGACATGTCTCGCAAGAGTTACACACACTTATGTCACATAAACTAAAGGTACTCGAGAGTGATTCAACACTGCATGCCCTATCGAACATTTCCCAGATGTTTACGAAAATCTATTTTGTTTTCATCTTATTGCAGCGCTTGAAATTTAGCTTTGTAATAGTTTATTATTATTTTCCATCAATGAGAAAATATCAATACTGGACAAACTTACCTGCGTGATGACCATCCCCAACATGCCTGACCAGGTACCATCTTCACGTTTAAGGCCCCAAGACCCATCAGGGGGCCTCAAGTATATGTACCTGGAGCCGAGAAAACCTAGATTGTTTCAGTGTATAATAACATGTAGAACACCAATATCTTGCATCATTATGTTTGCGTTACGCGAATCACTAACTGATGAAATGTATTTAATTACATTTAAAAGCCATTTTGATATATAACTCTTGTCAGGTCACTAAATTTTATTAAAACAAAATTGTAAATAATTTTTGTAAGTAAATGTAGTTTATATTCTACATTAACATGGACTTTACGGCGTTGGAAACATAGGGAATGCGACATTCCATTGGTTTAAAATTAACACTTGTTTAGTATGTTAGTTAATGTACAAAATTAATTATCATCTGCTCTTATGTAATTGTAATCTGTAACTTGCAAAAAGGCAAGAGACCTGGAGAGGTAAGATTTATTCCAGGTATCATGCTGGTTCTAGAAACTGTAACTTACGAGAAATTGAGCGTCTTGGCCAGGTAGGTTACAAGGTCTGCCAAGGGTCCTGAAAATGTTATCATCTCTGCTTGGCGGGGCTCAGATTCCTCCTGGGTAACTAATGTCAGCATTGGACATATCTCCGCTGCAACCTTCAGAGTCGGTCGCTGAGCAAATCTGACACCAGATTACATTATTATAGTGTTTTGTCACTACAATATGCCTGTAAATTGCTTTATAATTCAATTATAAGTAATCATTGGTCAAGCATCTTAACAATTTACACATTATTTCTTAATAAGTACATAAAAAGTTGATATGAATTATGCCTGTAAAAATGTACCTGAAGATTACAGAATTGTTTTAATATACATGGGCTATACATGACCTTTGTAATATATTTAGCTGTAAGGCAATACATCACGTAGAAGGGATATGGGGACAAGGATCTGGGATAGTACGGAGGCAAGATGTTCACAGTTCGAAAATGACTTAACCTAACCTAACAAAGTATAAGATGCGTGTTCAAGGAAAGGAACACACTTAAACTTACTATGTATATCAATAAAACAGAATGTCTGCTTGTCTGTCTATTAGTCTATTAAAAGTTTGTCCAGACATTTGCGGCTAGCTAATCAAAACCTTTCAGGGAAATAGGTCAGGGAGAAGGGTAAGGAAAATGATGAAGGGTTAGGAAAGGTGGTGAAGTGTAAGGAAGGTGGTGAAGTGTAGGGAAGGTGGTGAAGTGTAGGGAAGGTGGTGAAGTGTAGGGAAGGTGGTGAAGTGTAAGGAAGGTGGTGAAGTGTAGGGAAGGTGGTGAAGTGTAGGGAAGGTGGTGAAGTGTAAGGAAGGTGGTGAAGTGTAGGGAAGGTGGTGAAGTGTAAGGAAGGTGGTGAAGTGTAGGGAAGGTGGTGAAGTGTAAGGAAGGTGGTGAAGTGTAGGGAAGGTGGTGAAGTGTAAGGAAGGTGGTGAAGTGTAGAGAAGGTGGTGAAGTGTAGGGAAGGTGGTGAAGTGTAGGGAAGGTGGTGAAGTGTAAGGAAGGTGGTGAAGTGTAAGGAAGGTGGTGAAGTGTAGGGAAGGTGGTGAAGTGTAGGGAAGGTGGTGAAGTGTAGGGAAGGTGGTGAAGTGTAGGGAAGGTGGTGAAGTGTAAGGAAGGTGGTGAAGTGTAGGGAAGGTGGTGAAGTGTAAGGAAGGTGGTGAAGTGTAAGGAAGGTGGTGAAGTGTAGGGAAGGTGGTGAAGTGTAGGGAAGGTGGTGAAGTGTAGGAAAGGTTGTGAAGTGTAAGGAAGGTGGTGAAGTGTAAGGAAGGTGGTGAAGTGTAGTGAAGGTGGTGAAGTGTAGGGAAGGTGGTGAAGTGTAGGGAAGGTGGTGAAGTGTAGGGAAGGTGGTGAAGTGTAGGGAAGGTGGTGAAGTGTAGGGAAGGTGGTGAAGTGTAGGGAAGGTGGTGAAGTGTAAGGAAGGTGGTGAAGTGTAGGGAAGGTGGTGAAGTGTAGGGAAGGTGGTGAAAGGTAGAGCAGGTGGTGACGGGTAGGGAAGTTGATGAAAGGAAGAGGTGGTGAAGGGTAGGGAAAAAGGTGAATGGTAGGGAAGGTGGTGATGTGTTGAAGGGATGAAGGGTAGGGAAGGGGGTGAAGGGTCGGGAAGTTGGTGAATGGTAGGGAAGATGGTGAAGGGTCGGGAAGGTGGTGGTGAAGGTGGAAGGTTCCACCTTCCACCTTCCTTCGGTAGGTGGAAGGTTCCCTACTCCACCTACCGAAGGTGGAGTAGGGAAGGTATTTGTGGGTAATGAAGGTGGTGGTGGATACTGAAGGTGTTGATGGGTAGAGAAGGTGGTGAAGTGTTGAGAAGGTGGTGAAGTGTTGGGAAGGTGGTGAAGTGTTGGGAAGGTGGTGAAGGGTAGGGAAGGTGGTTGTGAGTAGGAAAGGTGGGGAAGGGTTAGAAAGGTGGTAGTGGGTAATGAAGATGGTGGTGGATAGGGAGGGTGGTTAAGGGAAGGGAATGTGTTGAAGGACATGGAAGATGGGAAAGGTGGTGTAGGGTAGGGAAGGTAGTGAAGGTAGTGAAGAGTAGGAATGGTGGTAAAGAGTAGGAAAGGTAAGGAAATTAAGTGAAAATGGTTGAAGGTAAGGGAAGGAAGTGAAGGGTAGGGACGGTAGAGAAAGGTAGGAGAAGGTGAAGGAGATGGAAGGCAATGAAGGGTTGGAAATGATATAATGGGCAAGAAGGTTTACCAATAAGAGGGAGAGTGGGACAGATTGTAGTTGAGATGGTTACAGTTATGAAGATGTGAGTAGTGAAGATGGTTACAATGATGAAGATGTGATTAAAGTTGGTATTGTGAACCTCATATAGACTCGTGACATAGGCTCCGCCCCAACACGACAGTTATTCATCAATTGGTCCTACCGAGGATCAGGAAAAAAAGTTGTAATATTGTATGGCGGGTTGGGTGTGGCACTGTTGGATGATACAGAGAAGGCAGTGTGGAAACACTGAGATGTCACTGAACATTTTAGGAGCAACAGGAGTGGATGGTAACAGTGTCTGGGAATTCCCTAACGTTACGAAACTGGATGACGTCATCACCAGCCAATGTGGAAGACGCAAGGGAATGATGTGTTGTGTTCAAAAAGGCTTTGCATCATGTGCAAGGGGTTTGCGACATCACTTATCAGTGTGAGGTCAAGGATGATTCAC
The DNA here is from genome assembly GCF_040958095.1 of Procambarus clarkii. Lineage (NCBI taxonomy): Eukaryota > Metazoa > Arthropoda > Malacostraca > Decapoda > Cambaridae > Procambarus > Procambarus clarkii. The sequence continues at coordinate 50,423,207 of NC_091156.1, forward strand.
GCAATTCGCTGCTGCTTAGAAGACTGAGCACATTTCTTGTCTTTTGGCGAAGAAAACTGCAGTGAACTGCGACTTAGGTCAGTGTTGTAAGGAAGAAGAGGGCGATTGTGGTGTTTGTCTCGACGTGTGAGACCATAAGGGTGGTCTGAAGACAAGAGTACGTGAGCATACCCAGGTAATCAGTCTACTGAGGTAGACATGAGAGGAGGTCCGGTTGTCCAAGGTGAGGGCTTGTTGACAGGTGAGCTGAGTTGCTACCTGGGTATTGACCCCCACACCCAAGTCAGAATAAAGACGTCGACAGTGTTGGTTGAATTAATAATTTTTGGTCGAGAGATAAACTCTTGGCGAGAGATAAACTCTTGGCGCCATATTGACTGTGGAAGCCAGTGTTGTGACTCCAGTAAATTTGCGGTAAGAGCCTTTTGACTTGTGTATTGAGATTATGAGCCCAGTGATCATATATTGATGTTTAGACACATGAATTAGGAATGTATAGTGACTGAAGTGATATTAGAGAATTAAGATGAAAAAGTATGAGGGAGGTGAGAGTGACACATTCGCTCGACATTGGTTGATCTTTAACTGCCACTGAATGGACTGCAGGCGGAGATTTTTAGTGTGGACTCGCCAGCAGGGAAGGTACCCTCCACGGTGAGAGCCAACAGTGTGAAGGGAGTAATGGACAATTCATTTTAATTATTGTCTGGTTGTTCAAGGATGGTAGAATAATTTGTGTTATGGTAAACTTGCAGGCGTGTGAATGGTAGTTGCCGGTTTCGGCATGGTGGCTGTAAAGAGTTCAGATCCATTCGAGGACTTGTTGGTTGATGGTTCAACAGTTGGTTTGCAGGAGGATAAATCGGCAGGGAAGAAGTTTAATCGAGTATAAGGAGAATTAATCTACAGTTGATACACAGAGATCGTTGGACATCTTTGTTTGTATGAGATCATTGAATCAGTATATTGGATGCAGTGAATGGAGGTGACAGTGTTTATTCTTTTTGTATTTATTTATATACCAAGGCCTGTATTTGATGATGATTGTGTGACCTCTGATAGGAAAGAATAATAAAGATTGTTGAAGAAGAAAGCGGTATCCTAATGAGGCATAATTTTGTGTACAGAGTCTCTATGGAAGAAAAGTATCTACTGAAGTAGTGATCTGTGACATTAACTTTATACTAAATTCTTTAGCAGTTGTTTGTACATTGATTAATGAAGTTGTGTATGTTTCTAATAAATAGTGATTATAACAAGTTTATTACATTGATAACATGTTCTGCATTGATATGGATAGGATGATTAGAGGATTAGATGAATAGGATGATTAGAGTCCCTAACATGACAGAAGAGAGCATTGTTTGTGCCTACAGACTTAACACTTCTTTCGTGTTCTTTAAGTCTGTCATTTAGTGTACGGGCAGTTTCCCCAAAATATTGGAGAGAACAAAACGAACAGGAAATAGAGTAGACGCCAGCAGCATTAGAAGTAGAGCAGCAGTGTGAACCAGATTACTACGAAAAGTGTTAGTTTGTCGATGGCTAGTTTAATGTCCAAATGACGCAGGATATTAGTGCAATTTTTTAGTTCAGGTATGAAGGGAAGGCAGATAACAGTGCTAAAAGTGTTGGGATTAAAGAAATTTAGCTTTAGAATATGCACTGTTGATGAGATATATGGTATCAAGATAAAGTCATCCAAGGTGAGAGGGATGAAGGAGGAGATCGTGAAGGAGTTGCCAACAAGGAGTGAAGTGGGAGAGCAAGGGGCTCTAAAGCGAGCTGGAGACGCGAAGGAAGATGACGGACAAGATGAAGTGAGGTTGCTGGGGTTAAACTTGAGTAGTAGGAATGCCGCAGTAGCAGAAGTAGCCAGAACAGAAGCTTGGAGAGGTACCAATTAGAGTTTCAGGTGCAACAAGAGCATGAAAAGAGGCAGTTCCAATGGGAGAAACTGAGGCTAGAACTGCAGATGAAAAATGAACAGGAAAAAGAGAAACCCGCACTAGAAATAGAAAAAGAAAGAAATAAAGCTGGAGGGAGAGAAAGAAAAAAAGAAGACCAGATTAAGAGAGTTAGAATTAGAACAATAGAAAGAAAAAAAGAAGACCGAAATTGAACAAGAAAAAACTAGACAAATGGAGATAGAAGCAAATAGAGCTTTAACAGAACGGAGGATAGAACATGGGTTACCAGAGGCAAATTAACACCCATGTGTTGCATGCACGCGCCCACTCACACTTGGGTGTGTCTGGTTTAGAAAATTTTGATGCTAGGTTTACAAAACAACAAAATTTAATAAAATTTAATCATTAATATATAGTTGATATGCACTGGCAATGGCACTGATCCATGTGCCAGGGAAGCGCCTGGAACATCCCCAACAGCACAGCTACGTGTGAGGAGTGTGTAGAGGAAAGAAGTGAGGGTGTGTGGCGTAGGCTGGAACAGTCAGTAGAACCCACCTCCTTCCTATGTTCTTATCGCAGCGCATTCTCGTCGGGTATAGTGTCATTTCCCTCTTCCTTTTCTGATATTTTGTTTTGAACATCATCGTGATAATGACAGCAATAAAACAGCACAGGAACAGCGCGAGGCGCAACACAATGATGTAATACCGCGCCACAGTTCCTCCTCCTATGAACAATGCATGTTGACTGATGGTTCCTCACATGCACACCCGGCTCTCACCCAACATGCGACGTCATAGTGGCCAGCGACGAAAAGAAATATATTATATAGAGATATTATATAGAGAGCTTTCCCGTTAAAAAAAAATCAGATTGTTAGAACGCATTCAGGTACCACCGCGATGAGTCAACCATCGGGACAGTTTTGCGGTGATAGGTGGGTGGGGGGAGGGGGGGGGGAATTATTTATTCGTAAACAATTAAAAAAATAATCTTTCAAATTTTCTTTCAATAAAATTAATAAAATAATCGTTCGTGAAAATTCTCGTCTCCTTAATGTCAGAAGCTAAGAGATTTTTAAAGAATTTGTTATATTTTAAATTTTTAGGCAAAATATATAGAATTATAATGCCCAAAGTCCCTGAACCTGACAAATCTCGAAAAAGAGCAGGAAGCGGCGAGGTGTGATAGCAACATATAAAATATTTTAGGGGATTGAAAGAGTCATCGTAGATAGGATAACTATCTATATTAGATGGAACTAATTAGTGTCAACCATGTTCAAAGTAATTACTTCCTATTTTACAAACTTAATATTATTAATGATATCTTGTATTATATTTTAGTTTATCTCTTGTTATACAGACCTTGAGAACTTGTGAGGGAAGAGTGTGAGGCTGGAGGTGAGGGCGAGGCCTCGGTGGGGCGTCCAGGAGGCCACCTTCAGCGTCTGGGCTCCCCAGGGAGTGTACGGCTCCTGGAGGTACACTCCACACCTGTACACAAACACCTGGTCACCAACAGTTCCACAACTATTTCTTATTTATTTCTCCCTCTCTTAGTAATCTGTAATAATACTTCACCGTCATAGTCATAATGAACTGATATGACGGTATTTGTACAGGGAAAGTAACTTATCTTGCACTAACTTATACGGTACAAGAAAATTGCTCAAAATAGAGTGACATACGGAACAGGAAAGAGACTAACGATGCAGTAATTTATATGGAACATGGCAAGTAACTTAATTTTGAAAAATTGTACGGTTCATGGCAAGTAACCTAACATAGATGAACATATATGGTACACGTCAAATAACTCAGAATAGAGTGACTTATGCGGTACATGGTCAGTAACTTACCATACAATAAGTTTATTTGGTACTTCGTAAGTAACGCAATACGGAGTAACTTATACGGTACATGACATGTAACCTAACATAGATTAACTTATAGTACATTGCAAGTAACTTGTACGGTTCAAGGAAAGTAACTTGTATGGTTACTTAAAGTATCCATACAAGTAACAGTTGAAGGAAAGTAATTTGTATGGAATAACATGTATGGTACACGGCATATAACTTATACATCAACATATACTGTACATGACATGTAACTTGCCGTATAGTAACTAATGCGGTACACGCCAAGTAACTCAACATGAAGTATCTCATATGATACAGTCGAGGGAAAAGTATTCCTTTAACTCTTAGTTTCTTCGAAAGGGAAAATGGCAATGTTGCTTGTTGCCGTCGTAGTATTGGGTAAAATTATCAATGAATTGGCGCTTTGTAACGATGAGTCTCAATGGTCCAAACACCACACACTGGTTTATATAATTCATTCTGCTATTGAAAGTAAAATAGTGTAGAACAGTGATTCAAAATTATTATATGTAGATCAGTGAAACAGAGAGATGGCTCTACTTTTGGCTTAAGAGTTTGTTCTTTTATGTGAAGATATAACATGATAATGTTACTTAATGACATTTGACTGTCGAGGCAAACAAGGTGACGTCACACACGGCACCCCCTCCATTGTCCTTGCACCTCAGTCTACATCAACAAAGAACTTTTTCAAGTTAAAAGTAATTTGCAACCATTTATATTTGTAAAAACAGTTGACATAATTTATATGAACAATGATATCAACACCTAATTACACCTCAATGTTCAGTACGTAATACTATGTATAATAGCAGAGAGAGAGAGAGAGAGAGAGAGAGAGAGAGAGAGAGAGAGAGAGAATGACACTCTAAAAATATGGCAAATGTCCAATCATATGCGTATATTCTTTGCGTTTAAAGATTATTGTATGCTCAACATGCACTGCCGTGTGATAAATGTTAAACGAAATAGTTTTATGCTTTTTAAAACGTTTACAACTCTAAAAAATATGTTTGCCCATTATTTATAGAAGTGAATACAATACATACAATAAGAAAAGCATTACAACACGAACAAGAACAAAAAAAAAAAACCTGGGCCACAGAAACTGAACATAAACACAGTACATGAGCAGAAACCCAGAACAAGTACAGAACATGGAAAAAGGAGCACATGAATTATACTCAGGAGTTATAGACAAGAAACATACAAATGGAATAACAAAAGGAATCAGTAGAAATAACATGGAAAACATGGAGACAATACAAGTTAGAAGGGCCACAGGGAAACGCAAAACTCCAACACACAAAAATAACGCACCGGAACACACAGAAACCGGGAAAGACAAAACAGAACCACACACACACACACACACACACACACACACACACACACACACACACACACACACAGTTGTGTGTGTGACTTCAGGTACTTAGGTACTCCTGTATTCAACGGAGTACCATCCCTTTCACTCCAGCCTGCATCTCCAGTTTTTTCACTAGCCTCTTGTGTGGCACTGTGTCAAAGGCTTTCTCTCAATGTTTGCCGACGATGCAAAAATTATGAGGAGGATTGAAACTGAGGACGATAGTAGAAGGCTACAAGATGACCTAGACAGACTGAGTGAATGGTCCAACAAATGGCTGTTGAAGTTCAACCCGAGTAAATGCAAAGTAATGAAACTAGGTGGTGGAAATAGGAGGCCAAACACAGGATACAGAATAGGAGATGAAGTACTTAATGAAACGAACAGAGAGAAAGATCTAGGAGTTGATATCACACCAAACCTGTCTCCTGAAGCCCACATAAAAAGAATAACGTCTGCGGCATATGCGAGGCTGGCTAACATCAGAACAGCGTTCAGGAACCTGTGTAAGGAATAATTCAGAATCTTGTACACCACATATGTAAGACCAATCCTGGAGTATGCGGCCCCAGCATGGAGCCCGTACCTTGTCAAGCACAAGACGAAGCTGGAAAAAGTCCAAAGGTATGCCACTTGACTAGTCCCGGAACTAAGAGGCATGAGTTACGAGGAAAGGCTGCGGGAAATGCACCTTACGACACTGGAAGACAGAAGAGTAAGGGGAGACATGATCACAACCTACAAAATCCTCAGAGGAATCGACCGGGTAAACAAGGATAAACTATTCAACACTGGTGGGATGCGAACAAGGGGACACAGGTGGAAACTTAGTACCCACATGAGCCACAGAGACGTTAGAAGGAACTTTTTCAGTGTCAGAGTAGTTAACGGATGGAATGCATTAGGCAGTGATGTGGTGGAGGCTGACTCCATACACAGTTTTAAATGTAGATATGATAGAGCCCAGTAGGCTCAGGAATCTGTACACCAGTTGATTGACAGTTGAGAGGCGGGACTAAAGAGCCAAAGCTCAACCCCCGCAAGCACAAATAGGTGAGTACAAATAGGTGAGTACAAACACACACACACACACACACACACACACACACACACACAGGATCATTTTTCTATAAAAGTAAGAACAATAAACACAATTAAAAAACCATCACGACTCAGAAACATACATCCAAAAACCGGGCCTCAAAAAGAAAACAAAAACAGGGAACAGAAACATAGAACAGGAACCGATACCCAAAACATAAACAGAAACACAGAACATGAGACAGGAGAACACAGGCAGTACACAGAAGAAAACATTGGGGACAAAAACGTCTAAAGGGCCACAGGAAAAACAAAAGCTTAACACATACAAAAACACAGCACCGGAACACATTGGTACTGGGAAAAACAAAATACAACTACATGCACGCACACAGCAACAAAACACCAGAATGCACAGGAATCGTGAAAAATAAAATACAATCACACACACAGGAACAAAACACCGGAATACCAAGGAACCCGGTTCCTTGGTATTCCGGTGTTTTGTTCCTGTGTGTGTGATTGTGAAATTTCCGGTGAAATTTAAAAACACACATACCCAGGGCACAGTTCATAGACACGTCCAATATGTACACCAATCCACACAAGTGGAACACAGATACAGTACTGCAAATACAGATCACCAGTACACATGGCAGAAAATACAGAATAAAAATATAAGAAATAACAAACGAATGGGACCTCAACAAACGAAGGCCGTTACCACGAATCAAAATGATTACAAAATACAGGGTACAATTCAAAACCTAATAAGGAACAAAAAACATATATCAATCAAATGAAAACATAACGATACAACTGACCACGGACAGAGGAAAGAGGCAGACACACGACCGGAAGAAACATATTCCAAGGTCAGAACTGCACAATGTATACAACACATACACAGCTCAGTCGCAGCTAGCAAGGAGGGGAGATGCTTCCGTACCTTGCAACAGAAACACGCGCACACTCAATGCCCCATATGCAAAGGGAGCAAGACAGTGGCAAAGAAAAAATCATGGCAATACTCATGACAACGTTGGACACCGCCGAACATCGAGACAAGGAAGGGCGGACGTCTAACTCACAGGCCAAAGAAAAGAGCCTGATACAATAAAAGTCACAAACAAAAAACTCACTCAAACAGCCAAACAAAATACCAGGAGATAAGAAATACACACAATCAATCAAAAGAAGAGATGCAGCCCCAACTCACGTGCCAAGAACACAGAACCACGACTAACGCCACCGTCCATTGAACATTACAACACTTGAGCAGCAGCCGCCTTGAACCACCGAGCAGGGACTCCCGGAAACAACTGGTGCAACTGTGAGGGAATGAAAATTCCCTCAGCTAGTTTTCTAGATTAGGCTAGAGTAGCTTTAGGACACTAGACAGGAAGTTTTCAAACTACGTGCACTTGTGTGGTGTTGGATGAAAGCTTATGCTAAGGACCATCGTTTAAGACTAGCCAGAGGTCTGTGACTACTCTGTAGAGTTACAGAATTTAGTCTGTTTTCTGGGAAAATGTGATTTGAGAAGTGAGGTGTAGGTGAGTACTTGACTCGCCAACGGTTTTCGAGGTGGGGGGACAGAGGGGTGAAAGCCTCCCCCCCCCACCATGTGAAGTATGGCGCCAGATTCTTAGGCCTCCCCCTCCTTGTGACGTCACGGGATGCCTCATCTTGAGGTTATCTTGAGATGATTTCGGGGCTTTAGTGTCCCCGCGGCCCGGTCCTCGACCAGGCCTCCACCCCCAGGAAGCAGCCCGTGACAGCTGACTAACACCCAGGTACCTATTTTACTGCTAGGTAACAGGGGCATAGGGTGAAAGAAACTCTGCCCATTGTTTCTCGCCGGCGCCTGGGATCAAAAGAAACTCTGCCCATTTGTTTCGACCACCGTCGGGGATAGAACCCGGAAGTTTAGAAGTACGAATCCTGAGCGTTGCCCACTCCGCCGTCATGCTCATGGTGAGGGCGTCTGTGATTCGTCTAGGCACCTCAGCCTCGTGGCGAGTTTTCGGCGCGAATGGCTGTAATTGAGAGCAGCACGAAGGTTTGTGCCGGCTTTGTGCTGATTGGTCAAGACAAGGTTGGGGGGGGGGGAGATGGGCATTTGAGTTCCCCTATGCCGCCAAAGTCTTCAGTCTGAGCTGGACGGCGAGCTGAGGAGAAGGCATCCTAGGTGGGGGTGGCATCTGCCACCTCCACCACCGTTAATCGCTGTGTCATCCTTATTACTCATCGTGCATGGCACTCCTGCTATCATGGGTTGTGTCGAGGCCCAATTTGCATGAAATGGGGCCAAGGAGTACAGAAGAAACAGTAAAAAAAAATCTAAGAGACAGTGTTCACCCATGAGGCAGCTGGCAGGCCTTATGGTGTATCAGATGGTTCCTCACATCGGGTTCGAGTATCCTGTCTATGTTAACGGACAATTGGTGGAATAAGGGCAGGACCTCCTAGTGTAATTGTGGTGATATTACAGGCCCCTGTTGGGCTTTGAATTCCACCTTGCTGTGTCCTCCAAGTGTTGACGCCGGCCATTATCACACTCGGTGTACGAGCGAGGCATGCTCTGGTATGATGGAGGTGTGGGTGATCTCCCATCCATGTTGTGTACACCTGTGGCCGCCAGCCAGCCAGCCTGAGGCAAACCCCATGTGCGCGCCGCCCCGCTCAATGGCCAGACAGTGGGGCCACACCCTGGCCGCCCACCTGTGGAACACCCTGCGCGCCACCTCAGCCCGGGTGGGGCGGAGTGACGCCCCGCGCTACTCCGTGGCCACTCCATAGGGCCATGCAGTGGCCACATGCCTTGGCCACCCCCTTGGGCCACGCTTGGCCACATGCCCTGGACAACCTAGGGCCACACCTAGTCGACGCACGTGGAGGGAGCTAGGTGTTCTTCAGCCAGTGAGGTAGTGACTGGGGAAATGAATGTAATGATACCTGGTTACCTGGTTGATGGGGTTCTGGGAGTTCTTCTACTCCCCAAGCCCGGCCCGAGGCCAGGCTCGACTTGTGAGAGTTTGGTCCACCAGGCTGTTGCTTGGAGCGGCCCGCAGGCCCACATACCCACCACAGCCCGGTTGGTCCGGCACTCCTTGGAGGAATAAATCTAGTTTCCTCTTGAAAATGTCCACGGTTGTTCCGGCAATATTTCTTATGCTTGCTGGGAGGACGTTGAACAACCGCGGACCTCTGATGTTTATACAGTGTTCTCTGATTGTGCCTATGGCACCTCTGCTCTTCACTGGTTCTATTGTACATTTTCTTCCATGTCGTTCACTCCAGTATGTTGTTATTTTACTGTGTAGATTTGGTACTTGGCCCTCCAGTATCTTCCAGGTGTATATTATTTGATATCTCTCTCGTCTTCTTTCTAGTGAGTACATTTGGAGGGCTTTGAGACGATCCCAATAATTTAGGTGCTTTATTGCGTCTATGCGTGCCGTATATGTTCTCTGTATTCCCTCTATTTCAGCAATCTCTCCTGCTCTGAAGGGGGAAGTGAGTACTGAGCAGTACTCAAGACGGGACAACACAAGTGACATGAAGAGTACAACCATTGTGATGGGATCCCTGGATTTGAAAGTTCTCGTAATCCATCCTATCATTTTTCTGGCTGTCGCAATATTTGCTTGGTTATGCTCCTTAAACGTTAGGTCGTCAGACATTATTATTCCCAAATCCTTTACATGCTGTTTTCCTACTATGGGTACATTTGATTGTGTTTTGTACTCTGTATTATGTTTAAGGTCCTCATTTTTACCGTACCTGAGTACCTGGAATTTATTACTGTTAAACATCATGTTATTTTCTGATGCCCAGTCGAAAACTTTATTAATATCAGCTTGAAGTTTTTCAATGTCCTCAGCCGAGGTAATTTTCATACTGATTTTTGTGTCATCTGCAAAGGATGATACGAAGCTGTGACTTGTATTTTTGTCTATATCTGATATGAGAATAAGGAAAAGCAGCGGTGCAAGGACTGTACCCTGATGTACAGAGCTTTTCACTGCACTTGGACTAGATTTTATATGGTTGACAGTTACTCGCTGAGTCCTGTTTGACAGAAAACCGAGTATCCAGCGTCCTACTTTACCGGTTATTCCCATTGACTTCATTTTGTGTGCTATCAAGCCATGGTCACATTTATCGAAAGCCTTTGCGAAGTCCGTGTATATCACATCAGCATCCCGTTTCTCTTCTAATGCCTCAGTGACTTTGTCGTAGTGCTCAAGTAGCTGTGAGAGGCACGATCTTCCCGCTCGAAATCCATGTTGGCCTGGGTTGTGAAGGTCATTGGTCTCCATGAAATTGGTGACCTGACTCCTAATCACTCTCTCAAATACTTTTATGATGTGCGATGTTAGTGCAACTGGTCTATTATTTTTTGCCAATGCTTTGCTCCCTCCCTTGTGTAGAGGGGCTATGTCTGCTACTTTAAGTGCATCTGGTATCTCCCCCGTGTCCAAGCTCTTCCTCCACACTATACTGAGTGCCTGTGCTACCGGCACTTTGCATTTCTTTATAAATATTGAATTCCATGAGTCTGGACCTTGGGCCGAGTGCTTGGGCATGTTTTCAATTTCTTTTTCAAAATTGAGTGCGCTCGTGTTTATATCAGTTATATTTACAGGGGTTTGAATATCCCGCATAAAGAAATTGTCTGGATCTTCCACCTTCGTGTTGTTTATTGGAGTGCTAAACATGTCCTCATACTGCTTTTTTAGGATTTCACTAATTACTTTGTCATCCTCCGTGTATGAACCTTCCCTTGTACGAATAGGTCCAATACTGGCAGTGGTTTTTGCTTTTGATTTCGCATATGAGAAGAAATATTTTGGATTTTTCTTTATTTCCTGAATTGCTTTCTGTTCAAACTGCCTTTCTTCAGTTTCATATGAGTGTTTCAATTTCCGCTCGATTTCTTCAATCTCCCTATTTAAATTATTTCTTCTTTGACGGGAAGTAAGTAAGTAAGTAATTATCAAAAGAAGGCACCAAACCGGGAAGGCTATGTAGCACCATCAAATACGCAAAATAATCAGAGGGCGCTAAATATCACCAAGGATGCCAATACGAGAACAAAAACGCATAAGGCGAACGATATCAAAAGTATCCGAGTCACCAAGAATTCTATCGAGGGACAGGTGACCGCGAGGGGCGGTCGGAAAGCAAGACACACGCTCGTCCTGGAAGTCAGGACATTCAAGAAGGACATGCACGACCGTAAGAGGGACAATGCAACTAGGACAATAAGGAGCAGGGCGGCGCTCCATCAAGTGACCATGGGTTAAGCGAGTATGGCCAATACGCAACCTCGCCAGAGCTGTTTCCCACCGCCGGTTACGGTGGAAGGAGGACGGCCACGAGGAAACACAACATTTAAGAGTACGTAGCTTGTTACCAGTAACAGACAACCAAGAAGCCTGCCAACGGGTAAGGACTGAGGAATGGTTAACTGGGTAAAAGTCGGAATACGGAATGCCTTTACGAGAGATGGGACAAGAGCGGACAGCTTCCTTAGCGGCAGCATCCGCACGCTCATTTAAAGACACACCAATATGGCTGGGAACCCAACAAAACTCAACCGACTTAAATTTACTGTGAACGAGAAACAGCCAATGCTGGATCTCGACAACTACTGGATGAACCGGATTAAAGGACCCGAGAGCCATGAGGGCACTACGAGAGTCAACAACAACCACAAAGGAAGACTGACAACGAGAAAGCAGGAGACGAAGAGCATAGAGAATAGCATAAAGTTCTGCTGTAAAGATGCTAGTCTCCGGAGGCAAGCGACACATAAGTGCGATCAGGAAAAACAACAGAGTAGCCAACACCGTCCGCTGACTTAGACCCATCAGTGAAGACAGAAACGGAGCGGGAGTGAGAAGAAAAGTGCTCGAGGAAAAGGCGTTTTAGAACCGTAGGAGGGGTAAAAGCTTTAGTGATACGGGTCAAGGAAGTACAAAACCGCGGAAGAGGGACCCTCCACGGGGGCAAAGAAGGAACAACACGAGGAGAAACATCAGAAATACGAACGGAGAGAGAATCCTGTAGGCGAGATAACCGGACAGAAAGAGGGAGGTGGTGAAGAGGAACAGGAACCGCAGGAGGGGTCAAAGTTAAAGCACGACAGAGGCGAGAGGAAGGATGTTGCAAGGACCGCGCAAGATAGCGAAGACAGTAGCGATCACGGCGGTCCTGGAGAGACAGGAAGCCAGTGTCAACATACAAGCTAAGGATGGGAGTCGAACGAAAGGCACCAGAACTGAGGCGCAACCCAGTATGGTGCAAAGCATCAAGACGGCGAAGAGTTGAAGGAGAAGCAGACGAGTAAGCAGGGCAACCATAATCGAGCTTAGACAGGACGAGAGAGGAATGTAAAGCAAGGAGATTGCGCCTATCTGCCCCCCAAGAAGTATGGGACAAGACCCGAAGGAGGGTAAGGGCCTTAGAGCACTCAACACGGAGGTAAGAGATATGGGGAGACCAAGACAAACGAGTGTCAAGAAATAACCCCAAAAGCTTCGCGGAATCTTTGTATTCAAGGGGATAACCATAAAGTGACAAAGAGGGACGAAGAACAACCCGTTTCCGCGTAAAAGTCATGGCACAAGTCTTAGAAGTAGAGAACTTGAAGCCATGACCTGTGGCCCAAGACGACACGGCATCAATTGCAAGTTGAAGCCGGCGTTGAAGGAGAGGCAAATCATCACCCTGACAACAAAGGGTAAGATCATCGACATAGAGAGCGGAGAAGACACCAGAAGGAAGAGAGGAAAGAAGACCATTGAGGGCAACAAGAAAAAGAGTAGTGCTCAGAGCACTACCCTGGGGCACACCTTCGTATTGCTGAAAAGAGGGAGAGAGAGCGGTACCAAGGCGCACCCGAAAGGAACGACGAGAGAGGAAGCTGCGGAGAAAGAGAGGGAGATGACCACGAAGGCCAAAAGAATGAAGTTGAGATAGGATATGATAACGCCAAGTGGTGTCGTAAGCCTTTTCTAGGTCAAAAAGGACGGCAACAACGGAGGTCTTCGCAGCAAAAGCAGTACGAATATAGACCTCCAAGTTCACCAGGACATCTGTCGTGCTGCGGCACTTGCGGAAACCAAATTGAGAAGCGGAGAGGAGGTGATGGTGTTCCAGGAACCACATCAGACGAACGTTAACCATACGTTCAAAGAGTTTGCAGACACAACTTGTGAGAGCAATAGGGCGAAAGTCCTTAGGGGAAGTACCCAGAGACCCCGGTTTGCGAACAGGGAGGACAACGGCATCGAGCCAGTCCTCAGGGACTGACGACGACTCCCAGATCCGATTATACAGACTCGGTAAATACTGAGACGTGCTCGGAGGGAGATGGCGAAGCATCTCATAATGAATACCATCGGAGCCCGCCGCCGTAGAACCGCAGAGGGCCAGGGCAGAACGAAGTTCAGAGAGAGAGAAGGGATCATTATAGGGAAGCTGATGATGAGTGCAGAAATCTAAAGGACGAGACTCAAGGACAGGTTTACGAAGAAGGAAAGATTGGGGAAGATGAAGACCAGAGCTAACAGAAGAAAAGTGGGAACCCAGTTCGGAAGCGACCTGCAACGGGTCCGCCACAAGAGTATCATGGAGGTGAAGGACCGGTGAAACATCGGGAACGAACTTACCCGCTATCTTGCGGATACGCTTCCAGATCTGGGCCAGAGGGGTCTCGGACGTAATTGTTGAGACATAAGATGCCCAACATTCACGTTTAGCCGTACGGATGGCCCTACGGGCCACCGCACTCGCTTTCCGAAAGAAAAAAAAAAGAATCGGTCGTCTGCCTACGGCGGTGCCTCTTCCAGGCTGCACGCTTACAGCGGACAGCCCGAGCACAGTCCGCATTCCACCAGGGAACGCACTTCCGTGGACCCCGAGAGGAAGAGCGAGGAATAGAGCGAAGGGCAGCGTTGAAGACAGTGTCATGAAAAAGGAGGAGAGCGCGAGAGAGAGGCAGAAGGGAGAGGTCAGGGAGAGCAGCACTGAGGGTAAATAGGGTCCAGTCTGCCTTAGCAAACTGCCACCTAGGGAAAGAGAGGGAAGGGCGAAAAGAGAAAAAGGAAACAAGGATGGGGAAATGATCACTTCCATGGAGGTCATCAAGAACCTGCCACGTGAAATCTAAGTAAAGAGAAGAAGAGCAGAGAGAAAGATCAAGACAAGAAAGGGTGCGAGTCCGAGAGTCCAAATGAGTGGGCTCACCAGAATTCAGAAGAGACAGGGAAGAAGAGAGGAGAAACGGCTCAAGGAGGCGACCCCGGGTATTCGTCAGAACGTCACCCCAAAGAGAATGACGACAATTGAAGTCACCCAGCAGGAGCACAGGCTCCGGCAAGGAGTCCAGGAAGTGTTTCAAATCAGGAAGAGAGAGCGGGACACTCGGGGGGGGAGATAAATGGAACAAACTGTGTACCATTTCCCCACAAAGATACGAGCAGCAGAACAATGGAGAGGCGAAGGAAAAAGTAAAGGAACAAAGGGAACATCAGCCCGAATCAAAAGAGCAGAAGAATTAGAAGCCCCAGCAATGGCTGGGGGGGGGGGAGAGAAAGGAATAGCCACGAAAACGACCAGGACGAGCACCAAGCATTGGCTCCTGGAGACAGACACAAAGGGGCGAAAACCGCGAAATCAGAAGTTGGAGTTCGAGGAAATTGGCGTAATAACCTCGAACGTTCCATTGAAGAATGGACAACGACGAGAAGAGAAAGGACAAAAACAGAGAACAAGGAAGAAACAAAGGCGAAAGAGCAACAGAGCACGTTAAAGAATATCAGGGTCGGGATCAGGGTCAGCAAAGTCAGGGTTAGGGGGCATGGGTAAACTGAGCAAAGACGGAGGGAAGGAAACGGGAGAACAGAGCAGAGGTGGGCGGGCAGGGTCTGGAGGAGGAGGAGGAGACAACGGAGAGGAGCCGTCAAGGACAGCAGCAGGAGGAGGAGGAGTAGAAAGAGGGGAGCGCACCCCAGCAAGAGCAGCAACCGAAAGGGAAGCAGGGGCCAAAGAAACCTCCATAGCAGGAACAGGGGGCGCAAGCACTGAAACGGGAGGGGAAGGAGCAACAGAGCCAGGAGGAGGAGCTGAGGAAGAAAGCGAAGCCTTCTTACCCGCTGGGGAAGAGGAAGGAGAGGAGCCAGGCTTACGCTTCTGACTTAAAGAGACCGGTGTCCCAGCAACTACGTACCGGGCAACGGATTCCAGTGTCTCAACAGGAGAAGCCGAACGAGAGCACACACGACGGCCGTTAGGAGAGCGATGGACATCTGCCCGCACCGACAGGCGGTGGGGAGAGCCAATAGATGGAGGAAGAGGATGGGAAGGAGGATCGGAGGGGGACGAGGAAGAAGACACAGAAGACACGACAGACCGGGTAGAAAGAAGGGGAACCCCAGACAGAGGACCAGGAGGAGGATCTTTCGGGAGAGAACCCAAAGGAACAGAGGAGGGGGCAGTGGGCGCATCAGGGTCCAAGGCCCGGAAACGGTTGTGAGTCTGAGGAAGGCGGGAAGGACGAGGAGAGGAAGAGCGCAACACGCGAGCATAAGAGATATTAGCATAAGGCGGGAGCCGGCGAACCTGGCGCCTCGCCTCAGGAAAAGATAAACGCTCCCGGTGCTTCAGGTTGAGGACGGCTGCCTCAAGCTTGTAATGGACACACGCACGGGAGAAGGTAGGATGGGCCTCACCGCAGTTGAGGCAACGAGCCTGGGGAGAAGTGCACTCCGACTTAGAGTGACCTTCGCCACCACACAAAGGACAGAGAGAGACAGTCCCGGAGCAGCGGAGGGCACCATGCCCAAACCTCCAGCACTTGTTGCAGAGCCGAGGAGAAGGAATGTACTCCTGGACAGAGCACCTGGCACCAGCAAGAATGACAGAGGGTGGAAGGGTCCTACCATCAAAGGTAATCTTCACAACCCGGAGGGGTTGACGGCGACTACCACGAGGGGGACGAGTAAACGTGTCCACCTGGAGAATAGAATGGCCCTGGGCAGCGAGGATATGGCGAATATCGTCGTGGCAGTCGCGCAGGTCCCGAACACCGGTGGCAACATGGGGCGGGAGCAAAATAGTGCCAACACTGGCATTCAACTGAGCGTTCTTCGAGACCCGAACGGGGGTCTCGCCAAGGCAGGATAAGGCAGCCAAGCGGGAAGCAGCATCCTGAGAAGGAGCAGCAACGACACGTGTACCGAGACGAGTGGGGTTGAAAGTAATGGAGGCATCCACGGAATCAATGAGATGTCGATGAAGGGAGAAATCGTCAGGAGGCGCAGAATCAAGAGGGAGGAGATCAAAATATTTGGCCCACGAAGCGGGACCAAACAGGGCTTGATAGGTAGCAGAACTGGAAGGAATCGAGCGAGGGCGGCCGTGACGAGGACGGCGGTGAGAACCCCCAGAGAGAGAGGGGTTAAAAGGCGCAGTAGTTACAACTAGAGAAGGAGCCGCGCCAGGGGACGAGGTAGTCACCACTGGGGGCTTGGGGCTCGACCCAACCACAGAGGAGGGAGGGGAGCCAGGGGAAGGAGTCAGAGAGGCCAAAGGAGGAGCAAGGTCGGGGCCCAATGCAGCGGAGGCTACAGAGCCCGGTCTTCCAATACGGACCGACTCGGGGGCTTGGTCGCCCACCCCACGAGCCTGAGAAGGTAAGCCAGAAGCAGCCGAAACAGGGGTTATCATCTTGACGAAATGAAGAATTCACTCACGAATGTGCCCCCACACCCACCATGGAGCCACAATTAGAGGCAGGACACCCAACAAGAAGCTATCGCCGATCTTGTCGGGGCCTCCTAGGGGTGCGTCGTGAGTATACGCCCCACAAACGCCACCTTAAGAAACCGACAGTCCGTCGAGATCGGGTTCAGTGACGAAGTGGGGATTGACAATAAAAGGTTCCCCTCGCTCTCGACGTCGGGTACTGCAGTTCTACGGGTGCATGAGTATGCCTCCTCAAGCACCCGGGCGTCAAAATAGAAGAAGTCCATGGAAGAACCAGAACGAGCAAAAGGTCGGCAGGAAACGGCAAGCAGATAGGAGAAGAGGGGGGAGAAAAACGAAACAGAAGGAAAAGGAAAAGATGCCCAGCTAAATTGGAGAGGACGGCAGCAGGAGCACAAGGCTAGAAAAGGACAGAGGACTGTCCCAAGGAGCATCACACTCCGGCAGCCGCCCACTAAGCCCCCACACGGCAACAACGAGCTGAGCTGGGAGGGGGTCTTTGACGGGAAATTCGTGTCTGCATAAGCAGTTCCGTTATTTTTTTCCTGCGTTTATAGTGTCGTCTGCGTTCTCTTTCTACGTTAGATCTCTTTCTGGCTTTCCTCAAAGGAACATGTTTCAGACAGACTTGATACGCTTCTGAAGTCAGTTTTTCTATTCCTTCTGTAGGACTTGTATTATTTAGAACAGTTCCCCATGGAATGTTTGTAAGTTCCCTGTTTATTATCTCCCAGTCTATCCTTTTATTATTAAAATTGAATTTACTGAATAGCCCCTCTCGCTTTATCAACGTTTTAGGTCTATTCTGAGTATTGATGGTCGTTTGCACTTCAATGAGTTTGTGATCTGAGTATGTGGTATCTGATATCGTAATGTCTCTGATAATGTCTTCATTGTTCGTAAAGACCAAATCTAGAATATTTTCCTTTCTCGTTGGCTCCGATATCTGCTGATTGAGTGAAAATTTGTCACAGAATCTAAGTAGTTCTCTAATCTGTGGTTGGTTAGGTCCTGATAGATTTCCTGGTATCATATTATTGTTTGCTATTTTCCACCTGAGACTAGGCAAGTTGAAGTCACCTAGGAAGATAATATCAGGTATCGGGTTCTCCAAATGATCAAGGCTATTCTCAATTTTGCTTATCTGTTCTGTGAATTCCTCAGCCGTTGTATCTGGCGGTTTGTATATTAGTATAATCACTAAATTTATTTTCTCTATTTTTAATCCCAGTACCTCTACCACCTCATTTGTAACGTTTAGGAGCTCCAAGCATACAAGGTCTTCCCTAATATACAGACCCACTCCTCCATGTGACCTAATTTTCCTATCACACCTGTATAGGTTATATCCTGGAATCCAGATCTCACTGTCCAACAATTCCCCTGCATGGGTTTCTGTGAAAGCTCCAAATACTGCATTTGACTCCGTGAGGAGGCCATTTATGAACTGTACTTTGTTGTTTGTTCTTGTTTTCAGTCCTTGTATGTTGGCAAAGATGAATGAGGTTACTCTATTAGTGATAGTTTGAATGGGAGACTTTTTCGGCAAGTCCATTATTCGTGGACATAATGAGTTTGTTCTGACCAGTACCGATTGTTGTAGGGCAGTTTTCTGTCGTAGTTGTAGTTCCCTTTCGGTGGGTAATTGTATCTGTAATTCTGGAATGCAAGTGGATCTGGCATCCAGTTCCATACACTCTCCATGCTGCTCCTTTTGAATTCTCTGCCGGTCTGGTATAAAAAATTTATAGAGTTTCCTCCAAATTCATTATCCTGCTTGCCACTCTTTATGTAGCGTTCCGTGCCTTTCACGTGAAAGTGTGGGCAGCTGAGTGGTAGTGGAAATCGTGAGTACAATAATAATTGTTACAGTGTCTCAGGACTGTTTTTAATTCCGGTAACAGCTGTGTTGTCCCTTAGCGCCTGCCAGGCGAGGGAAGCAGCTGAGAGACCGCTGTCTGTACTGACGTCCAGGTGTCTGTTTGTGATTCACCTGGAGACGGATGTTTACACGGTACCACACATGTAGATGTATATAGATATATGTTGTGTGTAGACTGACTCGAGTATGTAACCGGTCAGTGTAGAGATTTACCATGTAAGTGATCATTGTTCTGTCGATTCAATATATATCGTTGAGTCTAGATTAATGCCATGTTGCCACATGTTAACTATATCATTGCAGAGGTAGGCAGGCCAGTGTTGTAGGGTTGTCAGTTACCCTGAGGTCTGTATAATTATGTATAATTTGTCTAGTGATATAATTTTCATTGATTAAGTGAATGCCATTTCCATGTGTTTTCATTTGCATGTATATATATATACGTGTTGTGTGGTAAGTCAGCAGATGAGATTGCTGACTGATTGCCTAATGATGTCATTAGCATGTCGGGTAGGCTGACAGCATCATTATGTTGTAGGTTTGGGCAGTGTTGTGGTTGGTATACGTAATATTACTGCCCTAGGAGCTGTGTTGAGGATTTAAGGAGGTCCCTTTGATTATTCAGGGGAATTCACAGTACTTAATGAGAGCAAGCAATTGTTTGGTTATTTGCCTAAATATAAGAATTAGTGCCAGCTGTCCTTGTAGCGACGGTGTTTTATATTAACGTAAATTGACTTGAAGTTTTTTTTTTTTTACATGCAGAGCATGCAAATTAAATACAATAAAAATACAGAATACATAAAGGAAAACAATAGACCACCGGCCAGAAGGGCCGACAGCATAGCACAACAAAACACACAAGAAAAACATGAAAAATACAGCATTCATCAAAGCACAAAACAGAATACAATGGCAATCCAACAATCACAGTACAAAACAACACCTCCAGAAAAACAAAACATACAACAAGAGGCATAGCAGGAAACAGAACAGTGCAAACACAAGACTGTCCAAACATGTACAACAGGTAAAGCAACATAAAATCAATACATTAATAAAAAAAAACACACACCAAGCCATCCGCCCTGTAAACAAAAGGTGAGGCCAAAATAAACAATTACAATAAACACGCACACCTGAAAACAAATCAGGCATAAACACAACAACTAGCCTGAAGGACCAAGAATGCAACAACAAAGTACATCAAGAAACAAACAAATCAATACACAACCATACAAAGTCACTAAACACCGGCCTGAAGGGCCGACATCAAAAACACAAGAAAACAAGAGAAAATTACAACAAAACATCACAACACCACACCAAACACACAGCAAGCACACAGACTACGAAAAGATCTCATACTTGTCCGGCCACTCGTCCGCCGGGAAGCGAATACAATACGCCTCCCAAAGTAGCATAATGTCCTCCGAAACATGGTCACTATTGAGCGTACGAGGATCAGGCATTAACTCTGGCACACCTACAATAAAACACTTAGCCCGACGAATCCAGATGGTAGAAGGGCACCACGGATCAGGACGCACACGGTCAACAATATCAAAACTCAACGGATGGTCAGCATCATTCGCCACTCCGGAGGCCAAGATGAGAGGGAGAGGCACCCTCCCATGAGGCCGGGCAATGGGCAGCACACTGGGAGCCTCCTCAGCTGCCTCACAGGGCCCCTCGTCAACCACCGAACGTTGTACCTGCTGGGACCCCCCACGCTTGGCATCCTTTTTCAACATCAGCTTGATGCCTCGGCTCGCACCAGGATCCACACCATCCACGCCCGTAGGAGCAACCACCTCCCACTGCGGAGAACCTACTGCAGGAGAAAGAACAGGAGGTAAATTAGACGCACAATCAGCGTCAACAGCTGACACATGGACATCAGCCACCACCAGCGTCGTAGAGCACGAGGCACCCGGAATCGCCACACCATCTCCCGAAGCTCCATCCGCGTCGTAGTCCTCCATATCAGACCAAGCAGTAGAAGAGCGCCTAGAACGCTTGGGCACTGGCCGCACATCCTCACAGCCGGAGGAGGACCCAGAACCACGGCCCTCACGAACCGGGCGAACCAACGCCCGTCTCAGTACTGCAGCAGCCTCAACCACATGGGGAACCGAGCCGCACACAACAGGATGCTCCGCAGCCCCCCAACACCCAGCACAGCCGGAACACCTGGCGAGGGTGCAGGACCAGGCGCAGCAGCAGGAGTCGAGGAAGACGCAGACGCACTCGGCTGAGGGACAACAAGCACCAGGGGCATGTCGGGTGACGCAGGAGGGGCCGCATCAGCAGCGACAGGGACCTACTCCACTTCATCTCCGGAATCCACGCCCTGAGGGAGCGGCGGGAAATCCTCCTCCCGGAATAAGTTAACGGGTGCAGCAGGTGTCTCAGAGCACCCGGCAGCCTGATGCCCCAACTGGCCACACTGGAAACAAGTACGGGGCTGCCGGGCATAGTACACCCGAACGTAGTAGCCCAGCAGCCGGACAGAAGATGGGATATCCGACCGTAGGCGCATACCTAATGTACGGACGTTCGTCTGCTTCCCAGCATACTTCCCCGAGGACAGCTTGTTCACCCGCACACTAATGACTACACCATACCTCCCGAAGAAGCGCCGGAGAAGGCCTTCAGGGAACTCCAGGGGCGCACTGTGCACACTGACATATGTCAGGGCACCACTTCGGTCCGAGATCGTAACGGAGCCGGCGCCATCCGGCAACTGCAATGAACGCCCCTCGTTCCGCCGGAGGAAGTCCCGATACTCCTCCTCCCCCACGAACCTGACAATCACCCGGTGGGCCGTAACAAGCTCAACGCCATACACAGCTTCCACCGGGACACGAAGCATGTCGCACATAACTAACTCAATGGCCGGATAACCAGCCTTACACGTGAATTCCAGGCCCACGGAATTTACCCGTAACACAGGAGGAATGGCCAGGCCCCCCATGTCAACACGGCTACGTCAGCACGCAGCCAGGCAGGCAACAACACTGGTCAGGGAGGGTAAGAGACCCCCACATTCCCTGCCGGCGAAAAACTGCAACCTCCCCAAACTGCCGGAGTGTTCAGACGACACGTCTTCACCCTATGGCTGCTCAGGTGGAACTCCTTGCTGAAGTAATAGTGATTGCACACAGTAGTCCCTTGCAACTGTTGCAAGATTAGAGGGGGCAGTAATGTAGGTATACTTTTGTTGTTGCCAAACCGAGTGTCATTACTGTGTGGGTACAGTAATTAACGTGTTGCAGAAGCTGCAACCGTATGTGGGCGGTGCATTTATATTGTTATGCATGCCACTGTAAGTGTGACCTATGTAACCTGGGGTTACTTTGTATTCTTTAAGTTGTGTTGAGGACATAAGGATTCAGTGACTTAATTAATGGGAATTAACTTTATAAGGGGTTGCACATTTCTTGATGAGTGAGAGAGCTGTTAAGGGAACAGTGCTGAGCTTATTGAGATACGTTTCCGGTGCAATTAATTGTCCGTGTGACAACTAATTGACCACTCTAGCTTATTATGTAATTAGCATTTCTCATCATGAATTCACATAGTGGGATAGGAACTGTCAGAGTCTGTCAGTATTTGTGTTAACGTAATTTGCTCGAGACTAATTACCTTTCTGGGGTATAGCAATTAGTGGCTCATGATAATTAGTGGAGTAATTAACGTCAGGGGTCTTGATGACTCAGATGACTCGGTAAAGCGAGGTCATGGAGCTAGCATAACTCGTTATACTAATTATATCCTGCTTGATGACAGTGGATTAAGATGCACTCTTTGTTAATTAGTGGAGTAATTAACTCCTCGCCCGTGAATTCACAGTGTTTGATGAAACCTGCTTAGGCAGTGCGGAGTGAGACGTATTTATGTATTTTCTGTATGATTACTTATCGGTCCTGGTGACAGTTAATTAATTGCTCGGGGTTAATTAGGATAATTAACACTCATTAAAATAAATTTTGACATAGACTGTTGAGAAGCTACCAAGTTAGTGGTAGGCTTAGTTAACGTAACTCGATGGGGATGTAATTAGTGGTCCGTTTGACATTAATTAAGAATTACTCATTGAATACTTGCAAGGAGTCAAGTGTGATGTAATGTAAGAGGCTTTGAGTTATTGTTAACAAGTTGACTTGTGTTAAGAGAGACAAGTGTTAATGATTAACGTGGAGTACCGTCATGCTGTTGTCTAGGAGAGACAAGTGTTTGTGATTAACGTAGTACTTTGTTGCTGACTGCTGTGATCAGTCAATTAACGTAATTAATCACATAATCAATTTTCTAATTGATAAGGCAATTTCTTTTGTTTATCATCTGGTGACGAGAGTAAAGTAACTTAGGGATTACGGGAGCTGTGTCTCAGAATCCCACCTTGCCTGGCTTTGTTTACTGTTTATAGTGCAACTTCTTGCAGGGAGTTGCAAAGAGTGTTCACATTAGGTGGTGATAAGGGGGGGGGGGGTCACTGTTGGACTACCCGCCTAGTTACATGGGTCTCTCCTGTAGGGTTGGAGGACCCGTAAGATTGTGATTATAGCATCTGTTCACCGTGAAGCCGTGACAATATTGATTGCAAGCTGGTGTCATCAGTGGGCATCCATCATTGTTTAATTAGTTCATGTAATCAGCCCGCAGTGCGAGGGGCTGTTGAATAGCTGTGTTGCAAGTGCCATTTGATAGACAATAACGTAACGAATCACTCTCTGTGGTGTAACTTACTCTGATTTTTTTTATTTGCAATATTGCGTCGTCAGTGGCACACCTGTGTTCAGGTTAGTTCAGTGTGCAGCCGCACAGCAAGGGTTGCTATTTAGCTGTTTGTTATAGTGCCACTGGATGGACATTAACGTAACGTAAACTCGATGTTGTAGCAGTTTCTTCTTCTTGAGAATAGGTGCAGTTTGCATGAAGGGGTAACCCTCCCGATGACTGCACCAGAACAGATGTAAGGAGACGCGTTGATGGTAAAGAGGAGAAGAAAGTCAAAAGCGGTAGACGTGATGGGCCGTAGAGAGAGGAGTGGCGACGAAAACAGAGGCGAACGTCAGAGGGAGACTCCCCGCACCGGGGGGCGGGGCGTCATGGTCACGGTGACAGCTGATCCAGGCACGGCGTAGCGGTGCGCGCAAGACGGGAACTAATATTTCTCCGGAAACTTACGGTACGGAAAGCGCAAGCGGTACGCCTCCCAAACCACCCACAGGTCGGCGGGCAGCCTGCCATCAGGCTGGACCCTCGGCTGAGACATCCTATCCGGCACCCTATAAACAAACTCCTTCTTTGACGACACCCAGATGGTTGACGAGCACCACGGGATCGGAAGCACCCGGGCATCCCGATAAGGGCCCAACTCCGGACCCTCACAGGGCACGACCCCAGCAGACGGGACTAGGCAACCCCCAGACCGGGGCAAGGAAGGAGGGGGAACTGCAGGCGCGGCAGCGACCCCACCACAGGGCACAGGAGCCGAGGCTCCCTGGCGCACATCTTTCCGCAACTTCACAACGAGGTCCCGACCATCAGGGACAACCCCCCACTGTGGGGACCCAACAGCAGGTGACACAGGAAGGGGGGCACAGGGAGCAACGTCGGAGCCCCTCACAGCACCATCATCCTCGGCGGGGGACGCCAGCTGAGCACCATACTCCCCCACCTCCTCCCAAGGCACACCACGAAGGGGGGAGACACTCCGAGCCCGCCGCGAACGCTTCGAGACAGGCCGCACCACACCACGCCCAGCAGGCCCCGCCGCAGGCACAGCCTCCACCGTCATATCCACACAGGCCACACCCGCACCGTCCGAAGAGTCCACAGAGGCCACATCACCCACACTGTCTACATCATCCACGGAAACAGCCTCAGAACACCGACGCGCGCGCTTCTGCAAAGGAATGGGAAGAGCAGAACTACAGGAGGCAACACACTCAGGCACGGCAGGCACCTCACCACGAAGCACCCCCTCCAAAACGGCAGAACCCGCGTCCCCGGGAGCCGGTAACACATCCACAGGCGGGGGCGGAACATGAACCTCCACCGGGACACCTTTCACTACACACAGCTCAGGCGACAGCCCGACACCCTCACACACCGGCTGAACAACCCCAGGGGCCACAGCTGGCACTAGACGTGGCGCACAGGCTGGAGAGCTCTCCTCAACAGGCGGAGCAGCAGACAGGCAGGCAGGCGCCTCAGGCACAGCACCAACACCGCCCGAACGCAACAGGGGCGGAAAATCCTCCGCACGAAGAACATGCACACGACCAGTCGCTCCCACGTCGCACGCAGCAGCCAGATGACCCTCGTGACCACACCGATAACAGGTGCGCGGTTGACCCCGGTACTGGCAGCGGAGCGTGTATCCCAACACGGACATCGACGACGGTACACTACCCTTCAGCGACATCGTCAGGGTGCGGGAGCCGTCAAGCATACCAACACAGTGCCCGGCAACGACCTTGTTCCAACGAACACTCAACACTGTCCCAAACCGTTCGAAACAGGAGGTTAAAAAGTCGTCCTGAAATTCGAAGGGGGCACCATGCACCGTCACAGACGTCAAGGTGACACTAAGATTCACTACCTTAACTGAGCCAGCTGAATCAGGGAGAGGGTAAACACGCCCCTCACACCGTTCGAGAAACGCCTGAAAGGCAGCCTGGAGGCGGAACTTGACCACAGCACGGTGGCCCTGAAGCAGCTGGATGCCCACCAGGTCAGACAGCTGCACATGCAGCACGTCTACTAGGGCGACACCAACCAATGGATGGTCCACCGGCACCGTAAACGCCAGACCAGCTGACAGCGTCCTCTGCAATGGAGGGCGAAACGTCCCCATGGCGAAGCAAACGTCACCCCGTCAGTGGCAAACCACCACCAGCAGGGCAAACAAGCGATCACCCAACGTAAACACTAGCCAGTGCGGAGAGACCTCAGGAACGTCCGACCCGGCCGGCGGTCACCACGCAACTCCCTGTAGCAGTTTAGTCTCCTGTTATTAATAAATTATTTATTTTAAAGAAAACGGTCTTTGATGTCAACCCTTCAACCATTCTTTTCCACCCATGTTCTCCTTTATACGATTGATGTTGATGTAATCTTTTGTAATGACGGCTGTTCTTGGGAATTTGAATTCCAATTCATAGCGCCACATCAAATATAAATATTTGATTGTGAGAACCCGTCGGTTACCCTTTATTAGTTTTAACGTCCTGTTTAACTAGGAGGAGCCAGCGGCCTATTGTGGACAGGTTTTCACCCCTAGTGGTGGAAGCCTGGCGGTTTGCTCCCGCTTTTCCTTTTTCTATTGGACTCATGCTTATCTGCCGTGTGCAGTTCTTTAAACTTGAGGTCCACCTCCTAAGGGAGGTAGGCGTAGAAAAAAATCTCACAGCAACCACCACATCGTCTAGTGCAGTCTTCTCCACAAGAACTCCAATTGCTGAGTTCGTACCTTTCTAACCTACCAACCCACAAACAAAAATGTAGTATGATACAATACCGCTAAAGTATTTCGAATTCCACAATTCCCCCTCGGAAACGACACAAAGAAAAACCGCAGCAAACCCCGCATAAGGTTGCTATGGTACCCTGAAGCTGGTCCATCAAACAAAAAAAACGCCGGCCTGGGATTAACACGTCAGAATACAAGATGGCCGTCGCCTTAACAATCACAGTAAATACAGTAATAACTAATGTGGCTAATGTAGATATGTTAGGTTTACAGGTATGTAGAATGAATGTTGAGATCAGGATTCGTATATCATCAAACACAGTGACGTTATGTAGAGTAGGAGGGGACTAACTTGCTTGGCGTAAGAATCTTGGTCACCCTGGATCAAGGGGTTCACCAACAATCTCCATATTTAGTAATTCACAACGTTCAAATTCAGTTCACTAGCGAATATTATAATTGAAAGTAACCTCTCCCTAAGATGCCTGTACGATTACAATCAGTTTATAAGAGTTCAACCATCTGGGTTGTTCAATACAACAGAGATTAGTTGTTCAATTTAAACCCTGCTTAGTTAACTAGTAACCTGGCGGATTGATACTCCCAAGCTCTCGCTAGTGGTGAGGGAGCTAGGTAGACAGTGTGAACTAGGCCAGCGACTGGGGAGGGCAACCATCTTCACCTCTCCAAAAGATCAGTACTCCACCAGCTGGTCGCATAAGACAAGGTACAGTTGCTAAGAGTTGTTATAGGAAAATAGTTCATTTCATGCGTCAATAGGAAGTGTTCAGTTAGGGATTGATTTTATTTAGTTTTTGTTTAGATTTTGCACAAATAAACGATTATATTGTTCTATGTATTTTATTATTTCCATGAATGTTTTGCATGTCGTTGTCACGTTGTCTCCACGAGTTACGGGTTTATTTGGGCCGCAATCCTAGCAAAGTTTAAGAGATCATATATCCCCTTGTTTTCGTTAATTCTTTCACTAAACGTAGATTCATCCCTCCTTTTCTGAGTAATTTGGGGATTAAGCCCCAAGGTTAATGATTGATTAATCGGTCCAGACCCCGGTTAATTGACGCTTTTGGTTAATTGTATGGTGGTGGCAGCAGAAGGAGATCCTTGAGTTTGCTAGAAGTCTCGTACGACGTCACGGGGGTGTAGAATCTTAGCGGATTGAGCAGATAAGATCACGTGGCGTGGGAATAGGCTAGAGTAGCTCTGAGGTCCCTTGGAATTAAGTTGAAGTAAATATAATACGGTCGAGTGAAGGACGAAGGGAGAGTCAATACCCTCCCCCCACCCTCCCCCATATTACACAACGAACAACTGTTCATTGGTAGCCAGTCTCATGAATTAATCGATATATCAACTCTCTTTGTTTAGGAGCGAGAAACGGTTCCCTCAGAGCTTCCCAAACCGCCCACAATCAAATAACGGGAACAACTCCTCCACCCTGTGAGCCACATGACCTAACAGCACCTCACCTCACGACAACGAAAAGACAAATACCCAGAAAGCTTACACAGCAACCGATGAATGAGTACGGCACAGGAGTACACCAGCTGCATGACGAAAGCCACGTCCCGACAGACCTGCACCCCCATGAGATAACTCACCCAAATTGAACTGAAATACAGAGCCAAGAAATTGAGACCATCTCCCAACCCGAGCACTCCCTACAAAAGGTCACCCAAAAAACAGCCAGTGACTTTACATACACATTTGCCAGACCTATTCCACCCTCCTCCAGACCCTTACACAAAGAGAGCCGGCAAACCAGGTTTAAGCGGCCACACCACATAAAAGGATAAACAACCAGCACATGGGCCCTGCTCAAAGGGAAACAATGAGCTAAATACCAGACCTTAGAAAGAACCCGACAATTTACTACAAGCGCCTGCCGAAAAATCGTCACGCTCCTCTTTGAGAGCATCCCCACCGTCGCCTGCACCGAGCGTGAGACCTCCGCCCAATTTTATTGCAATGATTCCTCATAAGAACTAAACCAGGTGATGCCCAGCATGTGAACAGACCGCAACATCGGCAGCAATGACCCCTCCCATGATGCCCTACTAGCCCATCACCCTGACTCCACAATACAAGATTTCAGATGATTGATGACTGCTTCCATTGCCAACGCAAAACTATGTCCCACGTTCTGCACACCAAACACCGAATCTACAGTATCTGCAAATACAGTCGTATCATCAGCATACTCACACACCCTTAGGTCAAACCTGTTGGGTAACCGCGGGGAGACGATAGAGCCACTAGCCAAAAAAATGATTCCCGAAAAATAACAAAAAAGCATCGCCAGGGCGCAACCCCTGAACCAAGCTCTCAGTGGCAAACGGAGTACTAAACAACCCATTCACACACCCAACTACAACACCTAGCATACAACATTTGCACCCAACTTATAAACCAGGAGGCAACTCCAAGCCTCTCCAAAATCTGCAGTCAATGGCCTCACGGTCGAAGGCCAGACACCAGTCCAGATTGATCAAAGCTGATGGACCCTTAGTCTCCGACATATAAATAATCAGATCTCGGACCAAGTTGTTGTAATAAACCAACGACATACTCGGCACCCCACAAAACTGTTCCCGAGAAACAAGGGAGCTCACCATCGACCGAAGTCGACTCACTAGCAGCTTCGAGATTATCTTGTAATCCTGATTCAGAAGAGTTATCGGACGACAATTGGCAAAGAACCTCACATCGCCAGGTTTAGGAAAGAGCCGCACAATGCATGGCGATTGGGACTTTGCCAACCATGAAACAAAAACCACCTTCATGAAATCAGATCCAATTACATCCCAACAGGATAAATAAAACTCCAACGGTAGCCCATCAAACCCAGGCACCTTACTTTTCCTCAAGACCGAACACATCCCAAACCTCTGTACGACCAACATCACCTTCCAGAAGCGAACAGTTCAACGACGACAACTCAGGAGAAGAAAACCCAAGAACAAAATCATCCAATCCCCCTCTGCCCACACATAAATATCTTCAAGCTCCGGCTGAGCATAAAAGCACTCCATCCGTATTCAACAAAATCGACCCATAAGGTATATAGAGACTAGTCAACAACACCGACTTACAATCCTCCTCCTTTCGGAGCAAGTACTGCAAAATACGTTCCCCATACAACTGCTCCCCTACCTCAGCCCATACCTGTACCCTAGCAGCCATCTCCTCCCTCAACCCATGAATCTAATATTTACACAACAAAATCCCAGCAAATCTGTCACACCTGCAACACATTCAACAAACCAGACCGTTCAGCTGACTTTTGATTTGCAACAGAAATAAATATTCTCCTTCACTCTTCTGTACACAAATCCGAAATACAAGGAAAACAACGTTTTCGTTCTACCATCAAAGCACACCGAACCCGAACCAGTTCACGAACATCGGGACACTGCAGCAAACTCCAATTGAGTTTTTATCACCCACTCCTGACCTGCACCTCCAAACACAACCTCCACAACCACCACACAGTGATCGAAGAAAGCAACCAAAACTATACGAAAGGAGTGCCACAGTCCCCCTCCAACTTATGAACATAAAACCTATCCAACCATGAACTAGAAACACAAGAGACAAAAGTAAAGTCCAGAGCTCCCGTCTGAACCACAGCCGCATCCCGAAATCCACAACAATGCAGAGTTTCCACTAAAGGCAAGGGCACATTCCCAGGCAGCGGACTACTACAGTACTGCACTGACGTACCACAGTTGAAATCCCCCCCTAAAAACCATCGACCGAGTATCATGTCTCAGAAAATGCAAAACTTCAGTATAAAAAAACCTCCCTCTCCCACTGTTTTGCAGAACCTGAAGGCACAGTCATTCAACAGGGGAATAACTGACCCCAGATAAGATATCACCATAAATAGAATCCGGCCATCATCATCCATGTCCGTATGCAGCACCGAAATCGGAGCCCGTTTGGAAATGAGAATTAACGTACCCCCTTTTAAGAACCTAGTAGGGTTTAACAAAATCCTATACCTATCAGCTAACCTCCTGCAGCAAGCCTACATCCCCGACATTATGCTCCTGGATAAAAGCTATATCAACCTAGTGATAACGAAGCATCGAGTCCAGACTTATCTGAATCGCCAGAGAATGAAGCCCATTGACATTCAGGAAAGCACAAGTAAGGTGGGGAGTCATCAGGAAAGGGAGAGGGACACACAATGATCTAACCATTGGGCGGCAGGAGCCCCTGACTGAACCGTAACATCACCCTGGTAATCACCAACAAAACCAGGAAGAACAAGGGGGCTCGAAGAAGGGAAGTCACCTAGAGGCTGGGCGAGCACTCCCCTCTTCAACACCATCCACAAGGTATGTCCATCGTGACCAATGGAACTAGGCTCAACTACCCCCACCTCTGCCTCCCTCCTTTTCCCCGCACTGAGGAATCCACAATCCCTAACCGGCTTGGGGGCAACCGCATCCCAGCCTAGTTCCGCGACAATCACTGCCGCATCCACCACACCTGGTTCATCCTCCATCAGCTCCAGAGTCCTCACAATTATGGGATCGCATTCGGGCAGCTTTCCTCTGCCGTTTTTGCTCAGGCACCATCGGAGAGAGGAGCGTTGGATCTTGAATGCATCGTAGGGGATGCAGACCCTCCATTGGCGTGGCAGTCAGCGACGCCACCCGAGAAGAGATGAGAACCTCCACTTCTAGAGGTGGAGGTTCACCTTGGAGCAGAATCACCAGACACACTCCACACCAGCTTCACGGGGACCACGGGAAACGAACAGCCAATCTATCTCTGTCAGGCATAGGGAATGAGTGTTATATACATCTGTTGAACGACTCCTGGAACACACCTTTCTGCAGAAAATTGACCACAACACGTCGGTCTCGAATGAGCTGGATGCCCATCATATCCGCCAATTTGACACGGAGCACCTTCACTAACGCCACACCAACTGTCATATGGTCCACCGACGAAGAAAACTCAAAGCCAGCCGAAGCAGGCCACCTCACCATTAGTAAGGTCAACCCCATCCTCGAACAATCACACCCACAGCAGCAGGTCCCCAAACAGGTCACGGAACAGCCACACGACCGTCAGCTCCAAGACTTGAGTGCCAACTGGGGAGCATTATGCAAGCACACCTGCCCCCTCTGATGGCAGGCCGTCGAATTTTAATTACTGAACTAAATTATAATGTATATCCTGTAACTAACGAATAAGGGTAATCAGGCTTCCCTAAGAACTAGCCTAATTACAGTAAAGAAGCAAAACGTAAAGAAACAATATAATAGTTATAAAACTAAAATATAAGATAACAAGAAAATTAGCTGCAACCTAAATGAACATAACTGAAAGTTAAAGTCCACATTAAAGGATAACAGTTAACAGTAATTAGCACCAGCTGGACAAGCTTAAGTACTGATGACTGATAAAAGTTGAATAAGGAGGTGGACCAGGCTTCAGGTAGCACAAGTATCAAATATCTTAGGCTCCTAACACTGGGTAAACACCTGGCCCAAGCACCCACGAGGAGCACAGTGACAGTAACATGTGTATGCAGGACACCATAAGGAAAAGCTGCCAGCAGCTTCTAAAACACAGGGCAGAAAGCGAAGGCCAGGGTGTGTGTGCTGTGGGGTGAGCGAAGGAGGGGGTCCAGAGTAGCCCATGTCAGAGGAGAACGCCCCTAGTTGATATACCTTCAAGAGGAAGGAAGGAAGTGTGCAGACGTTTCAGCTGTGGAATCAAGCTGGGAACGTTGTGGTCTCAAGTCCTGGATGGCAGGAGGAGTTGTGAAGCCATCCTGAAACATTTTTGTGAGCAGCAGACCTTATTTTCACCCAGAGCGTAGAAGACATCGAGAATTTGAAGCATGAAATACCTCTAGGGCCCAGCGACCATTGTGTCCTAGTCTTTGACTACATGATGGAATTCATACATGTGACCATGGGGACAAGAGGTCTGGGAAAGGAGAGTTAACTACAGGAAAGGGGACTACAGGAGGATAAGGGACTATCTGGGAGAAGTGCAGTGAGAGGAAGAAATTAGAGGAAAAATAGTCCAAGATATGATGGACCTAGTCATACGGAAATGCCAGGAGGCCGAAGAGAGAGTTATACCAACAGTAAAGGGAATATAATAACCCATGGTTTAATAGACAGTGTCAGGAAGCAAAAATGGCCAGTAGGCGGGAGTGGAGGAAGTACAGAAGACAAGGGACAAAGGACAACAGGATTAGATGCAACAGAGCTAGGAACGATTACATTAACATAAGGCGAACAATGGAAAGGAACTATGAGAACGATATTGCGATGAAAGCGAAAAAGCAACCTAAATTACTACACAGCCATATAAGAAGAAAAATGTCGGTGAACAACTAAGTGACAAGACTAAGGAAAACAGAGGGGGCATATACTGAAAATGACAAGGAAATCTGCGAGGCACTGAATGCCAATTTCCATGGAGTGTTTACAACTGAGCCTGAGTAGCTCCCATTGTTACAAGAGATTACTCTAGATGAAAGACTATCAGATATAGAGGCGACAGCAGGGGAGGTACAGGTCTGGTGTAATAAAACAGTTGGCAACACTGGATGGAAATAAAGCGGTTGGACCAGGCCAAATATCACAGTGAATACTGAAAGAGGCAGCGCAGGCCTTCAGCGTGCCTCTGGCAATGATCTTTAATGAGTCAATTATGTCGGGAGAATCACCCAGTTGCTGGAAGAAGGCAAATGTCGTAAAGATTTTCAAGAAAGGCGATAGGGAGGAGGCACTTAACTATAGACCAGTATCACTGACAAGCATCCCCTGTAAAATACTTGAAAGAATAATTAGGCTACGACTGGTTGCACACCTGGAGAACGTTAGGTTTGTGAACAAACATCAACATGAGTTCTGGAAAGGGAAATCGTGCCTAACAAATCTTTTGGAATTCTATGATAAAATAATGAGGATAAGACAGGACAGAGTTGGTTGGGCTGACTGTATATTTCTGGACTGCCAAAAAGCCTATGATACAGAGCCGCACTTGAGACTGCTGTTCAAACTCGAGAGGCAGGCAGGGGTGGGAGGAAAGGCCCTAGCATGGATAAAGAAGTACCTAACAGGAAGGAGCCAAAGAGTTACGGTAAAGGGCGAGAAGTCGGACTGGCGAAAAGTAACGAGTAGAGTACCTCAAGGATCGGTGCTGGGACCAATTCGATTTCTAATAAATGTTAACGACCAGTTTACAAGAGTAGAGTCCTACATGTCGATGTTTGCGGATGATGTAAAGTTGATGAGAAGAGTTGTGATAGATGAGGCTTGCAGGATCGTCCAAGAGGACCTGAACAGATTGCAGAGATGGTCAGAGAAATGGCTACTGGAGTTCAACACGAGCAAATGTAAAGTTATGGAAATGGGACTAGGTGATAGGAGACCAAGGGGACAGTACACAA
This sequence comes from Procambarus clarkii, assembly GCF_040958095.1. Classification (NCBI taxonomy): domain Eukaryota; kingdom Metazoa; phylum Arthropoda; class Malacostraca; order Decapoda; family Cambaridae; genus Procambarus; species Procambarus clarkii. The sequence continues at coordinate 50,457,009 of NC_091156.1, forward strand.
TGAAGGGGAACTGCCTACCTGTGACGATGCAAGAAAGAGACCTGGGCGTGGACGTATCACCTAATCTATCTCCTGAAGCACATATAAATAGGATAACGACAGCAGCGTACTCTTCTTCTTGAGAATAGGTACAGTTTGCATGAAGGGGTAACCCTCCCGATGACTGCACCAGGACAGATGTAAGGAGACGCATTGATGGTGAGGAGGAGAAGAAAGTCAAAAGCGGTAGATGTGATGGGCCGTAGAGAGAGGAGTGGCGACGAAAACAGAGGCGAACGTTAGAGGGAGACTCCCCGCACCGGGGGGCGGGGAGTCGTGGTCACGGCGGCAGCTGATCCAGGCACGGCGTAGCCGTGTGCGCAAGATGGGAACTAATACTTCTCTGGAAACTTGCGTATTGGAAAGCGCAAGCAGTAGGCTTCCCAAATCACCCACAGGTCGGCGGGCAGTCGGTCATCAGGCAGTACCCTCGGCTGAGACATCCTATCCGGCACCCTATAAGCAAACACCTTCTCAGACAATACCCAGATAGTGGACGAGCACCATGGGATCGGAAGCACCCGGGCATCCCGATAAGGGCCCAACTCCGGACCCTCACAGGGCACGACCCCAGCAGACGGGACTAGGCAACCACCAGACCGGGGCAATGAAGGAGGGGGAACAGCAGGGGATGCAGGCGCGGCAGCGACCCCACCACAGGGCACAGGAGCCGAAGCCCCCCGGCGCACATCTTTCCGCAACATCACGACGAGGTCCAGATCATCAGGGACAACCCCCCATCGCGGGGATCCAACAGCAGGTGACACAGGAAGGGGGACACAGGTAGCAACTTCGGAGCCCTGCACAGCACCATCATCCACGGCGGGGGACGCCAGCTGAGCACCATACTCCCCCACCTCCTCCCAAGGCACACCACGAAGGGGAGACACACTCCGAGCCCGCCATGAACGCTTCGAGACAGGCCGCACCACACCACGCCCAGCAGGCCCCTCCGCAGGCACAGCCACCATCTTTACATCCACACAGGCCACACCCGCACCATCCGAAGAGTCCACAGAGGCCACATCACCCACACTGTCTACATCATCCACGGAAACAGCGTCAGAACACCGACGTGCACGCTTCTGCAAAAGGAATGGAAAGAGCAGAACTACAGTCGTTAACACACACAGGCACGGCAGACACCTCACCTTGCCGAAGCACCCCCCTCCAAAACAGCAGAACCCGCGTCCCCGGGAGCCGTTACCACATCCACAGGCGGGGGCGGGACATGAACCTCCACCGGGACACCCTTCACTACACGCAGTGCAGGCGACGCCCCGTCACCCTCACACACCGGCTCAACAACCCCAGGGGCCACAGCAGTCACCTGACGTGTCGCACGGGCCAGAGAACTCGCCTCAACAGGCGGAGCAGCAGACAGGCAGTCAGGTGCCTCAGGCACAGCACCCACACCGTCCGAACGCAACAGGGGCGGAAAATCCTCCGCACGAAGAACATGCACCCGACCAGTTGCTCCCACATCGCACGCCGCAGCCAGATGACCCTCGTGACCACACCGATAACAGGTGCGCGGTTGACCCTGGTACTGGCAGCGGAGCGTGTAACCCAACACGGACATCGACGACGGTACACTACACTTCAGCGACATCGTCAGGGTGCGGGAGCCGTCAAGCATACTAACACAGTTCCCGGCAACGACCTTATTCCAACGAACACTTAACACAGCCCCAAACCGTTCGAAACAGGAGGTTAAAAAGTCGTCCTGAAATTCGAAGGGGGCACCATGCACCGTCACAGACGTCAAGGTGACACTGAGATTCACTACCTTAACGGAGCCAGCAGTATCAGGGAGAGGGTAAACACGCCCCTCACACCGCTCGAGAAACGCCTGAAAGGCAGCTTGGAGGCGGAACTTGACTACAGCAAGGTGGCCCTGAAGCAGCTGGATGCCCACCAGGTCCGACAACTCCACTTGCAGCACGTCCACCAGGGCGACACCAACCAATGGATGGTCCACCGGCACCATAAATGCCAGACCAGCTGACAGCGTCCTCGTCATTGGAGGGCGAGACGTCCCCATGGCTAAGCAAACGTCACTCTGTCAGTGGCAAACCACCACCAGCAGGGCAAACAAGCGATCACCCAACGTAAACACTAGCCAGAAGCGGAGAGACCTCAGGAACGTCCGACCTGGCCGGCGGTCACCACGCAACCGCAGCGTACTCTACACTGGCAAAGTTGACTGCTAGCAGCCGTGGAGTGAGGACGTTTCTCGACCCTCCGTGGCTGTTGGAGTTTGCTGTTTTGGTCGCCAGGTGGTGTGGGCGTCCCTGCCCTACCAGTTTTGTTGGCTGCGTTGACGTGGCAGTTCTGACATGGGGGGCCGTCTTCCTCCTGTTCAGCGTGTGAACTTCGTGGGCCTGGAGTTCACTTGTAAGGCTGGTTATCCGACCATCGAGATGGTGATGTGTGACATGCTTCGTGTCCCGGTGGAAGCTGTTTACGGTGTGGAGCTAGTTACAGCCCATCGGGTTGTTATTAAGTTCGTGGGGAAGGACGAGTACCGAGACTTCCTCCGTCGGTACGGGGGGCGTACGTTGCCGTTGCCAGACGATGCCGGCTCTGTAGCGATTTCGGACCGCAGTGGTGCCCTGACTTATATCAGTATCCATGGTGCGCCCCTGGAATTCCCTGATGACCTCCTCCGGCGTTACTTCGGGGGTTTTGGTACTGTTGTCAGCGTGCGAGTGAACACCCTCTCCTTGGGGCGGTATGCTGGGAGGCGTACAAACATTCGCACGTTGGGGATGCGCCTGCGGTCGGATATACCTTCTTCTGTCCGGCTAATGGGGTACTACGTCCGGGTGTTTTATGCCCGGCAGCCTCGTACCTGTTTCCGGTGTGGCCTGTTGGGGCATCAGGCTGCCGGGTGCTCTGCTGCCCCTGCTGCTCTTGTCAACTTGTTCCGCGACGAGGATTTCCCGCCGCTCCCTCTGGAGGCATTCTCCGGTGATGTTTATGAGGTGGCGAGCGTCCCATCTGCTGCTGCAGCTTTCCCGGCGGCGCCTGCCGTTCCTCTGGTTGTTGCCGTCCCTCCTCCGGTTCTTGAGGTACCGTCGGTTGGTCTGCCTGATCCTGTCGCTGTTCCAGCTGCTCCCGTGAGCCTTCTTGGAGCCCCCTGTGGGACGTCGCTGTCTTCTCCCTCGTCTTCTGATGCTGCGCCTGGCCCTGTGTCCGTGACTCGGGTCCCGGATGTGCTGGGTGCTGGGGTGGCTGCGGAGCCTCCTGCTGTGTGTGGCCCGGTTCCCCCTGTGATAGAGGCTGCTGCCGTCCTGGCGTCGGTTCCTTCGGCTCGTGGTACCCGTGTTTCTGGGTCACTTACCGGCTCGGACGATATCCGGCCGGTGCCCAAACGTTCCCGGCGTTCGTCTTCTTCCTGGGTTAACGTTGGTGACTTCAGTGACTGTGGGGCTTCGGGTGTTGACAGTGTGGATACGGATGCGTCGATGTCTCCGCGGTTCGTGGTGGCGGAGGTCCATGTGCCTGCCGGTGCTGGTGCCTGTGTCTCGGACGTGCGAGTCCCCCCGGCGGAGAGTCTCCGCCGGGGGACTCTCCACAGTGGGGGGTGGTGGCTTCCGCTGCCAGGGATGGTGTGGACTCTGGTGCTGGGCGTGGCCTGGTGGTGAGGTTACGGAAGGATGCGCGCCGTCCGGGTTCCCTGCTGTCGTCTGGTGGTGTGCCCGGGGCCGCGGGTACCCCTGTGGTGCGGGTGCGCGTTGGGGCCCTAGGGGACGTGTTGCCGGCGTCTGTGATGCCACCGGGTCACTGGTCGAAGATTGCCGAGTTACTGCTGTCTGACGGACCGGAGTGCTTTCGTGGGGGGGCAAGTTCCCTTCCTGTGGGGGCGGGTGGCGACTTCTCGCCTCATGAGTTCTACCATCTGGGTCCCCAGTTTGCAGGTGTTTGTTGCCCCGGTTTCGAATGTTATGGCATCCCCGGTGGATGGACGAGACCCTTGGCAATGGGTGCTCTGGGAGGCGTTCAATGTAAGATACCCGCGGGCCAAGTTCCCGGGCAAGTATGTGCTCTGATTTCTTGTGTATTTGCTCTATGACATGCTGTGTGCCCTTCTGGCTGTTTGTTTGCCCTGTTCTATTCTGTGCTTCTGCCTCTCCCTTTGTGCGTAGCTTTGCCGTGTGGCATATTAGTTTCTAGTGCTTGGCGTCACTCGTTTCGCGTTTTGGCTTAGCATTTCGCCTTTCCTGGCTTTGCGATTCGCCCTTCACGGGTACGCCGGGGCGCATCCGATCCCACGATCGTCGTCGCCCCTAACTCAACAACAACAACAACAACACTGGCAAAAGTTAGAACATCATTCAGAAACCAAAGTAAGGAGGCATTTAGGGCGCTTTACACTGCCGACGTGAGGCCAGTCTTAGAGTATGCCGCCTTATCATAGAGTCCCAATCTGAAGAAGCATATAAGGAAACAGGAAAAAGTTGCAACGAGACTCGTCCCAGAGTTACGAGGGATGGGGTATGAGGAGCGCCTGAAGGAACTGTTCCTTACGACACTAGAAAGAAGAAGGGAGAGGGGGGTACATGATAGGAATGTATAAAATACTCAGGGGAATTGACAGAGTGGACATAGACGAAATGTTCATACGGAATAGCAACAGAACGAGGGGACATGGGTGGAAGCTGGAAACTCAGATGAGTCACAGGGATGTTTGGAAGATTTCTTTTAGCGTGAGAGTAGTGGAAAAATTGAATGCACTTAGGGAACAGGTTGTGGAAGTAAATACTATTCATAATTTTAAAACTATGTATGATAGGGAAACAGGACCGTAGTTATTGTTGTAAACAACTGATGCTCGAAAGGCAGGATCCATGAGTCAATGCTCGATTCTGCAGACACAAAGAGGTGAGTACAAATAGGTGAGTACACCAGGAGGCCCTGGTGCTGTGGGGTGGGGAGGGGGGGGTCTGGTGTTGCCCCACACACACCAGGAGGCCCTAGTAATGTGGGGTGGGGAGGGGGGGTCTGGTGTTGTCCCACACACACCAGGAGGCCCTAGTAATGTGGGGTGGGGAGAGGGGGGTCTGGTGTAGCCCCCACACACACACCAGGAGGCCCTAGTAATGTGGGGTGGGGAGAGGGGGGGTCTGGTGTAGCCCCCACACACACACCAGGAGGCCCTAGTAATGTGGGGTGGGGAGGAGAGGTCTGGTGTAGCCCCACACACACCAGGAGGCCCTGGTGCTGTTGGGTGGAAGGGGGGGGTGGTCTGGTGTAGCCCACACTCACCAGGAGGCCCTGGTGCTGTGGGGTGGGGGGGGGGGAGGGAGGTCTGGTGTAGCCCCACACACTAGGAGGCCCTGGTGCTGTGGGGTGGGGGGTCTGGTGTAGCCTAACACACACGGGAGGTCCTGGTGCTGTGAGGTGGAGGGGGGAGGGGTGGTCTGGTGTAGCCATACACACTAGGAGGCCCTGGTGTTGTGGGGGTGGGCGGGGTTCTGGTGTAGCCCCCACAGACACCAGGAGGCCCTGGTGCTGTGGGGTGGGCGGGGTTCTGGTGTAGCCCCAGGGACACCAGGATGCCCTGGTGCTGTGGGGTGGGCGGGGTTCTGGTGTAGCCCCAGAGACACCAGGAGGCCCTGGTGCTGTGGGGTGGGCGGGGTTCTGGTGTAGCCCCAGAGACACCAGGAAGCCCTGGTGCTGTGGGGTGGGTGGGGTTCTGGTGTAGCCCCCACAGACACCAGGAGGCCCTGGTGCTGTGGGGTGGGGGTAGGTCTCCTTATATGAATGTACGTTCCATCAGAGGTATCCGGAGGTTAGAGGTATCTGGACGCAGTGTGAAACCGACTTCATGAAGCCGGCATTCATCACTCGATTCCAGCCAAAAGGTAAACTTCTAGAGAACCATAGAGAAGGAAGATTGGTTTTCTTCAGAAGGAATGTCAGTGAAGATCTTGATTTCTGGTCCCGTGTAATCTTCAGTGATGAGAAAACATTCACGTCAATGACTTATGGCAGATTAGTCTGCTGCCATTCCAACACACTATATGAACCGCAGTTTATACATGAAATCGTTTATATATAATATATAAGTGATATATCATTCAAAATATGGAATTGATTTATTTATACGGCATACGAGAACTCACTGATATTCAGGAAGACTTCAATGCTGACACAAATCTTCAGATTTTGGAGGAGGTGATGGAGCCTTCTGTGAGCGCATATGCTCTTCCCTACCCTGAGCAAATAATATTGATGCAGATATTGTATTGTTTATTTATACAAATTTACCACCAAACAGGCTTAACATAATCCTAACTCTCAGTCAATAATGTTACTCAGGCTTTGCCATTGCCCATTTATATTTCTAGGTTCATTATTTTCCGTTAAGCTTAACCTCAAAATAAATTATTTAATACTCGCCCTGAGTTGTTAATAGCTATTGTTAATTCTTTTGACGGATCATTTTACAGGATAATTGCTCTATTCATATTGCCCGGAGTGTTAGGCTCCTCGAGTGGTCAAGCAACTGCTTCATCTCTGGCAGTTGTGACTGAGAGTTGTGTCGCCATAACCCGCAGCTAACGTCGTCGACTCAGTGCCTCAAGAGGTTGCACGAGGTTATAAACAACAACGGAGGATGGACAATATATTGATTGTTTGGGGAGATTTCGAATAGATATCTTGTTTGTTTATGAATATGGCTTCTTTATTATTATATGAAAATGCATGTGTATATGATCTGTTATGTTAGTTAACAATTCTACATATATCAAGGCATATCAGATGCGGTTTTATCATAATGTATGATATTGCAGTATAATAATGGACTTTGTTTGCTGGAATGTGCCTGAAATCGTTATATTTATGTTTACATTTAATGTTCATAATTATTGCTGTTTGCTCTAACATTTCTCTGAAGATGTAAACAATAGAATTGAAAATTATTATATATATATATATATATATATATATATATATATATATATATATATATATATATATATATATATATATATATATATATATATATATATATATATATATATATATAGGGAAATTTAATAGTCATGCAGATTGGCAATTCATTTAACCATCGCTGTACCAAAGTCTCATCGAGGCTGGATGATGGCAACGTCATCATTTAGCAGAGAGCAGTGTGCCAATTGCCTCTCTTTTTCCAAACAACTTCTTCACAAGGAGTCGGGTGGTGGCAGCCACAATGAGCGGACGTGTTTGGTCACTCGTGCCACCTGATTCGCATCAGGCGTTTGTTGTGGGCTGGTTGGTCGCCCTTCAAGAACTTATTACACGTGTTTGCAGGGTGACGTCTGTTTGTCGACATGGGGGCTATATTCTCCCGGCTCCCAGTGTTCTGAGTCGGTGGGATTGGCATTTCTCAGAGTGTAAATTCTGATGAAATAAGTGATGCACTTTTCGACGTATTGGGAATGAAAATTGAGGAATTTATCAGCTTCCAAGTACTCCGCCACCACAAGTTTTTTTTGTTTCTTTTATTGATAAAACATAGAATAAATTCCAAAATAAAAAAGGTGCCAAAGCATCAAATCAACAAAACAGGGAAATTTACACGAAAACAAAGTAGAATATACATGAGCAAGTACATGAACAAGCAAGATAGTTCATAACATAGGAACACATCATGAAACATATAACATCTGTCCAAACCAATATGCATTTCAAGTAAAACACTAATAACCAAAACATCTAATTCAAACACTAGAGCAGGGTAACTAGACATAAAAATACAACTCATATATACACCACAAACAGAAATAACATTACAAATAAGGAACACATACAAGGTAACTGCGGCAATTGCGATACATGCCGGGAGGCCCCGAAGCATCACTGGACATAATACATACTGCGGAACATAGGAATTAATATAATACAGTAATAGGCACCCCACAACCAGGGTAAATGACAAGCACAGATATCAGGGCCGCCAGCCCTACACAGAACACAAAGAGTAACAGTCAATGAAGTAAAATAGAGTCCTAGCGCAGTTAAAAGCTCTGTACCTCAAGGCACAGTCCTTGCACCACTGCTGTTCCTTATTCTCATATCAGATATAGACAAAAACACAAGTCACAGCTTCGTGTCATCCTTTGCAGATGATACAAAAATCAGCATGAAAATTACCTCTGCTGAAGACATTGATAAACTACAAACAGATATTAACAAAGTTTTCGATTGGGCAGCAGAAAACATGATGAATAACGTGATGTTTAATGGTGATAAATTCCAGGTACTCAGATACGGCAAAAATGAGGATCTTAAACATAATACAGGATACAAAACACAATCGAATCTTCTCATAGTAGGAAAAAGCATGTCAAGGATTTGGGAATAATGATGTCCGACGACCTAACGTTTAGGGAGCATAACCCAGCAAGTATTGCGTCAGCCAGAAAAATGATAGGATGGATTATGAGAACCTTCAAGTCCAGAGATCCCATCACAATGGTTGTACTCTTCAAATCACTTGTGTTGTCCCGTCTTGAGTACTGCTCAGTACTCACTTCCCCCTTCAGAGCTGAAGAGATTACTGAAATTGAGGGAATACAGAGAACATATTCGGCACGCATAGACGAGATAAAGCACCTAAATTATTGGGATCGTCTCAGAGCTCTCCAAATGTACTCACTAGAAAGGAGACGAGAGAGATACCAAATAATATACACATGGAAAATACTAGAGGGACACGTCCCAAATCTGCACAGTAAAATAACAACGTACTGGAGTGAACGACATGGAAGAAAATGCAGAATAGAACCAGTGAAGAGCAGAGGTGCCATTGGGCACAATCAGAGAACACTGTATGAACATCAGAGGTCCACGGTTGTTCAACGTCCTACCAGCGAACAACAAAAATAGTACAGGAACAACCGTGGACATCTTCAAGAGGAAACTAGATTGGTTCCTTCAAGGAGTCCTAGACCAACCGGGCTGTGGTGGGTATGTGGGCCTGCGGGCCACTCCGAGCAACGGCCTGGTGGACCAAACTCTCACAAGTCAAGTCTGGCCCCGGGCCGGGCTTGGGGAGTAGAAGAACTCCCAGAACCCCATCAACCAGGTATCAACCAAGTACACAGGCGGGAAAAGGGGCCACACTCGGACCGGACCCCTTACTAACGGAGAACGGGCCCACCAAACACACACAGGAGCAAGGCCAACATAGAAGAGAGCCACAACCGCAACCAGGTTACACACAATTCAGCCTGAAGCACGCCTGCAACAGAAATGCTAAACAAAAGCAATATCCAAACACACAAAAAACAAAAAAGATACACAGCTAAGCACCCACAACAGCTCACCCACACTCACACAAAGGCACCTGAACAACTACACCAAACCCACATGCACAGCAATACACCCAAGACTCCACCCGCAAAAAAAAAAAAAACACCCGCAAGAAGGAACAACACAGAGAATCGCGCACAAACTTACCCCCAAACACAGACACACACTTGCACCCACCCAAACCCCTACACCTGAGCAGCAGCCCTTACATACGCACCCATAAACCAATCTGCAAAAACCAGTGGAAAGGACTGCCATAACCACCACATCGTAAAGTGCAAACGCCCTCATAAAAAAAAAGTCAAGTCCAACCCACCTCGTACCCCACCATTCTACCGACCCACAAACAAAAAATATAATAGGCCCGCAAAACCACGAGTTTTGAACCCTTAGCGAACACTAAGGAAATGAGAAAAATAAAAAACACAGCAGGTCGACCCGCACCCCAGGACCCCAAAAAGTCTCCACAGTGTCCCGCAACCAGTCCACCAACCCCTAAATGAGCACGCAAAAATAAAACACGTGCAACTGTGATTCATATTCCCCACAATGTACACACCCAACCAAGCCCTCCAACCCCAATTTAAACAAACGGGCATTAGTGGGTTGTGACTGGTGCACCACACAAAAAAAACTCCTGGGGCCGGGGGGCAATATACGCAACACTGACCAAATATCCCCCAATCGAAACAGAGAGTTACAGACCCTCCACCCTGGGAACCACCCAAGACAAAAGAACCCCATACACCTCCCTAGAACCAAACGACATAACCCCCTGGCACCGACAAAGCTCTTGTAGAATCATCACCAACCAAGAGTACACGGAAGGAGTGAACAGAGTGACATCCCGACAATCCTCGAGCTCCACCAAATAACTGAAGCATACCAAGCAATAGTAAAGACCGAGGGAATTTAATCCACCACCCAATAACCCCAGGCCCTTACGATGTGACACCCAGAATAAGGCTAAAGACTTAATATACACATCCGGAATCCCAATCCCACCCTCCGCCATCCACAAACACAAGGAAAACCTATGAATCGGGTGATACTGTCCACCCCTCACGTACCTGTAAACCACACACTCAACATCGCGAGCACGACGCAGCACCAGACCTTCGACGAAACATTACATGTCACAACAATCGCGTGTTGATAGAACGTGAGAGCCCGCCTTGAAAGCAATCCCACCAAACCACCCACTGCCCGCAAGACCATATCCCAATTAAACGTCAAAGAATGTTCATAGGAGAGAAATCATGCAATCCCAAAAATGAGCATAGATTGCACGACTGGAAACCAGGACCCACCCCCACACCAAACATGAGACCCACACCCCCATTCCATGAGGCTCGATATCTCCCAATTAACAATAGCCTCACTGACCAAATCGAACCCACACACGAGAACCTGAACTGCAGTAACAGAACCCTCAGAAGCTACAAATAGGACAGAATTTTTCACATACCCACAAACCTTCAGAGTCAACTTATTTGGCAACTGTGGCGAGACCATCAAACAACTAGACCGCATACGAAAGAAAGGCTCCTGAAACACCACATACAGGAGCATTGAAAGAGGGCACCCGTACAGAACCGAGCGCCGTATTGCAAAGGGGGCACTAAAGAAATCATTCACACACACCCGACTACAACTCGTATACAACATGTGAACCCACCCCATAAACTGGGGAGGGAAACTCAACCACTCCAAGAGCCGCAAAACAAATCCAATCGGCACCCTATCAAAATCCTTAAACCAATCCAGGATGACTATGGCGGCAAACACACCAGACTGACAGATACAGAAGCACATCCCGAAAGAGGGAATTGCACTGCACCAACGACCGACCAGGGACCCCACAGCATTCCTCAACCAAAACCACCGACCCTACCACAGCCCGAAGATGCCTGCCCAGCCAGCATTTTGGAAATAATCTTATAGTCAAGGTTTAGCAACGTGATTGGCGGCCAATTCGCCAGAAAACACAAATCCCCCGGCTTCAGGAGAAGGCGCACAAGACCATCATTCTGCAAACCAGACAGCGTCACCCATTCCAAACAAAACCAAACAACTTCCAAAAAATCAGACCCAATCACATCACAAAACGTGACTAAAATTCCATTGGAAGACCATCTGAACCCGGAACCTTTTTCCCTTGATGAAAAGAACAGACGACACCCCAAAGCTCCGACAGGCCAACCTCCCTCTCAAGATCAAGACAGCAACCGACAGCCTGAGAGTACAGTGTTGAAGAAAGAACACCCGTAACCCCTCATCCCCCGTGACCCACTCATACAATGCTTCAAGTTTACTGCGCACATAGAGTAAGACCGCATCTGTGTTAGACAACACCGACTCATCTGGCCGATGGAGGCTCATCAACAAAACAGAGGCACGACCCATCTTCTCCTGCCATAACAAGAACGAAGAAAGCTTCTCCCCTCCCCCCACTCAAACATTCCTCTATCCCAGCCCAAACACGAACCCCCTCTGCAATTTACTCTTGCAACCCAGGAAGATGCTCCTCACATAAGAAAATATCCCCGGACCAATCAAAACCCCCTGTTAACCAACGCATAGTCACAACACAATCTTGGTTGTAAAACCCGCAACAAACCAAAATGCCCCCCCCCCCCGCATCCTGCTTTGCCAACACAACAAAAAAGAAAGTGACACTTACCCTTGCACCATTCCCACTACTCCAGAATGAAAGGAAACCCACCCTTACTAGCAGCCAGTAAAGCCCAACTCTCCCGAAACAGATCACCAAAGCCCGGACACCCCAACAATTCTCAATTGAGCTTCTAAAAATTCAAACCCCGACTAACCTGCACTTGACTTCTAATTCCAACCCTCAGAACAACCATTCAGTGATCTGAAAAGCTCACCAGAACCATCTGAAAACAGAAAACCAACCCTTTTTTTCTTATGGATGTAAAACCGGGCAAGACACGAACAAGACCCCTGAGCCACAAATGTGAAATCCAACACACCCCCGAGCATCTCTGTAACATTCTGCAACTAACCATTCTGCAAAGTCATGGCTAAAGCAGAAGAGATAGTCTCCGAACAAACACTGTTACTATAATGCGCCGACGTGATACAGTCAAGATCCTCCCCAAGAATCTTCCCACGCATATCATGCTTCAAAAAATGTAACAACCCACTGGGGGAAAAAACTCTCTCACGCCGCCTTGCTACTAATCGTAAATGTTCAACAAGGAAACCTCCACACCAAGATACGAAACCCTAACCAACAAAACCCGACCAATTCCGAGTGAAGCACAGAAATAGACGCCCTTCGTGAAAGGTGGATGAGCTTAACCCCCCCCCCCCACCAGAGATCACGATGGGTATAAAATTACCCAAAAGCTTTCATCCAACACCTGAAACAGATTCACATCCTTAACATTATGCTCTTGCACAAAAACAACATCCACTCGATAGTCATGCAGCATCGATACCAGCCCCTGCACTGCCACCGTCTGCAGCCCATTGACACTGAGTGACGCACAATTCAGACGACTCCTTACATTTAAACAATCCAGAGACATTTAGAAAGAGTTGCACAGAACCCCCAATGCACCCCTCCGTTAGTCAGGAGCAACTGACACCCCCTCCATTGGAGCACTAACAGTACCCTCACAGCTGTGAGGCAGCTGCTACCGGATGCAGAGCCCCAGACCCATTACGCAAAGTCAAGGGTACGCCAGCCTGACCCCCAGCACGCGTACCAGGGTCACCCATACCCTCACGCCGGGCCCTTAACATCCGGAGGGCCGCCAGGCAGCCCTTCAGATGGAGGCACAGCACATTCACCACCCTCACGTTCCGGATACACCATACACCTGCCAGAGAGCCCTCGCTCCTTGGACTGAGCACTTCCATCACACTTCCGATGCTTTGGCATCTCATCACTTGGTTAATCTGAGAAGACCCCTGCAGCCGGCGAGAAGGACGGAACCCCTCTGGGGACACAACAGCCCACAAAGATGAGCTAGGGATATATACACCATTAGAAGTTCCAGGGGCACTAAGGAGCAGGATAAACACACACACCGGCGCCAGCACCGGACCGACTCTCACTGCGGAAGCCGCACCCATGTCTTCAAGGATCGGCGCAGGAAGGCCAGCCACACACCCATCCACCAGAACGCAGATCACAGACGGCACGGCAACCAGAGCAGGACCCTCCAACACCAAGGGACCATCAGTGCTGGGGGGAGCAAGACCAGCATCCACGTCCACCATCCAAGCCCGAGGAGCAACAGGGACTTCCAGAGGCGGAAAATCCTCTTTATAAAACATGTTAGCATTGACCCTCCGGTCATTCCCAGAATGGCACTCCGCTATCATATGGTAACCTAACCTAACCTAACCTAACTTAACCTAACCTTACCTATCATATCCGGCAATCCGCACTGAAAACAAGTGTGGGAAATTTTTACCCACCATATCTAATTATTATCTAAGAAATGTATAATTTCTGTATCATATCAAAAATCATATCAAATCATATCAAAATCATATCAGAATCATTATAGATTCATTATACAGTTTGATCCTAGAAGATAATGCCACTTGGATCCCGTATGCCATAGGGCCCTATTGATGCCTACGTGACCTAGTGCATGATCTCCTATGGATCCAGAAGCTTCTAGAAGGATTTTTTTATTAAAAAAATTATTGGAACATTGATTCAATATCTGGTAGGGATAAAATCGAATCCTTAATAAGAATCAGTGGTACTATCAAGTACTACTTATAATCTTTATATCCTATATCAAATTATATTATAATTACATCTTATCTCAATCATAAGTCTAGACTGTAAAAATAATCAATCAATATTCATAGAAGACTTCCGTGCTCTGGGAGCATGGGAGGGGATCGGGGGCAGAAGTGCCCACAAGAGCCCAGGAGGACCGCGCGTTTGTTGACAACTGTGAACACGTGTGACGGATCCTTAGCGAACATTACCAGCTCAAGGACACCTTATCTAATATCTTTATCACCAGTGAACACTCTCTAGAACTGGGGGAGTACCTGGACAATATCTACAAGGAAAATCCTAGAACATTTATATAAAATAAGAGTGTATAGTGGAGATCACAGTGACAGGGTTTCCACCACCTCCATTCCTAATCTTCATCAACTATCATTCTTCTGCAACTGCAGGGTCAATCACGTAGCAACGCTACCAGTACATCATACAGCAATGCTGTGACATAAAATATCGTGCCTAAACTCAACAAGAGAAAGTTAATCAGTCTGGCACCTTGTCACACAGGCACCCCAACTGGCAGAGAAGTATATTGAAGGTTATTTTGGTATATGATTGGCCAATTGTATGCTTGTGTGACTTTAATATCCTATAAATCTGTCTGTCGGTTAAAAAGTGAGGCAACGCCTCATATTTCAGTAAGTTTATTAATATTGTAGAAGAGCAGTAGGTCCTTATCCAAGCACTAGACCTCACGAGTGTCCAGTTGTGTCAGGAAAAGATTCAGTCGCAATGCGTAAATAAAGTCTCATGAGGGTCCATTGTGTGGAAAAGGATTCAGTCAAGCTGACTGTACCCTAATCAAATAAATTGAATATAAATATGTCTGCATATATGCTTGAATATAATTTCTAGTATTTAGTTAAGTGCTTAGACTACATTTAAAGTCGTGTATTATACTTTTACAATTTAATTTGTTGTTTATAGTATAAGAACCTATTGGCTGTTAATAGTTATGGTGCTAGGTTAGACTATGTATGTTTAAATCTCTTGATTTAAACAGAGCCAGTGTTCAGTCATTAAACTGAATTTATCAAATCTTATCCTTGTATAATATACAAGCTGATGTGAGATCCCTGTCTACAGGTGGACTGGAACTTCTATCAACTAATTCATTCACCCCACCTGTCCCTTACAGCCCACAATCTGTCATTAGGAAAAGAGGAACTAGGATTTACGACCCTTGCTAGAGATTTTAGGAATTAATTTGCAAACAGTAATTTTTAATTTAGTTCAGTCCAAGTCTCTAGTAGTCTCCTCTTATATCAATCCCAGCAGGATTTTCCCACAACAAGTACGTGGCTGCCTGATGTAGAAACTCTGGACGGAGAAGCCTAGCAACACCATCGACGAGGGGATATCAGTATGTACCTTCATAGTTAGCATGTGAGTACCACTGATAAGGTTCTGCAGATGCCCTGACTTATGATATTCTGACGATAGTACAAAATGCAGCCATACTTCTGGAAGAACCTGGTGCCAGATTCACGAAGCAGTTACACAAGTACTTATGAACGTGTACACCTTTCCTCAGTCTTTGATGGCTTTGGTTACATTTATAAAACGGTTTGCAAACATGAAAACTTCCTAATCAACTGTTGTTATTGCTTTGAACAGCCTCCTCGTGCTTCGGAGCTCATTAACTGTTTAATAATTGTAAACAATGCCGCCAAAGACTGAGAAAATGTGTACAGATTCATAAGTGCTTGCGTAACTGCTTCGTGAATCTGGTCCCTGCAAACCAAATCTTCCGAGAACCCGAAAGGTAGCCCCCCTCACAACCACCCATTTAGCTGACCCACTGCACACTGTCATGCACACAGATCCCGCACCTGCAGGCAACTGTCGAGTCACTTCATCATAATTCCACACAAACTCCTGGAATACCAGAGCACCTTGGAACTTCACCAAAGCCCGGTGGCCTCCAACCAGCTGTACACCTGTAACGTCCATAATCGCCAGACACAAGACGTCCAGCAATGCCAACTCAACAAAAGAGTATGTCACGTTCCCAGCGAAAACCCAGCTCTATGGGTGAGCGCACACCTCATAGGCACCTTATGCAACGCCATCCCACAGGCCCCCACGGCCCTCACGGCTCCCGGCCGCATCAAAATTGAGCAAAACAACCGACCACTGGCAGTGCTAGAGCGTGACTGAGGAGCGACAGCGCAAATAACCGCCTCCGTCGGTGGCGGAACCAGCAATCAACCACCACAATAAGGTGGTCGTCAAATTTGCCATGGCTGTGTGCTTTCGAAACTTTTTGGAGAAATATAAAGGCAAGGATCTGAAGTTAAAGGACGGGGAATGCTTCTGTGAATAAAATAAATTTAAGTTTGAACTACACTCACGTTGCGGTACAGTACGCACCTTATGAATTGCAGTATGACACTGTGCGGCACTTACTTGCACATTATTGGCAAGAGGTGGAGGATCGTATGAATCATAATTCATATGAGCTGGTGAAGGTGCTTCACCGTCATTGTGGGTCGGAGAGAGTCAAAATAGTTCTTGAGATAAATATTCTTTCCGTTACAGTGATGAGCAAGTTGCTACAAATTCTTTATTCTGGGCAACCGAAGACGTGCTTTAATTTTGGGCAGGTCGGTTACATGACCGTTGCTTGCGACGTGGCGTTGGCAGATTGGGTGACTGTATTTGGGGAGGCCAACTATCTTCCATTAAGGACTGTGAGTGCTGCTTGCAGGATGAAAGAAGATGCACCTGGCGAAGAGACGGTACTGGATCAAATAGTGCAACGTGTGTGGATGCGGCCCAAATTGTGGGTACTGCCGTGGGTGACATGAGAGTAGAGACCTCTGCACCTCGATGTGCTGAGGGTGTTTGTGACACTTCATTTTGGATTAAAATACTAACCTCAGAGATGGTGGTGGCCGACATCCACACGAAGGAGATGGCGAGTGCCACCGCACCTTCCCGACCCCCTAAGGTGAACAGAGATGGTCGCTGTGTTGAGTTGAATCCTGTGTTGGGTTTGGGTTTCAACAGTATTGAGATGGTTAGAAGTGAAGATGTAGTGGTCATGATGTATGCACCAGCCCCGTGTGATGGGCCTTCTTTCCGGGACGTGCGTCATGTGAAGGACAATGGAGTTGCCCAATTACCGTTGAAGAGGAGATGTGGTGGTCTTCAGTGCAGATATTTGAGGACTGTCAGCTCACGAGTAATGCTCCACAGGTGGACGATGCCTCGTCTGTACGTGTCTGTGCCTGGGGCTCCCATTGTGCGAAATGATTCAGTAGTGCCTGCTATTCCTGAGGGTGTTGAAGTGCGAATTTTCTGGAGGGAGTCAATGTTCAGCTTAGAAATAACAGGAGAGAGACAATAGTGAGAAAGCTTCATCCCATGTGCTGAGGCATAAAAAAGGCGAGGTTCTCGAAGATAATGACAAGTCTTCGGATGGATGATGGTGTGGTGTTCACAAATTCAGATAGTGTATTAAACTGTTTGCAGGGTAGGTTGGAGGAGCTCTATAGGAAGGTGGGGAGGGGGGAGATGATGATCGACAAGGTGAGCTTCTTGTCAACTGTTCGAAGGTGTTGTTATTGGAGGATAATTTTTCTCGGGTTGCAGATGTGTGGGATGTGGTTTGGCGAAGGATAGGTCACCTGGGATTGATGGCTAACCGGTCGAGTTTTATGTGGGAGGTGATTGGCCATGACTTTATGCAGGTAGTGAGATATTGCTTCCGAAATGAGGTGATCTGTAGGTCACAATCTTACGGCATTGTTCAGCTGCTTTCGAAATCGGGTTTGCAGGATTTGAGCAATTGGAGACTTCTTTCCTTGTTAAATCAAGAATATAAAATAATATTGAAACTGTTGGCGAACCGTCTGAGACTTGTTTTGAGTTGGATTTGTGGAGTGCCTGGTCGTTCGATTGTGGGTGTAATAAAATCATTAGAGACGTACTGTTTCACGAAACTGTGAATTCTTCAGAACTTCGATGATAAATCTGGATTGAACCTTTTATCAAATTGTTCTTGAGTTTGTTTACCAGGTTTTGCATCGGGTAGGTATGGCCGAAGATTTGATTTCCTCGGTGAGGATGCTGCATCGTGAGTGTAGGAGTAGTGTTTGTATCAACGAGTAACTGAATGCTACCTTTGCCATTGAGAGATCGGCTCGGCAGGGGTGCCCACTCTCAATGGTGCTGAATGTTGTTTCAGGAACTTCTGTATTTAGCGGTGAAGAGGAGTTCTTTGATAGTTACTGCTAAATTCGATGTTTCTCTAGGCTATTGGGTGTGCTGATGATACTACCGTCTTTGGATCGAATAAGGTGTATGTGTAGGCTGTCCAGGATGTGTTGGCGATGTTTAAAAAGGCAACAGGTGCCGTGGTCAAAAGGGAGAAGACGTGTATGATGGAGTTTGCTCATTGGACTTCAAATTTCACCTGAGATGATACTTGGGATCGTGTGGTAGTGTATTAAGACACTTTGGGTGACATGGTGTCAATCCTTGTTCCGAGACGATAGCACAACGATCGAGAGTGACTTTTGTGTTGATGCAGGCGGTATTTCTGTTGCTTGGCCGAGCACGGTAATGACACAGCTTCCTCCAGCAACTGACATGGTAAGAATGCATTTTGGCGTCAAGCGAGGGCTCCACCTAAGCTGGCATCCCTCAGCTCCTCCCCACCAATCACAGACAAGCATCTTCAGAGGCCTGGTGCGTCGACAAATCATGCTCTCCCAAGATGACGCTCTCCTCGTGGTACAGGGCGGTTGGTGGTGGGTGGATCGGCCTACGACCGTTAACCTCCTAACTCCCCTCTCCTCTTGAACTTGTACAGAAATTCACCTGAAAGAAGCTCCTTGCTATAGCTTTCGCTACAGCGACCACAATAGCTCTGTTGAAGAGCTCTTGCCAAGGGATGTCTGTTGACACCCAGCACGACTGTGTGGGAGTTGTATTTCTGACACTTGTGGTCCCGTGCACACTCTCCTGTGCACACACACTCCTGTGCACACATTACAGTGGACAAGGGAGCTGGAAAATTCCATCTCCTGACAACATGTATTCATATATATTCACTGCTCTGATGTAATTTCCTTTCGATAGCAATATGAATTATGTAAACTGGTGTGGGGTGTTTTGACTAATGAGATTCGTTGTTGCAAAACACCTGTTAATTCATTCTCTAACCTAATACTACAACAACAATAGATGCAACGATGCCATTTCGCCCTTTCCACAGACTTGAGGGGTAAAGGAATACTTTTCCTCAGCTTACACGGCAAGTAACTTAATATAGAATAATGTATATATGGCATAGCAAATAACTTAATATTGAGGACTTTATTTGGTACACAGCAAGTAATTTAATATAAAGTAACATACGATTCACAACAAGCAACTTATTATGAGTAATTTATGGGGCCATTCTAGCACTTTCGCGCTATGGGCGCACGAGCCATATACTACCTTACGTGGGTTTGGGCATTCCGTGGGAGCGCACTGGAGAGCTCAGAAATTCTGAAAAGTGTATATTTTGTTCAACTTTGTCACCTCAATTCTGGTCCTAGGATATTCAAATTGGTATCAATGTATTCGCAATAGAATTCTTTACAGGACTAAATGCATATAAACTCCAAAAGCTCGGCTTTTGGAGTTTATATACACCCGCAGCAAACAGAGAATGTGAGAGCGAGTTACCCGGGAACAAGCAAGAGCAATAATATGTGTTCATTCTTTTCAACTTTGTTACCTCAATTCTGGTCCTAGGTCTTTCATTTTGGTATCAATGTGTTCGCAATTGAGTTCCCAACAGGAGGATATGCATATAATGTCAAAAACCATAGCGCGCTCTACCCACCGACAAGATGAAAGTAGACCAGGAAGAGAGCACTGCGCCACCCCAAGGTGCCCCTCATTATATTAGAGTGCGCGGTAATACTGAAAAGTGTATATTCTTTTCAACTTTGTCACCTCAATTCTCGTCCTAGAATTTTCATTTTGATATCATTGTGTTCGCAATAGAATTCTCTACAGGACTAAATGCATATAAAGCCCAAAGGCCCGGCGAGAAAGTGAAAAAGTGAGAGCGTGTTACCCGGGGAGCTCGCAAGAGCAATAAAATGTATACACTCTCTTCACATTGGACATCTCAATTCTCGTCCTAGGTCTTTCATTTTAGTATGATTGTGTTCATAATAGAACTCACTACAGGAGAATATGCAAATATAAAGTCCAAAAGACCGGCGTTCTACCCACAGCAAACTGAGAAAGTGGCGGAGCGTTACCCCAGTGAGCGCTAATAAAAAGCAATAAAATGGGTATATTCTTTTCAACTTTGTTACCTCAATTCTGGTCCTAAGTCTTTCATTTTGGTATCAATGTATTCGCAATGAAATTCCTTACAGGATTTTATGCATATAATGTCCAAACCTGCGGCAAGACCTTCCCGAAGATGCTGCTACTTTACCGCACCGACGACGCAATGCTTCGTCGGGGCCGGAAGTCCGTCTACTAAACGGACGACTCAAGGTTGAGTCGTCGCCGAGCGATAGTGGCTAGGTGCCCATATAGAAAAGGGATGGAAAAATCGAAAACAGGATTTTATATATAGCTGTAAAATTACTAAATTAATCTGGCAACACATACACACACAAAAATTAAGTAAATCTGATTAATCCCAATTCCGGTGGTGTAGTGGTAACACACTCGCCCCCTTGCTTCACAAGCACTTTAACTGGGGTTCATATCTTGGGTGGGGAGGATGGACTTGGCGCCAATCCTTAACTGTACATCTCTGTTCACCAATCAGTGAATGGGTACATTGTTAAACAATTTGGCGGGTAGTATTCAGGGAAAAATTAACATTAAGGACCTACCCGAAACTCTATGCATGCTAGTGGCTTTAGAAGATTGTAAGAACTCCTGTGTGATTGTACTTGTACTTTTCACAATAAAAACAAGCGCTCTGATGCAATACAATTGAAAGTTATGCACACCACGTTCTATAATTTTTTTTTAGCTTTTAATTATTTTAAAAAGTGGTCACTAACGACTACCCAATAGTCTGCAGATTTCTACACATGTAATAGTATGTCTGTCGCCTTTGTGGCGTCGTGGAAGAAGGAGGGGCTAGAGTTCCTTGGGGTCATTTTATATTTTTCGTCAAAATATATTAGTAATTTTATTGATTATTCTACATGAATATGTTAAAATACAATTATTAAAACAGAAAATGCAATATCTCAATATCTAAATATAATAAAACTATAATTCTCTCCTCATGACACAAGCGGCCAGTGACGCTGCATATCTGGAAAAATTCCACGACCTGAAATAAATTTTTCCACGGCCTAATATGGACACATTGTAGCTATAGTATGAATACACATTATACACACTGTATACTGATATACAACATTATTGTGTATACACAGTATACTTGAATTTGCAATACATATGATATACACTAAATGCATTAACCCAAGAAATAAAATGTAGACATTTAAATGTCTACCTTTGTATGTGATAAATGTGTAGATGTAATTTGTTTATGATGTTTTTCTTCTATTTGAAAAACGATATGGTTGTAACTTTACCACAATATTCTTCCTAATTCATCATCAGTTCTGTACATCAGATTCAATAGATGTACCAAGTGCAGACGTACCAAGCTTGATGAAAATCAGTCAATGTTTACCCATTTTATTAGTGGCGTTAACGTTGAACTTCACTTACTCGAAAGAGAACTTTAGCAACTTCAAAATGTAAAATCGACTATTATTTCAAACCAATTATCATGAATTTTATATAATATATGGTATGTGCAATGTTTCGTCCATTGAATAGAGCGTTTTTATATTCAAATCTAATATATTGGGTTATAAAGGTCTAAACTTGAACATTTATTCAAAATTATGGATAGAATTAAATAAAAAATCATCAGAAACTAAAACCAATTTCCAAAAACAGTAAATTAAATTTAAAGATTATAGTCTTTTCAGCTACTGACTTCAAGATTAAACAAAAAGAATCAAAATTTTTCGCATTTCTTATTTATTTATTTATCTTTTTAAGCTAAAACTTTGTCAGGAGTCTTATAATTTTATGTATTTACATACAGAAAATTTGAAAGTATCAACATTGCTTCAGCTTCCTCCTACTAGAGTCGTCTTTAATGTTCCCTTATATGGTATATTGCAAATACCTTTACATAGAATAATTTATAAGGTACACAGCAATTAAATTAATATAAAGTAACTTATACAGAATATGACAAGTAACCTAATTTAGAATAACTTGAATGGAACACAGCAAGTAACTTAAAATAAAATAACTTATATGGAATGCAGTAACATAACCTGGAGTAACTTACACGATGAACAGCAAGTAACTTAACCTGGAGTAACTTACACGATGAACAGCAAGTAACTTAACCTGGAGTAACTTACACGATACACGGCAAGTAACTTAAAATATAGTAATTTAAACGGTACACAGCAAGTAACATAGGACAGAGTAACTTACAAGTCAAGTAACAGTACCTGAAGTTGTCAAGTGAGTCTTCAATAATCAGCAGCATGGAGTTGGTGATGAAGAGCAGCCTGTGGAGGACCTGCAGGTGCTGGAGGGGCCGGCCGGTGACGACCAGGAGCCTCGTCGACCACACCAGCAGGTGCTCGTTGAGGGACCACTGGGCGAAGGCCGCCAGGAAGGCCAGGTCGTCACTCACCACCACCACCGTCACGCACCTCGACTCCCGCCGCACCTGTTGAGGTGGCATGAGTGAGTTACCCTCGACTCCCGTCTCACCTGTTGAGGTGGCGTGAGTGAGTTACCCACGACTCCCGCCGCACCTGTTGAGGTGGCATGAGTGAGTTACCCACGACTCCCGCCGCACCTGTTGAGGTGGCGTGAGTGAGTTACCCATGACTCCCGCCGCACCTGTTGAGGTGGCGTGAGTGAGTATCCCACATCAGCATTAATGTGGGTAAGCAACCCAATCGTCACCAGATGTGTGAGTGTTATGTCTAAACCGATGAAGTGAGTGCAGGTGTGTGGGCCACTGCCAGGCCACGTTTCTAAAGTTCAGGTGTGTGGGCCACTGCCAGGCCACGTTTCTAAAGTTCAGGTGTGTGGGCCACTGCCAGGCCACGTCTCTAAAGTTCAGGTGTGTGGGCCACTGCCAGGCCACGTCTCTAAAGTTCAGGTGTGTGGGCCACTGCCAGGCCACGTTTCTAAAGTTCAGGTGTGTGGGCCACTGCCAGGCCACGTCTCTAAAGTTCAGGTGTGTGGGCCACTGCCAGGCCACGTCTCTAAAGTTCAGGTGTGTGGGCCACTGCCAGGCCACGTTTCTAAAGTTCAGGTGTGTGGGCCACTGCCAGGCCACGTCTCTAAAGTTCAGGTGTGTGGGCCACTGCCAGGCCACGTCTCTAAAGTTCAGGTGTGTGGGCCACTGCCAGGCCACGTCTCTAAAGTTCAGGTGTGTGGGCCACTGCCCGGCCACGTTTCTAAAGTTCAGGTGTGTGGGCCACTGCCAGGCCACGTTTCTAAAGTTCAGGTGTGTGGGCCACTGCCAGGCCACGTCTCTAAAGTTCAGGTGTGTGGGCCACTGCCAGGCCACGTCTCTAAAGTTCAGGTGTGTGGGCCACTGCCAGGGCACGTCTCTAAAGTTCAGGTGTGTGGGCCACTGCCAGGCCACGTCTCTAAAGTGCAGGTGTGTGGGCACTGCCAGGCCACGTGTCTCAAGTGCAGGTGTGTGGGCCACTGCCAGGCCACGTGTCTCAAGTGCAGGTGTGTGGGCCACTGCCAGGCCACGTCTCTAAAGTGCAGGTGTGTGGGCCACTGCCAGGCCACGTCTCTAAAGTTCAGGTGTGTGGGCCACTGCCAGGCCACGTCTCTAAAGTTCAGGTGTGTGGGCCACTGCCAGGCCACGTCTCTAAAGTGCAGGTGTGTGGGCACTGCCAGGCCACGTGTCTCAAGTGCAGGTGTGTGGGCCACTGCCAGGCCACGTGTCTCAAGTGCAGGTGTGTGGGCCACTGCCAGGCCACGTCTCTAAAGTGCAGGTGTGTGGGCCACTGCCAGGCCACGTCTCTCAAGTGCAGGTGTGTGGGCACTGCCAGGCCACGTGTCTCAAGTGCAGGTGTGTGGGCCACTGCCAGGCCACGTGTCTCAAGTTCAGGTGTGTGGGCCATTGCCAGGCCACGTGTCTCAAGTGCAGGTGTGTGGGCCACTGCCAGGCCACGTCTCTCAAGTGCAGGTGTGTGGGCCATTGCCAGGCCACGTGTCTCAAGTGCAGGTGTGTGGGCCACTGCCAGGCCACGTGTCTCAAGTGCAGGTGTGTGGGCCACTGCCAGGCCCGTCTTTCAAGTTCAGGTGTGTGGGCCACTGCGAGGCCACGTCTTTCAAGGTCAGGTGTATGGCCACGTTTTACTGCTCAGAACTGAGGCGTATTTATTCATTTCCTACACGACTATTACAGTGTTCCCAGCAATGAGTCTCCCTTGGATTGGTTGATTGGTCCCGGGAGGCCTGATTGGTCCTGGTCAACAGTGACATGAGAGTGACTTAAGCTCCTCACCATTATGGTGAGAGTGACGTGTGCTCCTCACTATTAAGGTGAGAGTGACGTGTGCGCCTCACCATTAAGGTGAGAGTGACGTGAGCTTCTCTCCATTAAGGTGAGAGTGACGTGAGCTTCTCTCCATTAAGGTGAGAGTGACGTGAGCTTCTCTCCATTAAGGTGAGAGTGACGTGTGCTCCTCACCATTAAGGTGAGAATGACGTGTGCTCCTCACCATTAGCGTAAGAGTGACGTGTGCTCCTCCCTATTAAGGTGAGAGTGACGTGTGCTCCTCACCATTAAGGTGAGAGTGACGTGTGCTCCTCACCATTAAGGTGAGAGTGACGTGTGCTCCTCACCATTATGGTGAGAGTGACGTGTGCTCCTCACCATTAAGGTGAGAGTGAACTACCCACAACAACAGCAGCAGGTAAAGCGTGACATAATATCATGAAGGTGATGACAGCCACCAACCTTCCTAGCGTGATGAAGCAGCTGAGGAAGCTGCCAGCGTGTACCGTTACCATCCAAGACGTCCATTGTTGTCCTGAAGACGCCCACACCTCCTCCCACTCCTGACACCTTTGTTAACTGCATCAAATTAAGTCATACATAAAAAGATCATTCCGTTAATGACTGCTGATTCGGGGCAAAGCATTTATAATATATTTATATATCACTCACGTTTATTGCTTCTAATTCACCGTCCTTACATCCATAACTGATTGGTGTGATGAGGCGGCGTCTGTGATGAGGAATACAGAACAGCGCTGATGCTCATCTGTTGACAACACAGCATCCAACACTCCGGCCGTTGCTCTTTGTATGAGACGATCATCTGTGGAAGGTGAGCATCATGTGTAATTCTCTCTCAGGACACCATAAACCATAGTAGGAGGGAAGACGACAGAACTGTACATTTGGTTCCAGCACTGCCGTCGCTCCTAAAATGGTCTGTCTGGAGTCTGGGCAGAGATCCAGTTCTTCCGTCACTACTATAAGGATCAGTATTGAGTCTGGGGTGAGTTACAATTCTGTGGTCACTATTAACAGGGGTCAGTCTTGAGTCTGGGATGAGTTCTAGTTCTATCATCATGGGTTTTGGTTGAAACAATATCTATAGAGTAGACAAGACATGTAATTTTAGGAGCAAGGAGAGATGTTAGCTTCTGGACCTGCCTCTAGTCATAATCCACTCTTGGATCGAACACTATTGGTTAGATTCTACAGACTTAAAACAGTCATATTTTGGATGGAGTATAAGTAAAAGACAGTTCTTGGGCCCGCCTCTAGTTCTAGACCTCGGTTCTTCATTTCAGTTTTGTAATTATTTAACAGATGTTTACAACCTTTTAAACATATAAACATGAGAAAGTTCTTGTGTCCTCCTTTTCCATTAAATGTTGTTGTTTAGTCCGACGTCAAGTTTCTCAGAAATTTGATAGACCAGTTCACTAACCTTACTAGAAATCTTTAGGAGGAACACCTTCACCAGTATTTTAGGAGACGACTTTTTGAATATTTAATGGATTTCCTTGAGAAATATTTTAGTACACCTTCAGGCGTATTTTTCAGGAATTCTTTCAGGAGAAAGGTAGCGTTCTGCAACAGTCACAAAGGGCGGCGTCCACGGGAAACACTTGCCTTCAGGAGTATAACACCATCTGTTAGCTCGTTCCGAGATGGAATAGGTTGGGCTCTCATCTACATGTCAAGGACAGAGAGGCAGGACCAGCCTCCCCCCATACCCCTACAGGAGCCCTCATACCTCTTCTCCCTTGCATCTAATCTCTCCACCCTCCCTCTCCTCTCCCTCCACCTTACCCCTCCCCAACTATTCCCCACAAACACTCTTTTCTTCCCCCCTCCTGAATATCCTTCCACCCTCCTCCACTTCCCCTTCCACCCTCCTCCACTTCCCCTTCCACCCTCCTCCACTTCTCCTTCCACCCTCCTCCACTTCTCCTTCCATCCCCCTCCACTTCCCTTTCCACTCTCTTCCACTTCCCTTTCCACCCTCCTCCACTTCCCCTTCCACCCTCCTCCACTAACCCTTCCACCCTCCCTCCCATCCTTTTCCACTCTCCTCCACTTCTCCTTCCACCCTCCACCACTACCCCTTCCACCCTCCTCCCCTCCCCACCCTCCTTCACTTCCCCTTCCACCAGTAGTGGGATCTATGCCAGAGCAAAGCCGTTTTGCTTTTCCCGCGGCTTCGCTCTGGTTTAGGTGTTTTTAGTTACAATGGTAAGGGGCTTCGATATGGCCTACCTATTTTTCGTTACCCCAGTGCGTGATTGTCTTTTAGTACAATGAAAATTTCGTTCATAAGGCTTCGATACGGCATACCTGTTTTTAGTTTCTGCGGTGGGATTAAACGGCTTCGATCTGGCATACATGTTTTTAGTTTCCACGGTGCGATTAAATGACTTCGATCTGGCATACATGTTTTAGTTTCCGCGGTGGGATTAAACGGCTTCGATCTGGCATACATGTTTGTAGTTACCCCGGTGGGATTAAACGGCTTCGATCTGGCATACATGTTTTAGTTTCCGCGGTGGGATTAAACGGCTTCGATCTGGCATACATGTTTTTTGTTACCCCAGTGGGATTAAACGGCTTCAATCTGGCATACATGTTTTTTGTTACCCCAGTGGGATTAAACGGCTTCGATCTGGCATACATGTTTTTTGTTACCCCAGTGGGATTAAACGGCTTCAATCTGGCATACATGTTTTTAGTTACCCCGGTGGGATTAAACGGCTTCAATCTGGCATACAT
This sequence comes from Procambarus clarkii, assembly GCF_040958095.1. Taxonomy (NCBI): domain Eukaryota; kingdom Metazoa; phylum Arthropoda; class Malacostraca; order Decapoda; family Cambaridae; genus Procambarus; species Procambarus clarkii. Next base: position 50,484,470 of record NC_091156.1, read on the forward strand.
GTTTTTAGTTACCCTGGTGGGATTAAACGGCTTCAATCTGGCATACATGTTTTTAGTTATCCCGGTGAGATTAAACGGCTTCGATCTGGCATACATGTTTTAATTTCCGTTGTGGGATTAAACGGCTTCGATCTGGCATACATGTTTTTAGTTACCCCGGTGGGATTAAACGGCTTCAATCTGGCATACATGTTTTTAGTTACCCCGGTGGGATTAAACGGCTTCATCTGTCGTCATGTATTTTCGTTACATGAGAGTCAGGCGCAGACAGTCACAATGAGAGGGTGTGTTAGCCGGAGCTCCTGAGTGTAGTTATATTATCATAGCAATATGGAAGTTGTAGTGAAGGAAATGATAAATCTGGTTGGAGCTCTGAGGACAGAGTTGGATTCCCTATGGGAGGAGGTACGACAGCTGAAACAACATCGAGAAGAAACGACGGAGGAGACCAGTATTAAAAAGACCTCGTCTTGGAAAGTCGTAAAGGACAGGGGTCTTAAGAAGTCCTTGATAAAGCCGCCTACAGACATCCTAAGGACTTCTAATTCATTTGATGTATTGGAGGACGAGTGCTGCGGTGAGACTGCTGTTCACGCGAAATGAAAAGCAACGAAGCGCAGGCCCCTCTGAGAGTAAAGGAAGTACCTAAGTGAATTTTAGTTGTGGGAGATTCCCAAGTAAAGTATTTGGATAGAACGTTTTGTGCTAGAGGTAGGGGGAACAGGTTAAGGGTTTGCTATCCGGGAGCTGGAATTGATGATATTATAAAAACATGAATGATATTATGGCTGGAAATGGGAACAATCTCATTATTTGCATTAGCGCAGGAAATGATGTTGGTCGAGTTAGGAGTGAGGAACTGATTCAGAGGTATAAAATAGCCATAGAATTAGTTAGAAGCAAGGGAGTAATCACGATCACATGTGGCATTCTTCCAAGAAAGGGAGTTAGAAATGATTGGTTGTCGAGGGAACTTGGTGTCAATTGCCGGCTGGAAAGATATTGCAAATAAAATACTATAGCTTTCATAGACAACTGGGAACACTTCTATGGAAGAAATGAAATGTATGCTCGTGATGGGGTGCATCTATCGAGGGCTGGGGTTGTTGCTGTTGCGAACTCGTTGGAATCAGTGGTTGGAGGTGTTTGTTTGGGTTTAAACTGTTAGTAGATAGTCGTATGGGTATTGATATGGAGGAAGGAGGTAATGAAAGTATGTGTTTGTGGGAGAAAGGATTTGGCAAAACGATCAGGGAAAGAGAAGGGCCTCTAAATAACAATACACTTAGGGTATATTACACTAACAGTGGGCGTCTAAGAAACAAAATAAACGAATTAAATGCTCCTGTCTGTACAGAAAAAATAGATATTATTGCACTTACCGAAACGTAGATGAATGTAGAAAATAGAGAACTATTAGCTGAATATCAAATATATGGATTTACACTATTTCACACTAATATATATATTAGACGAGGAGGAGGAGTAGCCATATATGTTAGGGACAATTTGAAATGTAGTCTCGAAGAGGGAATCAAAACTGAGCCACACACAGAACCTATCTGGATAGAATTAAACGAAAAAGCAAATAATCTTATAATAGGAGTTATATATATATAGGCCTCCAAATTTTGCCAGAATGGAAGCAAAGCCTCTATTGGATGAAATATCTAGAGCATCTAGATCTAAAAGTATTTGTGTCATGGGTGACTTTAATTTTAGTGGTATAAACTGGATTAACAAAATAGGGAATAATGAAGCAGAAGATTTTATAGAAGTAATTGACGATTGCTTTCTTCCGCAACACATTAAGGAACCAACGCGAGAAAATAATATTTTCGAATTAGTATTAACTAACAGGGAAACACAAATTAATGACTTCGAAATTGGGGGTGAACTAGGGAACAGTGATCACAAAGAAATCCGTTTTAGCACAGATTGGAATAGATCTGCAGGAGAACATTCTGTTAAAGAGCCAGACTTTCGTAAAGCTAATTTCAATATGCTAAGAATTTTTTTAGTGCAAATAGATTGGAAAGTGTTGAGCATTTGGGGTGGGCCGGTCTTGCAGCAAGATATGAAGCCAGCGATGTGTGATGCAGAGGAGGATGTCGATTTGGATTCATAATATAACTTATTTACAAATATTCTAAGCAAAGCACAGGAAAGTAGTATTCCTTACAAATTAAATATATCAAATACAAATGACCCGAAATGTATAACAAAGGATTTGAAAAACCTTATAGGTAGATAGAGAGCTTGGTACAAAAAGATTAAGAATTTGGAAGTCAGTTTAGAACAAGAATTTGGACAACTGGTTAGAAATGTTAAAAAAGAGATAAAGAGAGCAAAAAAAACTATGAACTTCGTATAGCCAGGCCAGCCAAAAGCAAATCCTGAAGGGTTTTTTCAGTTATATCGAACAAAGATTAGGGAAATGTTTAGGGTTCATTAAAAACCGAGACAGGTCAGATAACGGATAATGACGAAGAGATGAGTAGTATTTTTAATAAATATTTTATCTGTATTTACTAAAGAAGAACTTAACTCTATGCCTTCAGCCGAACAAGTCTATGTGGGTGGGGACGAAGACAAGTTGACTAGTCTAACAGTTACCAGGATATTATTAAACAAATAGTAAAACTAAAACCAAACAATTCCCCAGGGCCGGATGAAGTGTTTGCCAGGATGCTTAAAGAATGCAAAGAGGAGCTTTCCGAGCCACTGTCTACCATATTTAATAAATCAATAGAGTTAGGTAGAGTGCAAGAGTCATGGAAGGTAGCTAATGTGGTACCAATATTTAAGAAAGGAGATAGATCACTTGCGTCAAACTATCGGCTAATTAGCCTAACGTCTATTGTGGGAAAGTTACTTGAATCGATAAATACAAATACAATTCGTCTTCATCTTAAAAAACATAAATTAATAAATGAGTCGCAACATGGTTTTACAAATGGCCGTTCATGTTTAACAAATTTGCTATCATTTTATTCCAGCATAGTTGAGGCAGTTGACAGTGATAAGGATTGTGATGTTGTGCACCTTGACCTTAGCAAAGCTATTGATACATTGCCACATGAAAGACTGATTAAAAAAATAGAGGCTCATGGTATTCGGGGTGCTATATTAAGTGGGATTAGGGCATGGCTATTCCAAAGGAAACAGTGTTAGTATCAATGGGGCTAAGTCAAAGTGGGATAATGTTGTTTTGTGGAGTACCTCAGGGCTCTGTCCTGGGACCTCTGTTGTTTATAATATATATAAATGATTTAGATTCACGTTTGAGTAGCAACATCTGCAAATTTTAAGATGATACAAAAATCGGTAGTGAAATTAACACGGAAGAAGACTCACTATCACTTCAAGTTGATCTAAATAGGGTTTTGAAATGGTCAAAAGATTAGCAGATGCAGTTTAATGCTGATAAATGTAAAGTTCTGAGACTAGGTAATGATGATAGAGTTACAAAATACGAGCTTGGAGGTGTTGAAATTGCGAAGTCGGATTGCGAAAAGGATCTGGGAGTTTTGATTAGTATGAATTTGAAACAAAAGGATCAATGCCTGAATGTTCGCAATAAGGCAAATAGGACACTGGTATTTATTAATCAAAGCGTTAGTAACAAGACACCTGGTGTTGTTCTTCAGCTATATCTTGCTCTGGTTAGGCCCCATTTAGATTATACAGTTCAGTTTTGGTCGCCATACTATAGAATGGATAAAAATTCACTTGAACGTGTCCAGCGTAGGATGACTAAGTTAATTCCCCAAATTAGAAATTTTTCATATGAAGAAAGATTAACAAAGCTTAACTTGCATTCACTGGAAAGGCGAAGAGTTAGGGGTGACATGATAGAGGTTTACAAGTGAATGAATGGACATAACAAAGGGGATATTAATAGGGTATTAACAGTATCAACACAAGACAGAACACGAAACAATGGGTATAAATTGGATAAGTTTAGATTTAAGAAAGACTTGGGTAAATACTGGTTCGGTAACAGGGTTGTTGATTTGTGGAACCTATTACAGCATAACGTGGTGGAGGTGGGGTCCCTCGATTGTTTCAAGCGTTGGTTGGACATGTTTATGAGTGGGATTGGGTTGTTATAGATAGGAGCTGCCTCGTATGGACCAATAGGCCTTCTGTAGTTGCCTTTGTTCTTATGTTCTTATGCAGTTCCTAGGAGGTTCACACATTAGTGCAATCTCTTAATCGCTCTCAATACCTCAACTGTACTCTGTGTTTCATCAGAGACGATATTCGAATACCTTTGCTCGTATTTTCGCTCATTTGCTCATATTTTCTGATATTTATTTCATAAGCTCGAACAAACCTTCCTAACCTGACCAATTATAAAACAAAACAATAATGTGTTTATTTCAGTGATGGGAACATCAGATCACTTGATGTTCCCAATTTTCTGTTGGGAACATCAGACCATTTGGGAAGGCATCGGACGAGGGAGTGGGGAAAGGTGGGGATGACGAGGGGACGGAAGTGAGAGATGGTGGGGAGCACGAGGGGACAAGAGAGTGGGGTAATGGTGGGGAAGGACGAGGAGACGGGGGAGTTTGGGATGGTGGGGACGAGGGGATGGGGGTAATGGAGAATGGCACAAAGGACAAAAGGACAGGGGAGTGGGGCATGGTAGGAAGGAAGAGGAGATGGTGAAGTGGAGAATGGTGGGGGAGGATGAGGGGACGGGTGAAGGGGGAATGGTGGTGAGGACTGGGGGACAGGGAAGGGGACATTACCCGGCAATGCGTGGCCGGGTACTGCTAGTATGCTTATATATTATAATAATAATTTATATTTGAGAAAATTCCCGTTTGGAATGAGCATTATTGTTACGAACCCGATTCCATCGTCGGAGCACAGTGCAGCGACGTCAACGCCATCTGTGAGTCTGCTCCTGAAACCCCCACAACATGGACGGAGCCATCTAGTGGTGATAGGATTATACCAGCAAGAGGCGCTAGATTCCTGTCCTAGTCAGCTTGAGAGGTAGCTGGTGCTGACCTCTGGTGAGGTGGTGCTTAGAAAATCAGCGCCATCTATTGTCGGAGGAGTTGTATGTCTATGTCAGAGTCTGTAAGTGTTGTTTCCTAGTGTTCCATGTACTGACCAGTGTACTGATGACGTGTGTGTCCACAGAGTCGACGTATTGCTGCTGTGGTACGACGACAGTCAGTCTACCCAGGGCAGCCAATGTCTCTCTACTCCATTATGCTTTACGGAAGCAGTGAGCCACCGCCGGAGAAAAACTGTGAAGTGGCAGTGACGGAATTCGGCGTACCCGGGACTGGCTAACGGAAGAGACGACTGACCGTTAAGGTGCTACGGAGGAGTGTAACCTGCGAGTTGCAAGAAGCTCCTGCCCAGGGTTCCCTACCCAGGTATTTGTTCGTGAAGAGGCCCAGCAGTGCGAGGCTGATGTTCTCTGCAAGCTCCAGGCTGGAGGGTGATTGTGGGCGTGCACGAAGAGCACCTAGTGAGACTGTGTTTTGGCTGGCCCGTGGCCAGGGTAGACTCGTTGGTGTTTCCCAGTACTGATTGAGGACGGTACTGTGTTAAGCAAACACGGTAGCTGACAAGACTGCATCGATTGAGCATCGAATAGCGCTTGGTGTCCTAAGAAAGAGACACTTGTGTACATATTAAGTGTAGTAATACTTCTTCTAGGATTATATATGAGGTGATGGGAAAGTGATTATATATGAATATATTGATAACTAATGAAGTGTAATATTCAATGCACCTCCCCCAGTGTGTTTTACTTGCATTACCGTGCTCACTCCTTGAAAGCCACTACTAACTTGGGGCCGGATACCAGAACTTTAGTATCACCAGAAAAGAACCCGGTTGCGACCCATTGTGGCCGTATAAATATTTATGAATGCGTCTGCGGCGTCTACCGCTGGATGTAATCGACATGAGTCTAGGACGGGTTGCCTATCCTCACTCCAACAGCCGCAGCCAGACGACCATCAACAGCCAGCCTCCAGGCAATGGCTGGCAGGCCAGATCGACGAACACACGTCGGCTTCTCCTCTCTCATATACGGCAGTTTAGTACCGACGTATTTCCACGACACCAAGGAAGCAAAATGGCTCAGACATTTACATCATAACTGGTGGAGTAATTCATGGAAGTAATGACTTTTATTTGCTTCACCTCAAGTAGCCTTTGCAATACACAACAACTGCCACGTTTGTTAATAATTTTGAGCCCAGATTAGATAAGACTTCACATGTATGGACTTACCATCAGGAAGAGGCGCTCGCAGGAGTCCTGCAGAGGCACAAGCAGCGAGCAGCAGCAGCAGTGACGTCACACCCATTTCTGTGAGAGTACAACATTTTATTGAACAAATATGCAGGAAAAGATGACAATTAAATTATATTAATTTTATTATTTGCTTTTTTTTTTAAATCTGCGCAAAGAGCTTGGGCCAAAAAAAATATGATGAGAAACATTTCATGAATAAATATATACAGGTGATGGGTAAAAGGTCTTAGCTGGGTACAGGATAATCTTGAAGAAGGAAACCAAAGATCAGTTAGAGAGGAGATATCAGAATAGAGGGAGACACTGAGTGATAATTGGCTCTATTATATTATTAATACATATATAAATAACGTTACAAAGTTAATAAGTTCATTCATGTATATGTAAACTGAAAATTCAAACGTCATATATAAAGTGAAGAGAGTCCTTGACGCAGCACACTGCTCAATCCAGGAAAGTACCGCATATGTGTACTCACCTATTTGTGCTTGCGGGGGTTGAGCTTTGGCGCTTTGGTCCCGCCTCTCAACTGTCAATCAACTGGTGTACTGATTCCTAACCCTACTGGGCTCTATCATATCTACATTTGAAACTGTGTATGGAGTCAGCCTCCACCACATCACTGCCTAATGCATTCCATCCGTTAACTACTCTGACACTGAAAAAGTTCCTTTTAACGTCTCTGCAGCTCATATGGGTACTCAATTTCGACCTGTGTCCCCTTGTTCGCGTTCCACCAGTGTTGAATAGTTTGTCCTTGTTTACCCTGTCGATTCCCCTGAGGATTTTGTAGGTTGTGATCATGTCTCCCCTTACTCTTCTATTTCCAGTGTCGTAAGGTGCATTTCCCGCAGCCTTTCCTCGTAACTCATGCCTCTTAGTTCTGGAACTAGTCTAGAGGCATACCTTTGGACTTTTTCCAGCTTCGTCTTGTGTTTGACTAGGTACGGGCTCCATGCTGGGGCGCATACTCCAGGAGTGGTCTTACATATGTGGTGTACAAGATTCTGAATGATTCCTTACACAGGTTCCTGAACGCTGTTCTGATGTTAGCCAGCCTCGCATATGCCGCAGACGTTATTCTTTTTATGTGGGCTTCAGGAGACAGGTTTAGTGTGATATCAACTCCTAGATCTTTTTCTCTGTCCGTTTCATTAGGTACTTCATCTCCTATTGTATATCCTGTGTCTGGCCTCCTGTTTCCACTGCCTAATTTCATTACTTTGCATTTACTCAGGTTGAACTTCAACAGCTATTTGTTGGACCATTCACTCAGTCTGTCTAGGTCATCTTGTAGCCTCCTACTATCATCCTCAATTTCAATCCTCCTCATAATTTTTGCATCATTAGCAAACATTGAGAGAAATGATTCTATACCCTGAGGGAGATCATTTACATATATCAGAAACAGTATAGGTCGAAGGACTGACCCCTGCGGGACTCCACTCGTAACGTCTTGCTAATCTGAGACCTCACCCCTCACACTGATTAGTTGTCTCCTGTTGCTTAGGTAAACAGGAGACATGTGTGTGATGGGAGATGGGAGGTGTGTGGGATGGGAGATGTGTGTGTGTGTGTGTGTACTTGTGAAGATTGAACTAATAAAATAGGTTGTTTCTCTTACATAATTCATTTACTAGATACTGAAAGAGAGAGAGAGAGAGAGAGAGAGAGAGAGAGGGGGGGGGGGAGACGGTCTGAACATCAGAGCCTTAAACACCGTACTATCGAGCAGAGAGGACCTTAGTTGATATGGACTTGAAACCTGCCATGTACTGCAGGTATGTTGGTGACATTTTGATGCAGGTACCTCATGTCAGACGTCTGCAGAAGCTGAAGAAGCCATTCGAGTAGAAATCTGTGTTGAGTTTCACATATGAGATGGAGAATAATGGGAAGTTGCCTTTTCTAGATGTAACCGTCACGGAAAGGAATGGAGGATTCCACACTGCAGTCTACACTAAGGAAACAAACATGGGAATGTGCCTCAATGCCAATAGTGCCTGCCCGACAGGTACAAAAGGAGTGTTGTCAATGCTTACGTCGACCGGGCTCTCAGCCACAGCTCAGGATGGAAGCAAGTCGATGAAGAACTCTGTAGGGTAAGGCAGGTCCTAGTCAACACTGGCTTCTCTAACGGTTTCGTTGAAGACGTCAGAAAAAGAAAGGTGAAATGTCATGTAACCTCTGAAGAGTCAACTAACACAACACTTGTACCACTTATTAGACTGTTTTACAGGAATTTCTTTTCGACGGCTCATAAAACGGAGGAAAGGGTCCTAAAAGACATTATTGATAGGAACGTTATCCCTACAGACAAAAATAAAAAAATACATTTGATAATTTACTACAAAAACAAAAACCGGCCAGCCTACTTATAAAAACTCACCATACATCAAATAGAACGCCATGAAGGAAACCAACGTCATCTATGCCTTCATATGCCCGCTTGAGGACTGTAAGCCCCAAAGAACTCAGTATATATAGGCAAGACAACAACGTCTCTTTCTAGGTGATTAACTATGCACAAACAACAGGGCTCCATCAAGGAACATATAATCTCTTCTCACAACAAGATCATCACCTGAGAAATTTTAACAAGCAACACAGAAATCATCGATAAATACAGCGAGAGCAGATGACTCGACATCAACGAGGCACTACACATCAAAAAGTCAGCACAAAGCAATCAAAAGCCAAATAATGCACAGCTATATTCTACCCACATCAAGACCCCGAACCAACTTAGAAGCTGCAAGAGGAAGTATGGGCCAATAGGCCCTCTGCAGTTACTTCCATTCTTATGTTTTCATGCCTAATTTATACCCATAGTTCTGGCATATGCTCTGTCACCTCACCTAAAACTTTAGTGCCATATCACCTCACCTAAAGCGAGTATAAGTATGACACGGGCCTCACTGAGTCCTTTTGCCAGAATTTGATGAAAAACTGTACCCAAATGGATCCATGAGTGTCGTCGGGGGTTGGTCAGTGTGAGGGATCTAGATCCCTCGGCTAGTTTTCCTAGTTTCTAGATTAGGCTAGTCACTCTAGAAACTGAAGCTTTCAAAATAACATATGCTTGTTGGGTGTTGAATGAAAGCTTATGTTAAGAACTATCATTTGTGAGTAGTTAGAAGTCTGTGATTGCTCTGTGGAGAAAATTATAGAGATTTTCCTGTTTCTGTGAAGTAGGATGTGAGGTACTTGACTCTCCCAACGGTTTTACAGGGGGGGGGGAACAGTGGGGTGAACGTTGCCTTCCCCCACCCCCACGATGTGGACAGTACGCCACTGTCTTTTTAGGCCTCCCGCTCCTTGTGACGTCACAGGACGCCCGAGGGTGATGGAGAGAGATGATTGGGTCTGGTATATGTGCCTCAAGCCTAGTTTTGGCGCGAAGAGCTATGGTTGGATCCGGCACGAGGAGCCGTGCCGGCTCCAAGCTGATTGGTCTAGACGAGTAGGGGAAGGTATGGGCATTTTGAGTTTCCCTAGTGTGGGAAATCTTCAGTTTGAGCAGGGTAGCAGGTGGACTAGGACGTGTCTGGGTGGAGGGGGGGGGGGAGTTTTCCCCCTCCACCCCCATTAATCGCGGACGTTACCGTGTTAACTAGCAAGGATGGCACCCCTGCTATCCCTGGTTGTGTCAAGGCCCAATTAGGTGAATTGGGGCCAGGGATTTACGGAAGAAACAGTTGAAAAGCTAAGAGACAGTTGACTGTGTGAACGCATGAGGCAGGCTGGTAGAGCCTCATGGTGTAACAGGTGGGTCGAGTATCCTGTCTAGTGGCAATGGACAATTGATGTTGGGCAGTGTAAGTGAGTGTGATATTACAGGCCCAGGTTGGACTTTGCATTCTGCCAGGCTGCGTCAGTGTGGGGACGCCGCCGGCCATTGTCACCCCAGTGTAGAACAAGGCAGGTTCTAGCTCAATGGGGATGTAATTAGCCCCAGCCGCGTGGGTACTCCTGTGGGCGGCAGCCTGCCAGCCCGCGACCACCCGTGGCCACCCAGGCCACCCGCCCGGCCAAACACCACCCCACCCCGCCCGCCAGCTCAGCCGGTGGGGTGCTATGACGTCATGCGCTACCCGTGGCCACCCCAGGCCACCCACCCGCCTACCCGCGCGCCGGCCACCCAGCAGGCCACCCGCGCGCCGGCCACCCCAGGCCACCCAACCCCCCCCTCTCTCAGCTCGGGAGGGGCGCTGTGGCCACATGCCTTGGCCACATGCCTTGGCCACTTTCCCGGGACAGCCTAGAGCCACATCTTGTCGACGCATGAGGAGCAAACCAGCTAAGTGTTGTCAGCTAGTGTGGTAGTAACTTGGGAAATGAGGAAATAATAAGGGAAAGAGAGCAGTGGAAATAAATACTATTACTGTGTGATGGGTACCGGTGGAATTCCCGGTAAGTGTTATCTCAGAGCCTCGCCAGGCTAGAAAAGCAGCTGAGCGGCAGCTGTCAGTGGGATTCAGGTGTCGGATAGGGGCGGTACCTGGAGATAGATATTATACACGGGACCACACTGTATGTTAGTATGTTAGTAGACTGACTAGAGTATGTAACCAGTCAGTGTAGAGATTTACCATATAAGTGATCCAGCCTGTCGATTCTATATAATCGTTCAGACTGGATTAATGCCATAGAGTACTGTAAAATTATAATCATTAGAGGTAGGCAGGGATGTCAGTGGGGACCCCTGAGGACTGTGTAGTTAGCTGCATTACATGGTGATATAATTTTCATTGATTATGTGAATGCCATTTCTATGTGTTCATTTGCATGTTTATGTACTGTGTTGTGTGGTAAGTCAGTAGGTGTGATTGCTGACTGATTGCCTAATGATGTCATTAGCATGTGGGGTATGCTGACGGCATCATTATGTTGCAGGTTTGTGCAGTATTGTTTCAGTTTATACAATATTATTGCCCCAGGAACTGTGTTGAGGGTTTAAGGGACCTCTAGGATTATTCAGGGGAATTCACAGTACTTATTGAGAGTAGGCAATTGATGGGTTAATTGCCTGGCTGAGGTATGTGTGTGTTCACAGTAGTCCTTTGCAATTGGGTGCAAGTAAAAGAGGGGGGCAGTAATATTAGTATACTTTTGTGTTGCACAACCGTGTCATTATTGTGTGGGCACAGTAATTAGCGAGTTGCAGTAGCCGCAACCATATGTGGGCAGTGCTGTTATGTTGTGCATGCCATTGTAGTGTGACCTATGTAACACTGGGGTTACTTTGTTTCTTTAAGTTGTGTTGAGGACTTAAGGATTCAGTGAGTTAATTAAGTAAGGGGTAATTAACTGGATAAGGGGTGCACACTTAGTATTGTGGAGTGAGTGAGGGTTGTTATAAGAGAAACAGTGTTGAGCGAGAATGAGATACGTCTCGGGAGCAATTAATTGTCCATGTGACAACTAATTGACCACTCTAGCTAATTATGTAATTAGCCTTCTCTTCATGAATTCACGTAGTGGGAGAGGATCTGTCAGAGTCTGTCAGTACTTGTGTTAACGTAATATGCTCGAGACTAATTACCTTTCAGGGGTATAGCAATTAGTGGCTCAGGTTACTTAGTGGAGTAATTAACATTGGAGAGCTCCGGTGACTCGGTAAAGCGAGGTCATGGAGCTAGCATAAATCGTTGTATTAATCATATCCTGTCTGAGGACAGTGGATTATTGGCACATCTTGTTAATTAGGGTAATTAACTCCTTTCCCGTGAATTCACAGTGTTTGATGAGACCTGCTTAGGCAGTGCGGAGTGAGCCGTATTTCTGGATGATTAATTATCGGTCCTGGTGACAGGTAATTAATGGCTCAGAAGTAATTAGTGCCTTAATTAGGGTAATTAACACTCACTAGTAATTTTTTGACACAGACTGTGGAGAAGCTACCAAGTTAGGGTAGGCTTAGTTAACGTAACTCAATGGGGATGTAATTAGTGGTCCGTTTGACCTTAATTGAGAATTACTCACTGAATACTTGCAAGGAGTCAAGTGTGGTGTAATAGGTTGAGTTATTGTAAAAAAGAGAGAGACAAGTGTTAAAGATTAACGTAGAGTATCATCATGTTGTTGCCTAGTGGGAGACAATTGTTTGTGATTACCGTAGTACTTTGTTGCTGACTGCTGCGATCAGTCAATTAACGTAATTAATCACTTCAGGCAATTTCTTTTGGTTGTCGTCTGGTGACGAGAGTAGAGTCATCTAGGGATCTGTGGAGCTGTGTCCCAGAATCCCGCCTTGCCTGTCTGTGTATCAGGTTACTACAGGGCAACTTCTTATTGGGAGTTGCAAAGAGTGTTCACGCTGGGTTGTGATAGGGGGGAGTCACTGTTGGACTCCCGCCTAGTTAAGTGGGTCTCACCTGTGGGGCGGGAGGACCCCTAAGTTTGTGATTAGAGTAGCTGTCAGGGTAACCGAGACACTATTGATTGCCTGCTTGTGTCTTTGTTTCAGTGGATATCCTTTATTTGTTCAGTTAGTTCATGTTGTCAGCCCGAAGTGTCAGCAAGATGGAGCCTGCTGTCACTTCACGAGGGGCTGTTGAATAGCTGTGTTGCAAATGCCACTTGATGTACAATAACATAACCATTCGCTGTGGTGTAACTTAGTCTGTGATATTTTTCTTTGTTTTGCAATATTGCGTCATCAGTGGGCACACCTCTGTTCAGGTTAGTTCAGTATGCAGCCGCACAGTAAGGGTTGCTATTTAGCTGTTTGTTATCGTGCCACTGGATTGACATTAACGTAACATAAACTCGGTAATGTAGTAGTTAGTCTCTTGTTATTAATAAATTGTTATGTTATAGAAAACAGTCTTTGATGTCAACCCTTCAACCATATTATTCCACCATATTTCTGCATATTATTAAATGTTGATGTGATCTTGATAAGGCGGCTGTTCTTGGGAATTCGAATTCCAATTCATAGCGCCACATCAAATATAAATATTTGATTGTGAGAACCCGTCGGTTACCCTTTATTAGTTTTAACGTCCTGTTTAACTAAAAGGAGCCAGCAGCCTATTGTGGACAGGTTTTCACCCTTGGTGGTGGAGGCCTGGCGGTTTGCTCCCGCTTTTCCTTTTTCTACTAGACTCATGCTTAACTGCCGTGAGCAGACTTTAAACATGTAGTCCACCTCCTAAGGGAGGTAGGCATAGAGAAAAATCTCACAGTCAGTCAGGGAGCTAAGTTATTAAGCGCCACGACTGACTAATCCTTATAGACGATCATTGGTGCGGTGGTCACGGTACTGTGTACGTTTAGGGGTGATCCTGGACGGCATGGGTTCGAATCCTGGCCGGGTCAAAGAGTTCTTAGTGATATATGGCTTGCGCGTTCATGCAGCTTTCTCACACACACACACACACACACACACACACACACACACACACACGTTCAGGGGCCTCGTAGCCTGGTGGATAGCGCGCAGGATTCGTAATTCTGTGGCGCGGGTTCGATTCCCGCACGAGGCAGAAACAAATGGGCAAAGTTTCTTTCACCCTGAATGCCCCTGTTACCTAGCAGTAAATAGGTACCTGGGAGTTAGTCAGCTGTCACGGGCTGCTTCCTGGGGTGTGTGTGTGTGGTGTGGAGAAAAGAAAAAAAAAAAAAGTAGTTAGTAAACAGTTGATTGACAGTTGAGAGGCGGGCCGAAAGAGCAAAGCTCAACCCCCGTAAAAACACAACTAGTAAACACACACACACACACACACACACATATATATATATATATATATATATATATATATATATATATATATATATATATATATATATATATATATATATATATATATATATATATATATATAGTTCCAAAGGGTAACGAAGGACACTACAGCCGAATTAAAAGCAAAGGTCAACAAACTGATCGAAACTGTGAACGCCAAGAAATCCGGACTCCACCTGCCAAAGATCATTGGGGAATATAAACCTGGATATGCGTATGGAAATGTCAAGACGCACAAGCCTGGAAACCCACTTCGGCCAATCATTAGCCAGATACCCACACCCACGTACAGACTGGCGAAGCGACTCAATGGCCTGCTGACTCCTTATGTTCCTTGCGCCTTCAGCCTGAAGTCTCCAAAGGAATTTGTTGACTTACTGCGGGGCACACGGGCCACAGGGATAAGAGCCTCGTTGGACGTAGAATCGCTGTTTACCAACGTACCTGTGGACGAGACAATCGGAATGATAGCCGACAGAGTGTATCGTGATCCAGCCTGTACTCCTCTTGACATACCAGAAAATATTCTGAGGAAACTACTCCAAGCTTGTACTAAAGAGGCACCCTTCTTGAGCCCGGATGGGCACATGTATAAGCAAGTAGATGGGGTCGCCATGGGTTCTCCCCTAGGTGTCCTGTTTGCAAACTTCTATATGGGTACCATCGAGCAAAAAGTCTTAGTCGACATGAACTTGAAACCGGCCATATACTGCAGGTATGTTGACGACATTTTTACACAGGTACCTGATGTCAGACATCTGCAGGAGCTGAAGGAGGCATTTGAGCAGAGTTCCGTGCTGCGTTTCACTTACGAGATGGAAAAGGATGGGAAGCTGCCCTTTCTAGATGTAACAGTCATGGAAAAGGGCGGAGGTTTCCACACTGCAGTCTACACTAAGGAAACAAACATAGGAATGTGCCTAAATGCCAACAGCGACTGCCCTGACAGGTACAAGAGGAGTGTTGTTAACGCATATGTCGACCGTGCTCTCAGCCACAGCTCAGAATGGAAGCAAGTCGACGAAGAACTCTGTAGGGTAAGGCAGGTCCTAGTCAATAACGGCTTCTCCAATGGTTTCGTCGAAGACATCATAAGAAGGAAAGTGAAAAGCCATGCAACCTCTGAAGAGACAACTAACACAACACCTATACCCCCTATTAGACTATTTTACAGGAAATTCTTTTCCACAGCTCATAAAACGGAGGAAAGGATCCTGAAAGATATTGTTAATAGAAACGTTATCCCTACAGACAAAAATCAGAGGATACAACTGACGATTTACTATAAAACCAGAAAAACGGCCAGCCTACTCATGAGAAACTCTCCAGACACAAAACAGAACGCTTTAAAAGAGACTAACGTTGTCTATGCCTTCAAATGCCCACTTGGGGACTGTAAGCTCCAAAAAACCCAGTATATAGGCAAGACAACAACATCTCTTTCTAGGCGTTTAACGATGCATAAGCAACAGGGCTCCATTAAGGAACATATAATCTTTTCCCACAACCAAACCATCGCCAGAGAAATCCTAGTAAACAACACAGAAATCATCGATAGATACAGCGATAGCAGGCGGCTTGACGTTTGCGAGGCACTACACATCAAGAAGTCAACACCAGCAATCAACAGCCAATTATTGCACAACTATATTCTACCCACCTCAAGACTCCGCTCCAATATAGAAGCATCAAGAAATATGGACCAATATGCTTTCTACAAACACTTCTATTCAATACCCATTGTTTGTGTTCTGTCTTGTGTTGATACTTTTAATACCCTATTAATATCCCCTCTTGTTCTGTCTTGTGTTAATGCCACATCACCCCTCCCACCTCACTCAAATGTAGATATAAAATCGGAGATACGAAAGTTCTATTCAGTTGTGTATTTGAGAACTAAAGTTTTTGAAAATGTAATAAGTTTTACGAAACGCGCCCGTGTCGCGTCAGACTAGAAATAAAAATGAATTTTGGAGAATTAATTTTTGATTTACCTCCAACAGTGAAGCGTAATGTACGAAAGATTGAGAAAATTCGTGTTAGAATTATTAATCTTACTTTTTCGGTCATATTTAATAATATATGTCTACAGGAAAGACTGCTACCAAAATATACTAATATATATATATATATATATATATATATATATATATATATATATATATATATATATATATATATATATATATATATATATATATATATATATATATATATATATATATATATATATATATATATATATATATTAGTATATTTTGGTAGCAGTCTTTCCTGTAGACATATATTATTAAATATGACCGAAAAAGTAAGATTAATAATTCTAACACGAATTTTCTCAATCTTTCGTACATTACGCTTCACTGTTGGAGGTAAATCAAAAATCACTTCTCCAAAATTCATTTTTATTTCTAGTCTGACGCGACACGGGCGCGTTTCGTAAAACTTATTACATTTTCAAAGACTTCACAAATACACAACTGATTAGAACTTACGTCTCTCTGATATTATATCTACATTTGAGTGAGGCGGGAAGGGTGATGTGGCATAACACAAGACAGAACAGGAGGGGATATTAATAGGGTATTAAAAGTATCAACACAAGACAGAACAGAAACAATGGGTATTGAATAGAAGTGTTTTGTAGAAAGCCTATTGGTCCATATTTCTTGATGCTTCTATATTGGAGTGGAGTCTTGAGGTGGGTAGAATATAGTTGTGCAATAATTGGCTGTTGATTGCTGGTGTTGACTTCTTGATGTGTAGTGCCTCGCAAACGTCAAGCCGCCTGCTATCGCTGTATCTATCGATGATTTCTGTGTTGTTTACTAGGATTTCTCTGGCGATGGTTTGGTTATGGGAAGAGATTATATGTTCCTTAATGGAGCCCTGTTGCTTATGCATCGTTAAACGCCTAGAAAGAGATGTTGTTGCCTTGCCTATATACTGGGTTTTTTGGAGCTTACAGTCCCCAAGTGGGCATTT
>NC_091156.1:50501995-50549495 GCF_040958095.1 Procambarus clarkii
TGTTGCTGCACCAGGTGCCAGCTGGCAGGTACTTGTGTTGCTGCACCAGGAGCCAGCTGGCAGGCACTTGTGTTGCTGCACCAGGAGCCAGCAGCCAGGTGCTTGTGTTGCTGCACCAGGTGCCAGCTGGCAGGTACTTGTGTTGCTGCACCAGGTGCCAGCTGGCAGGTACTTGTGTTGCTGCACCAGGAGCCAGCTGGCAGGTACTTGTGTTGCTGCACCAGGTGCCAGCTGGCAGGCACTTGTGTTGCTGCACCAGGTGCCGGCTGACAGGTACTTGTGTTGCTGCACCAGGTGCCAGGTGACAGGTACTTGTGTTGCTGCACCAGGTGCCAGCTGGCAGGTACTTGTGTTGCTGCACCAGGTGCCAGCTGGCAGGTACTTGTGTTGCTGCACCAGGAGCCAGCAGCCAGGTACTTGTGTTGCTGCACCAGGAGCCAGCTGGCAGGTACTTGTGTTGCTGCACCAGGAGCCAGCTGGCAGGTACTTGTGTTGCTGCACCAGGTGCCAGCTGGCAGGCACTTGTGTTGCTGCACCAGGAGCCAGCTGGCAGGCACTTGTGTTGCAGCACCAGGAGCCAGCTGGCAGGCACTTGTGTTGCAGCACCAGGTGCCAGCTGGCAGGTACTTGTGTTGCTGCACCAGGTGCCAGCTGGCAGGCACTTGTCTTGCTGCACCAGAAGCCAGCTGGCAGGTACTTGTGCTGCTGCACCAGGAGCCAGCTGACAGGTACTTGTGTTGCTGCACCAGGTGCCAGCTGGCAGGTACTTGTGTTGCTGCACCAGGTGCCAGCTGGCAGGTACATGTGTTGCTGCACCAGGTGCCAGCTGACAGGTACTTGTGTTGCTGCACCAGGAGCCAGCTGGGCAGGTACTTGTGTTGCTGCACCAGGTGCCAGCTAGCAGGTACTTGTGTTGCTGCACCAGGAGCCAGCTGGCAGGTACTTGTGTTGCTGCACCAGGAGCCAGCTGACAGGTACTTGTGTTGCTGCACCAGGTGCCAGCAGGCAGGTACTTGTCTTGATGCACCAGGTGCCAGCAGGCAGGTACTTGTGTTGCTGCACCAGGAGCCAGCTGCTAGGTACTTGTGTTGCTGCACCAGGTGCCAGCTGACAGGTACTTGTGTTGCTGCACCAGGAGCCAGCTGACAGGTACTTATGTTGCTGCACCAGGAGCCAGCTGGCAGGTACTTGTGTTGCTGCACCAGGAGCCAGCTGACAGGTACTTGTGTTGCTGCACCAGGAGCTAGCTGGCAGGTACTTGTGTTGCTGCACCAGGTGCCAGCAGGCAGGCAATTGTCTTGCTGCACCAGGTGCCAGCAGGCAGGTACTTGTGTTGCTGCACCAGGAGCCAGCTGGCAGGTACTAGTGTTGCTGCACCAGGTGCCAGCAGGCAGGTACTTGTCTTGCTGCACCAGGTGCCAGCTGGCAGGTACTTGTGTTGCTGCACCAGGAGCCAGCTGACAGGTACTTGTGTTGCTGCACCAGGAGCCAGCTGGCAGGTACTTGTGTTGCTGCACCAGGAGCCAGCTGGCAGGTACTTGTGTTGCTGCACCAGGAGCCAGCTGACAGGTACTTGTGTTGCTGCACCAGGAGCCAGCTGGCAGGTACTTGTGTTGCTGCACCAGGAGCCAGCTGGCAGGTACTTGTGTTGCTGCACCAGGTGCCAGCTGGCAGGTACTTGTGTTGCTGCACCAGGAGCCAGCTGACAGGTACTTGTGTTGCTGCACCAGGAGCCAGCTGGCAGGTACTTGTGTTGCTGCACCAGGAGCCAGCTGGCAGGTACTTGTGTTGCTGCACCAGGAGCCAGCTGACAGGTACTTGTCTTGCTGCACCAGGAGCCAGCTGGCAGGTTCTTGTGTTGCTGCACCAGGAGCCAGCTGACAGGTACTTGTGTTGCTGCACCAGGTGCCAGCTGACAGGTACTTGTGTTGCTGCACCAGGAGCCAGCTGACAGGTACTTGTGTTGCTGCACCAGGAGCCAGCTGGCAGGTACTTGTGTTGCTGCACCAGGTGCCAGCTGGCAGGTACTTGTGTTGCTGCACCAGGAGCCAGCTGACAGGTACTTGTATTGCTGCACCAGGAGCCAGCTGACAGGTACTTGTGTTGCTGCACCAGGAGCCAGCTGGCAAGTACTTGTGTTGCTGCACCAGGTGCCAGCTGGCAGGTACTTATGTTGCTGCACCAGGTGCCAGCTGACAGGTACTTGTGTTGCTGCACCAGGAGCCAGCTGACAGGTACTTGTGTTGCTGCACCAGGAGCCAGCTGGCAGGTACTTGTGTTGCTGCACCAGGAGCCAGCTGGCAGGTACTTGTGTTGCTTCACCAGGAGCCAGCTGACAGGTACTTGTGTTGCTGCACCAGGTGCCAGCTGACAGGTACTTGTGTTGCTGCACCAGGAGCCAGCTGGCAGGTACTTGTGTTGCTGCACCAGGTGCCAGCTGGCAGGTACTTGAGTTGCTGCACCAGGAGCCAGCTGACAGGTACTTGTGTTGCTGCACCAGGTGCCAGCTGGCAGGTACTTGTGTTGCTGCACCAGGAGCCAGCTGACAGGTACTTGTGTTGCTGCACCAGTAGCCAGCTGACAGGTACTTGTGTTGCTGCACCAGGAGCCAGCTGGCGGGTACTTGTGTTGCTGCACCAGGAGCCAGCTGACAGGTACTTGTGTTGCTGCACCAGGAGCCAGCTGGCAGGTAATAGTGTTGCTGCACCAGGAGCCAGCTGGCAGGTATTTGTGTTGCTGCACCAGGTGCCAGCAGGCAGGTACTTGTGTTGCTGCACCAGGTGCCAGCAGGCAGGTACTTGTGTTGCTGCACCAGGTGCCAGCAGGCAGGTACTTGTGTTGCTGCACCAGGTGCCAGCTGGCAGGTACTTGTGTTGCTGCACCAGGTGCCAGCTGGCAGGTACTTGTGTTGCTGCACCAGGAGCCAGCTGGCAGGTACTTGTGTTGCTGCACCAGGAGCCAGCTGGCAGGTACTTGTGTTGCTGCACCAGGTGCCAGCAGGCAGGTACTTGTGTTGCTCCACCAGGTGCCAGCAGGCAGGTACTTGTGTTGCTGCACCAGGTGCCAGCTGACAGGTACTTGTGTTGCTGCACCAGGTGCCAGCTGACAGGTACTTGTGTTGCTGCACCAGATGCCAGCTGGCAGGCACTTGTCTTGCTGCACCAGGTGCCAGCTGGCAGGTACTTGTGTTGCTGCACCAGGAGCCAGCTGGCAGGTACTTGTGTTGCTGCACCAGGAGCCAGCTGGCAGGTTCTTGTGTTGCTGCACCAGGTGCCAGCTGGCGGGTACTTGTGTTGCTGCACCAGGTGCCAGCTGGCAGGTACTTGTGTTGCTGCACCAGGTGCCGGCTGGCAGGGACTTGTGTTGCTGCACCAGGTGCCAGCAGGCAGGTACTTGTGTTGCTGCACCAGGTTACAGCAGGCAGGTACTTGTGTTGCTGCACCAGGTGCCAGCTGACAGGTACTTGTGTTGCTGCACCAGGTGCCAGCTGACAGGTACTTGTGTTGCTGCACCAGGTGCCAGCTGGCAGGTACTTTGTGTTGCTGCACCAGGTGCCAGCTGGACAGGTACTTGTGTTGCTGCCACCAGGAGCCAGCTGCAGGTACTTGTGTTGCTGCACCAGGTGCCAGCTGGCAGGTCTTGTGTTGCTGCACCAGGAGCCAGCTGACAGGTACTTGTGTTGCTGCACCAGGTGCCCAAGCTGGCAAGGTACTTGTGTTGCTGCACCAGGAGCCAGCTGACAGGTACTTGTGTTGCTGCACCAGTAGCCAGCTGACAGGTACTTGTGTTGCTGCACCAGGATGCCAGCTGGCAGGTACTTGTGTTGCTGCACCAGGGCCAGCTGGACAGGTACTTGTGTTGCTGCACCAGGAGCCAGCGGCAGGTACTTAGTGTTGCTGCACCAGGAGCCAGCTGGCAGGTACTTGTGTTGCTGCACCAGGAGCCAGCTGGACAGGTACTTGTGTTGCTGCACCAGGTGCCAGCTGCAGGTACTTGTGTTGCTGCACCAGGTGCCAGCTGGCAGGTACTTGTGTTGCTGCACCAGGATGCCAGCTGGCAGGTACTTGTGTTGCTGCACAGGAGCCAGCTGGCAGGTACTTGTGTTGCTGCACCAGGGCCAGCAGGCAGGTACTGTGTTGCTGCACCAGGTGCCAGCATGGCAGGTACTTGTGCTTGCTGCACCAGGTGCCAGCAGGCAGGTACTTGTGTTGCTGCACCAGGTGCCAGCTGGCAGGTACTTGTGTTGCTGCACCAGGTGCCAGCTGGCAGGTACTTGTGTTGCTGCCACCAGAGCCAGCTGGCAGGTACTGTGTTGCTGCACCAGGAGCCAGCTGGCAGGTTCTTGTGTTGCTGCACCAGGTGCCAGCTGGCAGGTACTTCTGTTGCTGCACACAGGTGCCAGCTGGCAGGTACTTGTGTTGCTGCACCAGGTGCCAGGCTGGCAGTGACTTGTGTTGCTGCACCAGGTGCCAGCAGGCAGGTACTTGTGTTGCCTGCACCAGGTTACAGCAGGCAGGTACTTGTGTTGCTGCACCAGGTGCCAGCTGACAGGTACTTGTGTTGCTGCACCAGGTGCCAGCTGACAGGTACTTGTGTTTCTTGCACCAGGTGCCAGCTGGCAGGCACTTGTGTTGCTGCACCAGGTTGCCAGCTGACAGGTACTTGTGTTGCTGCACCAGGAGCCAGCTGACAGGTACTTGTGTTGCTGCACCAGTAACCAGCTGTCAGGTACTTGTGTTGCTGCACCAGGTGCCAGCTGACAGGTACTTGTGTTGCTGCACCAGGAACCAGCTGACAGGTACTTGTGTTGCTGCACCAGGAGCCAGCTGGCAGGTACTTGTGTTGCTGCACCAGGTGCCAGCTGACAGGTACTTGTGTTGCTGCACCAGGAGTAAGCTGGCAGGTACTTGTGTTTGCTGCACCAGGTGCCAGCTGGCAGGTACTTGTGTTGCTGCACCAGGAGCCAGCTGACAGGTACTTGTGTTGCTGCACCAGGAGCCAGTCTGCAGGAACTTGTGTTGCTGCACCAGGTGCCAGCAGGCAGGTACTTGTGTTGCTGCACCAGGAGCCAGCTGACAGGTACTTGTGTTGCTGCACCAGGAGCCAGCTGCAGATACTGTGTTGCTGCACCAGGAGCCAGCTGAAGGTACTTGTGGGTTGCTGCACCATGGGCCAGCTGGCAGGTACTTGTGTTGCTGCACCAGGTGCCAGCTGGCAGGTACTTGTGTTGCTGCACCAGGTTGCCAGCTGGCAGGTACTTGTGTTGCTGCACCAGGAGCAAGCTGGCAGGTACTTGTGTTGCTTGCACCAGGAGCCAGCTGGCAGGTACTTGTGTTGCTGCACCAGGTGCCAGCAGGCAGGTACTTGTGTTTGCTGCACCAGGTGCCAGCAGGCGTACTTGTGTTGCTGCAACCAGGTGCCAGCTGACAGGTACTTGTGTTGCTGCACCAGGTGCCAGCAGGCAGGTACTTGTGTTGCGCACCAGGTGCCAGCTGGCAGGTACTTGTGCTGCTGCACCAGGAGCCAGCTGGCAGGTACTTGTGTTGCTGCACCAGGTGCCAGCTGGCAGGTACTTGTGTTGCTGCACCAGGTGCCAGCTGGCAGGTACTTGTGTTGCTGCACCAGGATGCCAGCTGACAGGTACTTGTGTTGCTGCACCAGGTGCCAGCTGGCAGGCTACTTGTGTTGCTGCACCAGGTGCCAGCTGGCAGGTTACTTGTGTTGCTGCACCAGGAGCCAGCTGGCAAGGTACTTGTGTTGCTGCACCAGGAGCCAGCCGGCAGGTACTTGTGTTGCTGCACCAGGTGCCAGCATGGCAGGTACTTGTGTGCTGCACCAGGTGCCAGCAGGCAGGTACTTGTGTTGCTGCACAGGTGCCAGCTGGCAGGTACTTGTGTTGCTGCACCAGGTGCCAGCATGGCAGGTACTTGTGTTGCTGCACCAGGAGGCCAGCTGGCAGGTACTTGTGTTGCTGCACCAGGAGCCAGCTGGCAGGTACTTGTGTTGCTGCACCAGGTGCCAGCTGGCAGGTACTTGTGTTGCTGCACCAGGTGCCAGCTGGCAGGTACTTGTGTTGCTGCACCAGTTGCCAGCTTGCAGGTACTTGTGTTGCTGCACCAGGCAGCCAGCTGGACAGGTACTTGTGTTGCTGCACCAGGAGCCAGCTGGCAGGTACTTGTGTTTGCTGCACCAGGAGCCAGCTGACAGGTACTGTGTTGCTGCACCAGGAGCCAGCTGGAAGGTACTTGTGTTGCTGCACCAGGTGCCAGTGGCAGGTACTTGTGTTGCTGCACCAGGAGCCAGCTGGACAGGTACTTGTGTTGCTGCACCAGGAGCCAGCTGGCAGGTACTTGTGTTGCTGCACCAGGAGCCAGCTGGCAGGTACTTGTGTTGCTGCACCAGGAGCCAGCTGGACAGGTACTTGTGCTGGCTGCACCAGGTGCCAGCTGGCAGGTACTTGTGTTGCTGCACCAGGAGCCAGCTGGCAGGTACTTGTGTTGCTGCACCAGGAGCCAGCTGGCAGGTACTTGTGTTGCTGCACCAGGTGCCAGCTGGCAGGTACTTGTGTTGCTGCACCAGGAGCCAGCTGGCAGGTACTTGTGTTGCTGCATCCAGGAAGCCAGCTGACAGGTACTTGTGTTGCTGCACCAGGTGCCAGCTGCAGGTACTTGTGTTGCTGCACCAGGAGCCAGCTGACAGGTACTTGGTTTGCTGCACCAGGTGCCAGCAGGCAGGTACTTGTGTTGCTGCACCAGGTGCCAGCTGGCAGGTACTTGTGTTGCTGCACCAGTGGCCAGCTGGACAGGTACTTGTGTTGCTGCACCAGGTGCCAGCTGGCAGGTACTTGTGTTGCTGCACCAGGTGCCAGCTGGCAGGTACTTGTGTTGCTGCACCAGGATGCCAGCTGGCAGGTACTTGTGTTGCTGCACCAGGTGCCAGGCTGGCAGGTACTTGTTGTTGCTGCACCAGGTGCCAGCTGGCAGGTACTTGTGTTGCTGCACCAGGTGCCAGCGGCAGGTACTTGTGTTGCTGCACCAGGTGCCAGCTAGCAGGTACTTGTGTTGCTGCACCAGGATGCCAGCTGGCAGGTACTTGTGTTGCTGCACCAGGAGCCAGCTGGCAGGTACTTGTGTTGCTGCACCAGGTGCCAGCTGGCAGGCACTTGTGTTGCTTGCACCAGGTAGCCAGCTGGCAGGTACTTGTGTTGCTGCACCAGGTGCCAGCTGGCAGGTACTTGTGTTGCTGCACCAGGTGCCAGCTGGCAGGCACTTGGCTTGCTGCACCAGAAGCCAGCTGGCAGGTACTTGTGTTGCTGCACCAGGAGCCAGCTGACAGGTACTTGTGTTGCTGCACCAGGTGCCAGCTGGCAGGTACTTGTGTTGCTGCACCAGGTGCCAGCTGGACAGGTACTTGTGTTGCTGCACCAGGTGCCAGCTGACAGGTACTTGTGTTGCTGCACCAGGAGCCAGCTGGCAGGTACTTGTGTTGCTGCACCAGGATGCCAGCTAGGCAGGTACTTGTGTTGCTGCACCAGGAGCCAGCTGGCAGGTACTTGTGTTGCTGCACCAGGAGCCAGCTGAAAGGTACTTGTGTTGCTGCACCAGGTGCCAGCAGGCAGGTACTTGTCTTGCTGCACCAGGTGCCAGCTGGCAGGTACTTGTGTTGCTGCACCAGGAGCCAGCTGGCAGGTACTTGTGTTGCTGCACCAGGAGCCAGCAGGCAGGTACTTGTCTTGCTGCACCAGGAGCCAGCTGGCAGGTACTTGTCTTGCTGCACCAGGAGCCAGCTGGCAGGTACTTGTGTTGCTGCACCAGGAGCCAGCAGGCAGGTACTTGTGTTGCTGCACCAGGTGCCAGCTGACAGGTACTTGTGTTGCTGCACCAGGAGCCAGCTGACAGGTACTTGTGTTGCTGCACCAGGAGCCAGCTGGCAGGTACTTGTGTTGCTGCACCAGGTGCCAGCTGGCAGGTACTTGTGTTGCTGCACCAGGAGCCAGCTGACAGGTACTTGTGTTGCTGCACCAGGAGCCAGCTGACAGGTACTTGTGTTGCTGCACCAGGAGCCAGCTGGCAGGTACTTGTGTTGCTGCACCAGGTGCCAGCTGGCAGGTACTTGTGTTGCTGCACCAGGAGCCAGCTGGCAGGTACTTGTGTTGCTGCACCAGGTGCCAGCTGGCAGGTACTTGTGTTGCTGCACCAGGTGCCAGCTGACAGGTACTTGTGTTGCTGCACCAGGAGCCAGCTGACAGGTACTTGTGTTGCTGCACCAGGAGCCAGCTGGCAGGTACTTGTGTTGCTGCACCAGGAGCCAGCTGGCAGGTACTTGTGTTGCTGCACCAGGAGCCAGCTGACAGGTACTTGTGTTGCTGCACCAGGTGCCAGCTGACAGGTACTTGTGTTGATGCACCAGGAGCCAGCTGGCAGGTACTTGTGTTGCTGCACCAGGTGCCAGCTGGCAGGTTCTTGTGTTGCTGCACCAGGAGCCAGCTGACAGGTACTTGTGTTGCTGCACCAGGTGCCAGCTGGCAGGTACTTGTGTTGCTGCACCAGGAGCCAGCTGACAGGTACTTGTGTTGCTGCACCAGGAGCCAGCTGGCAGGTACTTGTGTTGCTGCACCAGGTGCCAGCAGGTAGGTTCTTGTGTTGCTGCACCAGGTGCCAGCAGGCAGGTACTTGTGTTGCTGCACCAGGTGCCAGCCGGCAGGTACTTGTGTTGCTGCACCAGGTGCCAGCCGGCAGGTACTTGTGTTGCTGCACCAGGTGCCAGCTGGCAGGTACTTGTGTTGCTGCACCAGGAGCCAGCTGGCAGGTACTTGTGTTGCTGCACCAGGAGCCAGCTGGCAGGTGCTTGTGTTGCTGCACCAGGTGCCAGCAGGCAGGTACTTGTGTTGCTGCACCAGGTGCCAGCAGGCAGGTACTTGTGTTGCTGCACCAGGTGCCAGCTGACAGGTACATGTGTTGCTGCACCAGGTGCCAGCTGACAGGTACTTGTGTTGCTGCACCAGATGACAGCTGGCAGGCACTTGTCTTTGCTGCACCAGGTGCCAGCTGGCAGGTACTTGTGTTGCTGCACCAGGAGCCAGCTGGCAGGTACGTGTGTTGCTGCACCAGGAGCCAGCTGGCAGGTACTTGTGTTGCTGCACCAGGTGCCAGCTGGCAGGTACTTGTGTTGCTGCACCAGGTGCCAGCTGGCAGGTACTTGTGTTGCTGCACCAGGTGCCGGCAGGCAGGGACTTGTGTTGCTGCACCAGGTGCCAGCAGGCAGGTACTTGTGTTGCTGCACCAGGTTCCAGCAGGCAGGTACTTGTGTTGCTGCACCAGGAGCCAGCTGACAGGTACTTGTGTTGCTGCACCAGGTGCCAGCTGACAGGTACTTGTGTTGCTGCACCAGGTGCCAGCTGGCAGGTACTTGTGTTGCTGCACCAGGTGCCAGCTGACAGGTACTTGTGTTGCATGCATCAGGAGCCAGCTGACAGGTACTTGTGTTGCTGCACCAGGAACCAGCTGGCAGGTACTTGTGTTGCTGCACCAGGTGCCAGCTGACAGGTACTTGTGTTGCTGCACCAGGAGCCAGCTGACAGGTACTTGTGTTGCTGCACCAGGAGCCAGCTGGCAGGTACTTGTGTTGCTCCACCAGGAGCCAGCTGACAGGTACTTGTGTTGCTGCACCAGGAGCCAGCTGACAGGTACTTGTGTTGCTGCACCAGGAGCCAGCTGGCAGGATTTTGTGTTGCTGCACCAGGTGCCAGCAGGCAGGTACTTGTGTTGCTGCACCAGGAGCCAGCTGGCAGGTACTTGTGTTGCTGCACCAGGAGCCAGCTGGAAGGTACTTGTGTTGCTGCACCAGGTGCCAGATGGCAGGTACTTGTGTTGCTGCACCAGGTGCCCGCTGGCAGGTACTTGTGTTGCTGCACCAGGTGCCAGCTAGCAGGTACTTGTGTTTCTGCACCAGGAGCAAGCTGGCAGGTACTTGTGTTGCTGCACCAGGAGCCAGCTGGCAGGTACTTGTGTTGCTGCACCAGGTGCCAGCAGGCAGGTACTTGTGTTGCTGCACCAGGTGCCAGCAGGCAGGTACTTGTGTTGCTGCACCAGGTGCCAGCTGACAGGTACTTGTGTTGCTGCACCAGGAGCCAGCTGACAGGTACTTGTGTTGCTGCACCAGGAGCCAGCTGGCAGGTACTTGTGTTGCTGCACCAGGAGCCAGCTGACAGGTACTTGTGTTGCTGCACCAGGTGCCAGCTGACAGGTACTTGTGTTGCTGCACCAGGAGCCAGCTGACAGGTACTTGTCTTGCTGCACCAGGAGCCAGCTGGCAGGTTCTTGTGTTGCTGCACCAGGAGCCAGCTGACAGGTACTTGTGTTGCTGCACCAGGTGCCAGCTGACAGGTACTTGTGTTGCTGCACCAGGAGCCAGCTGACAGGTACTTGTGTTGCTGCACCAGGAGCCAGCTGGCAGGTACTTGTGTTGCTGCACCAGGTGCCAGCTGGCAGGTACTTGTGTTGCTGCACCAGGAGCCAGCTGACAGGTACTTGTGTTGCTGCACCAGGAGCCAGCTGGCAGGTACTTGTGTTGCTGCACCAGGTGCCAGCATGGCAGGTACTTGTGTTGCTGCACCAGGTGCCAGCAGGCAGGTACTTGTGTTGCTGCACCAGGTGCCAGCTGACAGGTACTTGTGTTGCTGCACCAGGTGCCAGCTGGCAGGCACTTGTCTTGCTGCACCAGGTGCCAGCTGGCAGGCACTTGTGTTGCTGCACCAGGAGCCAGCTGGCAGGTACTTGTGTTGCTGCACCAGGAGCCAGCTGGCAGGTACTTGTGTTGCTGCACCAGGAGCCAGCTGACAGGTACTTGTGTTGCTGCACCAGGAGCCAGCTGGCAGGATTTTGTGTTGCTGCACCAGGTGCCAGCAGGCAGGTACTTGTGTTGCTGCACCAGGAGCCAGCTGGCAGGTACTTGTGTTGCTGCACCAGGAGCCAGCTGGAAGGTACTTGTGTTGCTGCACCAGGTGCCAGCTGGCAGGTACTTGTGTTGCTGCACCAGGTGCCCGCTGGCAGGTACTTGTGTTGCTGCACCAGGAGCAAGCTGGCAGGTACTTGTGTTGCTGCACCAGGAGCCAGCTGGCAGGTACTTGTGTTGCTGCACCAGGAGCCAGCTGACAGGTACTTGTGTTGCTGCACCAGGTGCCAGCTGACAGGTACTTGTGTTGCTGCACCAGGAGCCAGCTGACAGGTACTTGTGTTGCTGCACCAGGAGCCAGCTGACAGGTACTTGTGTTGCTGCACCAGGAGCCAGCTGGCAGGTACTTGTGTTGCTGCACCAGGTGCCAGCTGGCAGGTACTTGTGTTGCTGCACCAGGAGCCAGCTGACAGGTACTTGTGTTGCTGCACCAGGAGCCAGCTGACAGGTACTTGTGTTGCTGCACCAGGAGCCAGCTGGCAGGTACTTGTGTTGCTGCACCAGGTGCCAGCTGGCAGGTACTTGTGTTGCTGCACCAGGTGCCAGCTGACAGGTACTTGTGTTGCTGCACCAGGAGCCAGCTGACAGGTACTTGTGTTGCTGCACCAGGTGCCAGCTGGCAGGTACTTGTGTTGCTGCACCAGGTGCCAGCTGACAGGTACTTGTGTTGCTGCACCAGGAGCCAGCTGGCAGGTACTTGTGTTGCTGCACCAGGAGCCAGCTGGCAGGTACTTGTGTTGCTGCACCAGGAGCCAGCTGACAGGTACTTGTGTTGCTGCACCAGGTGCCAGCTGACAGGTACTTGTGTTGATGCACCAGGAGCCAGCTGGCAGGTACTTGTGTTGCTGCACCAGGTGCCAGCTGGCAGGTTCTTGTGTTGCTGCACCAGGAGCCAGCTGACAGGTACTTGTGTTGCTGCACCAGGTGCCAGCTGGCAGGTACTTGTGTTGCTGCACCAGGTGCCAGCTGACAGGTACTTGTGTTGCTGCACCAGATGCCAGCTGGCAGGCACTTGTCTTGCTGCACCAGGAGCCAGCTGGCAGGTACTTGTGTTGCTGCACCAGGAGCCAGCTGGCAGGTACTTGTGTTGCTGCACCAGGAGCCAGCTGGCAGGTTCTTGTGTTGCTGCACCAGGTGCCAGCTGGCAGGTACTTGTGTTGCTGCACCAGGTGCCAGCTGGCAGGTACTTGTGTTGCTGCACCAGGTGCCGGCTGGCAGGGACTTGTGTTGCTGCACCAGGTGCCAGCAGGCAGGTACTTGTGTTGCTGCACCAGGTTCCAGCAGGCAGGTACTTGTGTTGCTGCACCAGGTGCCAGCTGACAGGTACTTGTGTTGCTGCACCAGGTGCCAGCTGACAGGTACTTGTGTTGCTGCACCAGGTGCCAGCTGGCAGGTACTTGTGTTGCTGCACCAGGTGCCAGCTGACAGGTACTTGTGTTGCAGCATCAGGAGCCAGCTGACAGGTACTTGTGTTGCTGCACCAGGAACCAGCTGGCAGGTACTTGTGTTGCTGCACCAGGTGCCAGCTGACAGGTACTTGTGTTGCTGCACCAGGAGCCAGCTGACAGGTACTTGTGTTGCTGCACCAGGAGCCAGCTGGCAGGTACTTGTGTTGCTGCACCAGGTGCCAGCTGACAGGTACTTGTGTTGCTGCACCAGGAGTAAGCTGGCAGGTACTTGTGTTGCTGCACCAGGTGCCAGCTGGCAGGTATTTGTGTTGCTCCACCAGGAGCCAGCTGACAGGTACTTGTGTTGCTGCACCAGGAGCCAGCTGACAGGTACTTGTGTTGCTGCACCAGGAGCCAGCTTGCAGGAACTTGTGTTGCTGCACCAGGTGCCTGCAGGCAGGTACTTGTGTTGCTGCACCAGGAGCCAGCTGGCAGGTACTTGTGTTGCTGCACCAGGAGCCAGCTGGAAGGTACTTGTGTTGCTGCACCAGGTGCCAGCTGGCAGGTACTTGTGTTGCTGCACCAGGTGCCCGCTGGCAGGTACTTGTGTTGCTGCACCAGGTGCCAGCTGGCAGGTACTTATGTTTCTGCACCAGGAGCCAGCTGACAGGTACTTGTGTTGCTGCACCAGGAGCCAGCTGACAGGTACTTGTGTTGCTGCACCAGGAGCCAGCTGGCAGGTACTTGTGTTGCTGCACCAGGTGCCAGCTGGCAGGTACTTGTGTTGCTGCACCAGGTGCCAGCTGACAGGTACTTGTGTTGCTGCACCAGGAGCCAGCTGACAGGTACTTGTGTTGCTGCACCAGGTGCCAGCTGGCAGGTACTTGTGTTGCTGCACCAGGTGCCAGCTGACAGGTACTTGTGTTGCTGCACCAGGAGCCAGCTGGCAGGTACTTGTGTTGCTGCACCAGGAGCCAGCTGGCAGGTACTTGTGTTGCTGCACCAGGAGCCAGCTGACAGGTACTTGTGTTGCTGCACCAGGTGCCAGCTGACAGGTACTTGTGTTGATGCACCAGGAGCCAGCTGGCAGGTACTTGTGTTGCTGCACCAGGTGCCAGCTGGCAGGTTCTTGTGTTGCTGCACCAGGAGCCAGCTGACAGGTACTTGTGTTGCTGCACCAGGTGCCAGCTGGCAGGTACTTGTGTTGCTGCACCAGGTGCCAGCTGACAGGTACTTGTGTTGCTGCACCAGATGCCAGCTGGCAGGCACTTGTCTTGCTGCACCAGGAGCCAGCTGGCAGGTACTTGTGTTGCTGCACCAGGAGCCAGCTGGCAGGTACTTGTGTTGCTGCACTAGGAGCCAGCTGGCAGGTTCTTGTGTTGCTGCACCAGGTGCCAGCTGGCAGGTACTTGTGTTGCTGCACCAGGTGCCAGCT
This sequence comes from Procambarus clarkii, assembly GCF_040958095.1. Taxonomy (NCBI): domain Eukaryota; kingdom Metazoa; phylum Arthropoda; class Malacostraca; order Decapoda; family Cambaridae; genus Procambarus; species Procambarus clarkii. Next base: position 50,515,772 of record NC_091156.1, read on the forward strand.
GGCAGGTATTTGTGTTGCTGCACCAGGTGCCGGCTGGCAGGGACTTGTGTTGCTGCACCAGGTGCCAGCAGGCAGGTACTTGTGTTGCTGCACCAGGTTCCAGCAGGCAGGTACTTGTGTTGCTGCACCAGGTGCCAGCTGACAGGTACTTGTGTTGCTGCACCAGGTGCCAGCTGACAGGTACTTGTGTTGCTGCACCAGGTGCCAGCTGGCAGGTACTTGTGTTGCTGCACCAGGTGCCAGCTGACAGGTACTTGTGTTGCAGCATCAGGAGCCAGCTGACAGGTACTTGTGTTGCTGCACCAGGAACCAGCTGGCAGGTACTTGTGTTGCTGCACCAGGTGCCAGCTGACAGGTACTTGTGTTGCTGCACCAGGAGCCAGCTGACAGGTACTTGTGTTGCTGCACCAGGAGCCAGCTGGCAGGTACTTGTGTTGCTGCACCAGGTGCCAGCTGACAGGTACTTGTGTTGCTGCACCAGGAGTAAGCTGGCAGGTACTTGTGTTGCTGCACCAGGAGTAAGCTGGCAGGTACTTGTGTTGCTCCACCAGGAGCCAGCTGACAGGTACTTGTGTTGCTCCACCAGGAGCCAGCTGACAGGTACTTGTGTTGCTGCACCAGGAGCCAGCTGACAGGTACTTGTGTTGCTGCACCAGGAGCCAGCTTGCAGGAACTTGTGTTGCTGCACCAGGTGCCTGCAGGCAGGTACTTGTGTTGCTGCACCAGGAGCCAGCTGGCAGGTACTTGTGTTGCTGCACCAGGAGCCAGCTGGAAGGTACTTGTGTTGCTGCACCAGGTGCCAGCTGGCAGGTACTTGTGTTGCTGCACCAGGTGCCCGCTGGCAGGTACTTGTGTTGCTGCACCAGGTGCCAGCTGGCAGGTACTTATGTTTCTGCACCAGGAGCAAGCTGGCAGGTACTTGTGTTGCTGCACCAGGAGCCAGCTGGCAGGTACTTGTGTTGCTGCACCAGGTGCCTGCAGGCAGGTACTTGTGTTGCTGCACCAGGTGCCAGCTGGCAGGTACTTGTGTTGCTGCACCAGGAGCCAGCTGACAGGTATTTGTGTTGCTGCACCAGGAGCCAGCTGACAGGTACTTGTGTTGCTGCACCAGGAGCCAGCTGGCAGGTACTTGTGTTGCTGCACCAGGTGCCAGCTGGCAGGTACTTGTGTTGCTGCACCAGGTGCCAGCTGACAGGTACTTGTGTTGCTGCACCAGGAGCCAGCTGACAGGTAGTTGTGTTGCTGCACCAGGAGCCAGCTGGCAGGTACTTGTGTTGCTGCACCAGGAGCCAGCTGGCAGGTACTTGTGTTGCTGCACCAGGAGCCAGCTGAAAGGTACTTGTGTTGTTGCACCAGGTGCCAGCTGACAGGTACTTGTGTTGATGCACCAGGAGCCAGCTGGCAGGTACTTGTGTTGCTGCACCAGGTGCCAGCTGGCAGGTTCTTGTGTTGCTGCACCATTAGCCAGCTGACAGGTACTTGTGTTGCTGCACCAGGTGCCAGCTGGCAGGTACTTGTGTTGCTGCACCAGGTGCCAGCTGACAGGTACTTGTGTTGCTGCACCAGATGCCATCTGGCAGGCACTTGTCTTGCTGCACCAGGTGCCAGCTGGCAGGTACTTGTGTTGCTGCACCAGGACCCAGCTGGCAGGTACTTGTGTTGCTGCACCAGGAGCCAGCTGGCAGGTTCTTGTGTTGCTGCACCAGGTGCCAGCTGGCAGGTACTTGTGTTGCTGCACCAGGTGCCAGCTGGCAGGTACTTGTGTTGCTGCACCAGGTGCCGGCTGGCAGGGACTTGTGTTGCTGCACCAGGTGCCAGCAGGCAGATACTTGTGTTGCTGCACCAGGTTCCAGCAGGCAGGTACTTGTGTTGCTGCACCAGGTGCCAGCTGACAGGTACTTGTGTTGCTGCACCAGGTGCCAGCTGACAGGTACTTGTGTTGCTGCACCAGGTGCCAGCTGGCAGGTACTTGTGTTGCTGCACCAGGTGCCAGCTGACAGGTACTTGTGTTGCAGCATCAGGAGCCAGCTGACAGGTACTTGTGTTGCTGCACCAGGAACCAGCTGGCAGGTACTTGTGTTGCTGCACCAGGTGCCAGCTGACAGGTACTTGTGTTGCTGCACCAGGAGCCAGCTGACAGGTACTTGTGTTGCTGCACCAGGAGCCAGCTGGCAGGTACTTGTGTTGCTGCACCAGGTGCCAGCTGACAGGTACTTGTGTTGCTGCACCAGGAGTAAGCTGGCAGGTACTTGTGTTGCTGCACCAGGTGCCAGCTGGCAGGTACTTGTGTTGCTCCACCAGGAGCCAGCTGACAGGTACTTGTGTTGCTGCACCAGGAGCCAGCTGACAGGTACTTGTGTTGCTGCACCAGGAGCCAGCTGGCAGGAACTTGTGTTGCTGCACCAGGTGCCAGCAGGCAGGTACTTGTGTTGCTGCACCAGGAGCCAGCTGGCAGGTACTTGTGTTGCTGCACCAGGAGCCAGCTGGAAGGTACTTGTGTTGCTGCACCAGGTGCCAGCTGGCAGGTACTTGTGTTGCTGCACCAGGTGCCCGCTGGCAGGTACTTGTGTTGCTGCACCAGGTGCCAGCTGGCAGGTACTTATGTTTCTGCACCAGGAGCAAGCTGGCAGGCACTTGTGTTGCTGCACCAGGAGCCAGCTGGCAGGTACTTGTGTTGCTGCACCAGGTGCCAGCAGGCAGGTACTTGTGTTGCTGCACCAGGTGCCAGCAGGCAGGTACTTGTGTTGCTGCACCAGGTGCCAGCTGACAGGTACTTGTGTTGCTGCACCAGGTGCCAGCAGGCAGGTACTTGTGTTGCTGCACCAGGTGCCAGCTGGCAGGTACTTGTGTTGCTGCACCAGGAGCCAGCTGGCAGGTACTTGTGTTGCTGCACCAGGTGCCAGCAGGCTAGTACTTGTGTTGCTGCACCAGGTGCCAGCAGGCAGGTACTTGTGTTGCTGCACCAGGTGCCAGCTGACAGGTACTTGTGTTGCTGCACCAGGTGCCAGCTGGCAGGCACTTGTCTTGCTGCACCAGGTGCCAGCTGGCAGGTACTTGTGTTGCTGCACCAGGAGCCAGCTGGCAGGTACTTGTGTTGCTGCACCAGGAGCCAGCTGGCAGGTACTTGTGTTGCTGCACCAGGAGCCAGCTGACAGGTACTTGTGTTGCTGCACCAGGAGCCAGCTGGCAGGTACTTGTGTTGCTGCACCAGGAGCCAGCTGCCAGGTACTTGTGTTGCTGCACCTGGTGCCAGCTGGCAGGTACTTGTGTTGCTGCACCAGGAGCCAGCTGACAGGTACTTGTGTTGCTGCACCAGGAGCCAGCTGGCAGGTACTTGTGTTGCTGCACCAGGAGCCAGCTGGCAGGTACTTGTGTTGCTGCACCAGGAGCCAGCTGGCAGGTACTTTTGTTGCTGCACCAGGAGCCAGCTGGCAGGTACTTGTTTTGCTGCACCAGGAGCCAGCTGGCAGGTACTTGTGTTGCTGCACCAGGTGCCAGCTGGCAGGTACTTGTGTTGCTGCACCAGGTGCCAGCTGGCAGGTACTTGTGTTGCTGCACCAGGAGCCAGCTGGCAGGTACTTGTGTTGCTGCACCTGGAGCCAGCTGGCAGGTACTTGTGTTGCTGCACCAGGTGTCAGCTGGCAGGTACTTGTCTTGCTGCACCAGGAGCCAGCTGGCAGGTATTTGTGTTGCTGCACCAGGAGCCAGCTGGCAGGTACTTGTGTTGCTGCACCAGGAGCCAGCAAGCAGGTACTTGTCTTGCTGCACCAGGAGCCAGCTGGCAGGTACTTGTCTTGCTGCACCAGGAGCCAGCTGGCAGGTACTTGTGTTGCTGCACCAGGAGCCCGCAGGCAGGTACTTGTGTTGCTGCACCAGGTGCCAGCTGACAGGTACTTGTGTTGCTGCACCAGGAGCCAGCTGACAGGTACTTGTCTTGCTGCACCAGGAGCCAGCTAGCAGGTTCTTGTGTTGCTGCACCAGGAGCCAGCTGACAGGTACTTGTGTTTCTGCACCAGGTGCCAGCTGACAGGTACTTGTGTTGCTGCACCAGGAGCCAGCTGACAGGTACTTGTGTTGCTGCACCAGGAGCCAGCTGGCAGGTACTTGTGTTGCTGCACCAGGTGCCAGCTGGCAGGTACTTGTGTTGCTGCACCAGGAGCCAGCTGACAGGTACTTGTGTTGCTGCACCAGGAGCCAGCTGACAGGTACTTGTGTTGCTGCACCAGGAGCCAGCTGGCAGGTACTTGTGTTGCTGCACCAGGAGCCAGCTGGCAGGTACTTGTGTTGCTGCACCAGGTGCCAGCTGGCAGGTACTTGTGTTGCTGCACCAGGTGCCAGCTGACAGGTACTTGTGTTGCTGCACCAGGAGCCAGCTGACAGGTACTTGTGTTGCTGCACCAGGAGCCAGCTGGCAGGTACTTGTGTTGCTGCACCAGGAGCCAGCTGGCAGGTACTTGTGTTGCTGCACCAGGAGCCAGCTGACAGGTACTTGTGTTGCTGCACCAGGTGCCAGCTGACAGGTACTTGTGTTGATGCACCAGGAGCCAGCTGGCAGGTACTTGTGTTGCTGCACCAGGTGCCAGCTGGCAGGTTCTTATGTTGCTGCACCAGGAGCCAGCTGACAGGTACTTGTGTTGCTGCACCAGGTGCCAGCTGGCAGGTACTTGTGTTGCTGCACCAGGAGCCAGCTGACAGGTACTTGTGTTGCTGCACCAGTAGCCAGCTGACAGGTACTTGTGTTGCTGCACCAGGAGCCAACTGACAGGTACTTGTGTTGCTGCACCAGGAGCCAGCTGGCAGGTAATTGTGTTGCTGCACCAGGAGCCAGCTGGAAGGTACTTGTGTTGCTGCCCCAGGAGCCAGCTGGAAGGTACTTGTGTTGCTGCACCAGGTGCCAGCTGGCAGGTACTTGTGTTGCTGCACCAGGTGCCAGCTGGCAGGTACTTGTGTTGCTGCACCAGGTGCCAGCTGGCAGGTACTTGTGTTGCTGCACCAGGAGCCAGCTGGCAGGTACTTGTGTTGCTGCACCAGGTGCCAGCAGGCAGGTACTTGTGTTGCTGCACCAGGTGCCAGCAGGCAGGTACTTGTGTTGCTGCACCAGGTGCCAGCAGGCAGGTACTTGTGTTGCTGCACCAGATGCCAGCTGGCAGGTACTTGTGTTGCTGCACCAGGTGCCAGCTGGCTGGTACTTGTGTTGCTGCACCAGGAGCCAGCTGGCAGGTACTTGTGTTGCTGCACCAGGAGCCAGCTGGCAGGTACTTGTGTTGCTGCACCAGGTGCCAGCAGGCAGGTACTTGTGTTGCTGCACCAGGTGCCAGCAGGCAGGTACTTGTGTTGCTGCACCAGGTGCCAGCTGACAGGTACTTGTGTTGCTGCACCAGGTGCCAGCTGACAGGTACTTGTGTTGCTGCACCAGATGCCAGCTGGCAGGCACTTGTGTTGCTGCACCAGGAGCCAGCTGACAGGTACTTGTGTTGCTGCACCAGGAGCCAGCTGACAGGTACTTGTGTTGCTGCACCAGGAGCCAGCTGGCAGGTACTTGTGTTGCTGCACCAGGTGCCAGCTGGCAGGTACTTGTGTTGCTGCACCAGGTGCCAGCTGACAGGTACTTGTGTTGCTGCACCAGGAGCCAGCTGACAGGTACTTGTGTTGCTGCACCAAGGGCCAGCTGGCAGGTACTTGTGTTGCTGCACCAGGAGCCAGCTGGCAGGTACTTGTGTTGCTGCACCAGGAGCCAGCTGACAGGTACTTGTGTTGCTGCACCAGGTGCCAGCTGACAGGTACTTGTGTTGATGCACCAGGAGCCAGCTGGCAGGTACTTGTGTTGCTGCACCAGGTGCCAGCTGGCAGGTTCTTGTGTTGCTGCACCAGGAGCCAGCTGACAGGTACTTGTGTTGCTGCACCAGGTGCCAGCTGGCAGGTACTTGTGTTGCTGCACCAGGAGCCAGCTGACAGGTACTTGTGTTGCTGCACCAGTAGCCAGCTGACAGGTACTTGTGTTGCTGCACCAGGAGCCAGCTGACAGGTACTTGTGTTGCTGCACCAGGAGCCAGCTGGCAGGTAATTGTGTTGCTGCACCAGGAGCCAGCTGGAAGGTACTTGTGTTGCTGCACCAGGAGCCAGCTGGAAGGTACTTGTGTTGCTGTACCAGGTGCCAGCTGGCAGGTACTTGTGTTGCTGCACCAGGTGCCAGCTGGCAGGTACTTGTGTTGCTGCACCAGGTGCCAGCTGGCATGTACTTGTGTTGCTGCACCAGGAGCCAGCTGGCAGGTACTTGTGTTGCTGCACCAGGTGCCAGCAGGCAGGTACTTGTGTTGCTGCACCAGGTGCCAGCAGGCAGGTACTTGTGTTGCTGCACCAGGTGCCAGCAGGCAGGTACTTGTGTTGCTGCACCAGATGCCAGCTGACAGGTACTTATGTTGCTGCACCAGGTGCCAGCTGGCAGGTACTTGTGTTGCTGCACAAGGAGCAAGCTGGCAGGTACTTGTGTTGCTGCACCAGGAGCCAGCTGGCAGGTACTTGTGTTGCTGCACCAGGTGCCAGCAGGCAGGTACTTGTGTTGCTGCACCAGGTGCCAGCAGGCAGGTATTTGTGTTGCTGCACCAGGTGCCAGCTGACAGGTACTTGTGTTGCTGCACCAGGTGCCAGCTGACAGGTACTTGTGTTGCTGCACCAGATGCCAGCTGGCAGGCACTTGTCTTGCTGCACCAGGTGCCAGCTGGCAGGTACTTGTGTTGCTGCACCAGGAGCCAGCTGGCAGGTACTTGTGTTGCTGCACCAGGAGCCAGCTGGCAGGTTCTTGTGTTGCTGCACCAGGTGCCAGCTGGCAGGTACTTGTGTTGCTGCACCAGGTGCCAGCTGGCAGGTACTTGTGTTGCTGCACCAGGTGCCGGCTGGCAGGGACTTGTGTTGCTGCACCAGGTGCCAGCAGGCAGGTACTTGTGTTGCTGCACCAGGTTCCAGCAGGCAGGTACTTGTGTTGCTGCACCAGGTGCCAGCTGACAGGTACTTGTGTTGCTGCACCAGGTGCCAGCTGACAGGTACTTGTGTTGCTGCACCAGGTGCCAGCTGGCAGGTACTTGTGTTGCTGCACCAGGTGCCAGCTGACAGGTACTTGTGTTGCTGCATCAGGAGCCAGCTGACAGGTACTTGTGTTGCTGCACCAGGAACCAGCTGGCAGGTACTTGTGTTGCTGCACCAGGTGCCAGCTGACAGGTACTTGTGTTGCTGCACCAGGAGCCAGCTGACAGGTACTTGTGTTGCTGCACCAGGAGCCAGCTGGCAGGTACTTGTGTTGCTGCACCAGGTGCCAGCTGACAGGTACTTGTGTTGCTGCACCAGGAGTAAGCTGGCAGGTACTTGTGTTGCTGCACCAGGTGCCAGCTGGCAGGTACTTGTGTTGCTCCACCAGGAGCCAGCTGACAGGTACTTGTGTTGCTGCACCAGGAGCCAGCTGACAGGTACTTGTGTTGCTGCACCAGGAGCCAGCTGGCAGGAACTTGTGTTGCTGCACCAGGTGCCAGCAGGCAGGTACTTGTGTTGCTGCACCAGGAGCCAGCTGGCAGGTACTTGTGTTGCTGCACCAGGAGCCAGCTGGAAGGTACTTGTGTTGCTGCACCAGGTGCCAGCTGGCAGGTACTTGTGTTGCTGCACCAGGTGCCAGCTGGCAGGTACTTGTGTTGCTGCACCAGGTGCCAGCTGGCAGGTACTTATGTTTCTGCACCAGGAGCAAGCTGGCAGGTACTTGTGTTGCTGCACCAAGAGCCAGCTGGCAGGTACTTGTGTTGCTGCACCAGATGCCAGCAGGCAGGTACATGTGTTGCTGCACCAGGTGCCAGCAGGCAGGTACTTGTGTTGCTGCACCAGGTGCCAGCTGACAGGTACTTGTGTTGCTGCACCAGGTGCCAGCAGGCAGGTACTTGTGTTGCTGCACCAGGTGCCAGCTGGCAGGTACTTGTGTTGCTGCACCAGGAGCCAGCTGGCAGGTACTTGTGTTGCTGCACCAGGTGCCAGCAGGCAGGTACTTGTGTTGCTGCACCAGGTGCCAGCAGGCAGGTACTTGTGTTGCTGCACCAGGTGCCAGCTGACAGGTACTTGTGTTGCTGCACCAGGTGCCAGCTGGCAGGCACTTGTCTTGCTGCACCAGGTGCCAGCTGGCAGGTACTTGTGTTGCTGCACCAGGAGCCAGCTGGCAGGTACTTGTGTTGCTGCACCAGGAGCCAGCTGGCAGGTACTTGTGTTGCTGCACCAGGTGCCAGCTGGCAGGTACTTGTGTCGCTGCACCAGGTGCCAGCAGGCAGGTACTTGTGTTGCTGCACCAGGTGCCGGCTGGCAGGTACTTGTGTTGCTGCACCAGGTGCCAGCAGGCAGGTACTTGTGTTGCTGCACCAGGTTCCAGCAGGCAGGTACTTGTGTTGCTGCACCAGGTGCCAGCTGACAGGTACTTGTGTTGCTGCACCAGGTGCCAGCTGGCAGGTACTTGTGTTGCTGCACCAGGTGCCAGCTGGCAGGTACTGGTGTTGCTGCACCAGGTGCCAGCTGGCAGGTACTTGTGTTGCTGCACCAGCAGCCAGCTGACAGGTACTTGTGTTGCTGCACCAGGTGCCAGCTGGCAGGTACTTGTGTTGCTGCACCAGGAGCCAGCTGACAGGTACTTGTGTTGCTACACCAGGAGCCAGCTGACAGGTACTTGTGTTGCTGCACCAGGAGCCAGCTGGCAGGTTTTTGTGTTGCTGCACCAGGAGCCAGCTGACAGGTACTTGTGTTGCTGCACCAGGAGCCAGCTGGCAGGTACTTGTGTTGCTGCACCAGGAGCCAGCTGGCAGGTACTTGTGTTGCTGCACCAGGAGCCAGCTGACAGGTACTTGTGTTGCTGCACCAGGTTCCAGCTGACAGGTACTTGTGTTGCTGCACCAGGAGCCAGCTGACAGGTACTTGTGTTGCTGCACCAGGAGCCAGCTGGCAGGTACTTGTGTTGCTGCACCAGGATCCAGCTGGCAGGTACTTGTGTTGCTGCACCAGGAGCCAGCTGACAGGTACTTGTGTTGCTGCACCAGGAGCCAGCTGACAGGTACTTGTGTTGCTGCACCAGGAGCCAGCTGGCAGGTACTTGTGTTGCTGCACCAGGTGCCAGCTGGCAGGTACTTGTGTTGCTGCACCAGGAGCCAGCTGGCAGGCACTTGTCTTGCTGCACCAGGTGCCAGCTGGCAGGTACTTGTGTTGCTGCACCAGGAGCCAGCTGGCAGGAACTTGTGTTGCTGCACCAGGAGCCAGCTGGCAGGTACTTGTGTTGCTGCACCAGGAGCCAGCTGACAGGTACTTGTGTTGCTGCACCAGGTGCCAGCTGGCAGGTACTTGTGTTGCTGCACCAGGTGCCATCTGGCAGGTACTTGTGTTGCTGCACCAGGTGCCATCTGGCAGGTACTTGTGTTGCTGCACCAGGAGCCAGCTGGCAGGTACTTGTGTTGCTGCACCAGGAGCCATCTGGCAGGTACTTGTGTTGCTGCACCAGGTGCCATCTGGCAGGTACTTGTGTTGCTGCACCAGGAGGCAGCTGACAGGTACTTGTGTTGCTGCACCAGGAGCCAGATGGCAGGTACTTGTGTTGCTGCACCAGGAGCCAGCTGGCAGGTACTTGTGTTGCTGCACCAGGAGCCAGATGGCAGGTACTTGTGTTGCTGCACCAGGTGCCAGCTGGCAGGCACTTGTCTTGCTGCACCAGGTGCCAGCTGGCAGGTACTTGTGTTGCTGCAGCATGTGCCAGCTGGCAGGTACTTGTGTTTTGCGCACCAAGTGCCAGCTGGCAGGTACTTGTGTTGCTGCACCAGGTGCCAGCTGGCAGGCACTTGTGTTGCTGCACCAGGTGCCAGCTGGCAGGTACTTGTGTTGCTGCACCAGGTGCCGGCTGGCAGGTACTTGTGTTGCTGCACCAGGTGCCAGCTGGCAATCACTTGTGTTGCTGCACCAGGAGCCAGCTGGCAGGTACTTGTGTTGCTGCACCAGGTGCCAGCTGGCAGGTACAATCTGCCTCTGGGTGGCAGAGGTGGCCATGTGTTGTGTGTGTGTTACTTGGTTCTGTGTATATAGTTTTCTATTGAATTCTTACTACACATGTAAGGAGGAAAATTTTTGGGTGGATTAATATATAATAGTGTATCACAACATTATATAATTGCTACTGTGTGATAGGTGAATTATATTCGTTACTAGGTCCTGTCGGTACATTGTCATTTTACTGCTTGTTGGACATAGCCGCTGGTGAGTAGTTTGTTGACTTTGCCTAATATCATGATTTGTGGACTTAAACAAATTTCATGATTTTTTGTTTTGGTCAAATTTTCCTGGTTTGTCGACATAGCCAAATTTCCTCCTTTATGGACTTAGTCAAGTTCCTGGTCTGAGGTATTAGATTTTCAGGATGAAAATCTGACACTGCCACATTTCCAGGCATTGTAACTAACGTTTGGGCGAGCTGTTATTGACTTTACCTTTTGTCAAGTCGTTGTGGACTTGTACTTTCGTAAAGTAATTAACTTCGGCACTTTTTCAGTCATCGTGGACTCTACCGAATTACGATGCAGAATCTAGACGTTGATATTTGTAGGTCCAGTTGGGACTTAGATTTTCTGAAGGCAAGTTTAGACTCTGTCATTTGTTAATCCCGTGGGGACTTAGGTTTTCTAAATGCAGGAGAGAGAGAGAGGAGTTTAACTGGCGATATGGATGTCCATACTGAGATTTTTACTCCATTCTGGTTTTGCATGTCATTACCCACTATTTTCATGACTTTATAGCCAGTCGTATGTTGACTAGTGTACCACTGTTGTTAGGTGATTATGACCTAGCGACAACTTTTCTTTTTTATTTATATAAGAAAACCACAAAGTACAAACAGAAAACCACATGCAAAGAAAACCATGAGTACATACAGGATACATAGAATACAGTAATACAACAGCCAAAGAACCCATACACCAGAATAATCAAAAGGTAAATACACATGATACAAAGCATATAACCAACCCCAACACGGGCACATAAGACAAAGCTAAAAGCAATACAGCACACATACCCAAGGCATTAATAACAGAAAACAGAACCACACAGGGAACTGATAATACATAAAAAAAACATGCAAACGACCAAAAGGCCGCAAGGACACAAGTACATAATATAAATCACCACACAAAACACACCACTACAGCAGCACAAAAGCACAACCAGCCACTCATAAGACACACATAGCCGCATGTATAAAACCACACAGCCAATCACACGGAATATACACAGAAAGACACCAACACACAAACACACACGCAAACCCAGAAACAAAAAAAAAAAACGGAAAACGCAGAAACAGGAAAACAACCCCCCCCCCCCCGACTCTGACACACATGCAACCCCACCCTACAACCACGCACCCAAGCGCGCACAACACCACAACACACAATTGTCAACAAGGAGGATATTTCTCAGGGAACTTCCACACTGGATACCTCCGCTTATAAGTCTCCCATATCAAATACTCCTGGTCTGTAGGGGAACGGTCCTCATGATATCGCGGGTACTCTATAAATTCGGGGATCACCACATCCGGCGGAAGCAGTCGCCCCCAACCACACATCACCGAAGGCGAAGAACCCGACACGGGAGGTTGCGCCACCGCCGCCGAGGAAGCAGGAGATACCGGAACAGCGGCAGAGGCTGCCGAGGCGGCAACACCGCCTCTGATAAAGCAGGAGACACAGAAGAAATGGCCGGAGACGAGAGGCGGAATAACCGCTGCCGAAGAAACAGGGGACTGGGAAGGGGCCACGGAACCCTCAGAGCGAGCAGTTTTCTTCACGACCACCACCAGGTCGCCCCGGCCACTCTCAATCTCGCATGGCGGAACCACCCCCCATGGCAAACTGGAACCATCCGACGCAGGCGATGCGCCCGAAGCAATAGGCACCGGCCCCAGACGGGCCCTCACCTCCACAGCAGGAGCCACACCAGGGCCCACACCACCCCACCAGACCCACACCAGCACCAGACGCACCATCCTCGCACTCCGCAGAGGAACAGCTCCCAGAAGAAAAATCAACGCTCATCGCATCCTCACATACCTCAGCCCACGAACGAGGCGGCGAAGCGCCCATATCCATACGGGAACGCTTGGAGACAGGCCGTTGATCATCGGAGCTGTCATCCCCTGCAGGAGGCACCCGAGAGGAGCCGGTGGCAAGCCGCCCCACAACCGGGGGAGCACGACCCCGCAGAATGTCAGCCTCAACAACACAGGGGACGATACAGCCACTCACAGAGTAGACAGGAGAAGGAACAGGCACTACCATGGGAGGGGAAGGGACCATCACAGGGGAAGAAGCCAGCAGGGATGTCAAAGGCAACAGAGGCGCAGAGTCGGAAACAGGAGCAGAAGCCTTCGGAACTGAACAGACAGACTGCACCACGGAAACACCCGAATGTGGATGCACCTCCGCATCCACCGAGCGTCGAAGGCGCGAATCAGGGGGCCCCTAGGTCCGCAGAGTGCACCGGGAGGGCAGACAGAGCAACCGCCAGAACCACCGTAGGAACCACACCAGGCACCTCCACAGTGCGAGAATCTACCGGGAAATCCCCACGCACAGACAAGCGGGGAAAGTCAGCCTCCAGGAAGACCGAAGGGGCCTCAGCACGAGGAGCGTCGCAACTGGGTGCTACGTGGCCCTCAGCACCAACCAGAAACACATACAGGTTTGACCTTGATAAAAGATCCACAGAGAGAGGCCATGAAACGAAACCCTGGACGGAATAGGGCTCCTGATCCGCATGACGAGCGTGCGTGCACCCAACCGGACCCCCTTCAGCCGGCCGGCACTCAGTGGTGAACCGGTGCTTCACCACCACACCAAACACTGAACACTCACAAACGTCAAGGGGCCGCAGGGATCCGAGATCTCCACAGACACAGCCGAAGCCGGAAGAGGAAGTGAGCGTGCATCCCAGCGAGCCACAAACTCCTGGTAAACAAGCGACGTGGCAAACGACAACTGACAGCTTAAGCCCAACGTTTGCACCCTCTGGCGATGAAGCCAGGAATCCACTCACCTAGCAACAACTAGCTGCTTGAATAGTGCCGTGTTTAATTCAGTTACTAGTTGTTGATATGAGTTGTATATTGAGCGGTGTCATGTATGTAAGTTCGCTCTAGCAAACTGGTAGATTTTTCCTAGAATTTACCTTTACCTTAGACATAATGATTTGAAGACAGGTGGCTTTTTGAGGATTCATGAAAAATTGCAGGCTACCAGAGATGCTGTGGGACATCGTGACACGATATATGGGGATCTGCGAAACTACAGGCCTAAGTAGGCAGCCAGACTTGTGAATTTTCATATTTCCATAGATATAACCAGGTTCAAAATCACCTGTTACTCTCTTTAACAGGTGATGGAACGTTGTGTGAAAATTTCAAAGCAATCGGACAAGAACTTTCGGAGATTAGCGATTTTGAACAAACGCACACTTTCATTTATATATATATATATATATATATATATATATATATATATATATATATATATATATATATATATATATATATATATATATATATATGTATATATATATATATATATATATATATATATATATATATATATATATATATATATATATATATATATATATATATATATATATATATATATTTTGTGACGATAATCTCTTTCAAGAGAGATTGAGCCTGCTCTTCCCTACATAATTACGTCAAAGTACAAGATACTATATAGAAGATACGTCCACCAGTATCGCCAAACGTTTTGCCCAGAGAGCAAATCGTACCCTGCGCACACCAACACCTGGCCACTGCCCGTAACCAGCAAACTGCTCATCCTCTGCCTACCTGTTGCTGATTGGCTGGTGTCTCGTCGCACCTACCCTCCACCACCACTACAAGTCGACATCTGGGCTGCAGCGCGCCAGTCTCGTCAGAATATCTTTGTGCTCCATGAAGTTGACATCTCTCGCTGGTAGACTAAGCCTTGGCTTTCGTGTACTTAGGGAGGTGGCAGCTTGAAGCCAGTATTCCAGCACCCATTACATATATTATTTTGCTATCACTGTAACTTAATTGTTTTAGCGTAACTTTTCATTTGCCAGTGATTATTCATGTTATTTTGTTTGTTGACTTGTCCTGCATATTTTATGAGATTACCTTTATTCATGTCTTGTTTTCTAGAGTAATTAAAATTTCATTGTTTATATACTTGTGTTTTGTGTCTTCCCATTACCTTACCACAGACGAAAGGACAAACTTTTTCCTCTTTTTTTTTGTGATGTGACGAGGTCCTGCCCCCAGCTTTTGAAACAGCCGAACACCAACGCTTTACCGTCACATTACGTGGGGGCCTGTCCGGGAGCTTCTCTCAGGTACTGGTGCCAAGTAGTAAATTTATGGTAAGCGTATTTGGCTTTGGTAACGTAGCTTTTCACTATTTTCAATATTCAATTTTATTTTCATATGGTACTGTGTGTATTGTGCATTCCGAGAGTAGCATATGGTGAAGGTGAGAACATTGGATTATGTGGTGACTGTAGGCCTCAGTCATTCTCTTAATTGGTCATCTCTCCCTCCGTGTTATTACTCGTGTTTACCATCTTTTGTCCCTAGGATATTTCTCATATTTTCGGCAGATCATCACATTGGTACCCTGGTACTGTGGTCTGTCCCTGGGTCAAGTGCACCTAATCTTCTGCAATCTGACAGTAGGAGGATAAAGAGGGCCATAGTTCCTCTCGCACGAACTTTAGTTGCTGAATTGGGACCTCAGCAGCAGTTCTCGTCACCAGTTGACACCTCGCACCCCTACACGTCGGTCAGAGATGATGATATTTACATTGGTAGGGAATTAGCCTCCTTTTTCAGAGCACAAAAGTTCGCTAATTCTGTAAGTATCATATTAATTTCAGTGGGAAAAACTTGCTTATGTCCTATAGAGACTCGGCAAGGTATGCCTATATTCTTGGACTACCAATTTTACTTTTGAGGCAATTAACTGTTTCATTTGTTTTAGAAACTCAGTTTCGCTTGTTTAGTAGGATTTTCTTGCCCTTATCCTCTTACATAAGTACCGGGTACAAGATTTCCTGCGACCTTGATTTATTAATCATTTATCATCTTGAAATTAACATTAATTGTTAACGATTCCACAGGATAGGTACCAGTTGCCACATTGTCCTGTTTCTGACATTCACCATATCACAACAGTATATTCGTTGTGCATTTATTTGCTAATTTCACCATGTTTCGTCTCCAAGCTTTCCGTGCAGATCCAGCAGGTGCAATAGGGACCTTAAGTCGTGCCAAGAGGACTGAATTACAAACTCTTGCACATGAGTATCAACTAGAAGTTCCCTACCAAGCCAACAAAAATGAAATACATAACCTGTTACTGGATCATCTCTTAGAGGAAGGTAAGATAGACTCTGAAACTCACGAAACTTACTTTATTGCAGATAAAACTGATTTAGCAACGATGAAACTCAAAATAGAGCTGGCCAAGATCGAACGCGAACAACAAAGAGAAGCCCTCGAGCAACAAAGGGAAGCAGCTGCCATACGAAAGGAAGAAAAAGAATGTGAAATTGCCCTCAAGGAACGTGAGATTGCAATACTCCGTGAGCAGGAACGTATACAGCTTGAAACAAAACAACACCAATTGGAGATGCAACACGAACATGACAAACAACAAGCAACTCTGGCTATAGAATGTCGTCAACGAGAATTCGCGTTGGAAACTTCACACCTCGCTCAACGCCAGCAAGCTACCGCCAATCTTCCCGTCAGTTTCAATATATCACATGCAAGTAAGTTAATGCCACCATTTGTAGAAACAGAAGTTGATGTGTTTTTCACCACCTTTGAAACCCTTGCTAATCAACTTAGTTGGCCTGCCGACCAATGGCAACCCTTCTCAGAGTACATCTTACAGGTAGAGGTGCAGTTACACTCAGTACTTTGGTGTCTGAGAATGACTACCTGACTCTGAAACAAGCAGTGTTGGACGCCTACCTTCTCTCCACCGAAAGTTATCGAAGGAAATTCCGTGACCACCTGAAGGCAAGTACCACTACCTTTCTCGAATTTGCTAATACCAAAAGGAGATATTTTATGAAATGGCTGGAAGCAGCACATGTCTCTACCTTTGCAGAACTCGTCAACCTCATGCTAGTTGAAGAATTCTTGAGGCGTGTGCCGCCTCCTGTTCGTCTATATTTAGCAGATAAAGAAGAAACCGACTACCTAAAGTGTGCTAAGTCGGCTGACACTTACAGCCTCATCCACCGGCTGACACCAGAACCATCTTCCAGTAAGAAGTCGTGGTACAGTTACGAGAAAGTGAGTACCGATCAAGCTGGCTCGCAATTGTACTGTAAGTATTGTAGACTCTATGGACATACCATAGATAAATGTGGTAAGTCTCAATACAAAGGAAACACCGAATCACCTAAACCCAAGCAGACTCCTCCTAAGTCCGGTAAGCCTGTGATGAATGTTGGTGTTCATGTTAATGATCTTTCTCTTCTCAGTAAACACCTGTATACTGGAACTGTCTCTACCAACGGCTCAAATCCGGAGGGACGTTTCAAACTGAAGATCTTGAGGGACACAGCGGCTCTTCAATCGATTATTTTGAAGTCGGCTGTGCCCAATATCGCCTACATCGAAGAAACTGTCTTCATCACTGACCTCACTGCTACCACTCCTTATCCTCTCGCCAGAGTCCACCTGGATTGTCCCTTCGTGACCGGAGAAGTCCAAGTCGCCATCAGGGAAAAGCCTTTTCCCATGCCTGGAGTGCAACTTCTCCTGGGCAACGACTTGGCAGAAGACCTGCAACCGACCAATCTGATCGTCATGGACAAACCCCAGGTGTGTACCTCTGTAATGGATAATCCCATTTTTGAGTATGGTCCAGCAAAGGTTCAAGAGAGTGATGAAGTTTCTCCTCCGGTTTTAGTGACCACCCGTGCACAAGCTGCATGACCACAGCCAGCTGACTCTACTGCTACCGCTGTCCCTCAAGACCCTCAGAAACTACCCCCGAATCTGACCAAGTTGGAGTTCCGTAAGTTACAGAGGGAAGATCTTACCTTGACGCCATTATTTTTTCAGGCTGAGACTCAACCTGACAGTATTCCTGGGTTCTTCCTAGAGAACGAGTTGCTCTACCGCAGATATAGACCCAGTAAACTGAAGGAGGAGGACGATTGGGCCAACGTCGAACAACTAGTGATTCCGGCCAGCCTGCGGCCCACTATTCTACACCTGGCCCACAGAGCACTCTCCGACTACGGATTTAACAAGACCTACCATGGAATCCGTCAAGACTACTACTGGCCAGGTATGGTAAATAGCGTCAAACAGTACGTCAAACAGTGTCAAACATGTCAGATGGCAGGTAAACCGAACATCTCTATTCCCAGAGCACCACTGACTCCCATACAGGTGCCTGCGGAACCTTTCCACAGACTTATTATAGACTGTGTTGGTCCTTTACCTCGGACCAGTTCAGGTAACGCCTATATCTTAACCATCCTGTGTCCTACCACCAGATTCCCCATAGCAGTTCCAGTAAAGAACATTACGGCTGCTACGGTTGTGAAACACTTGTTGAAGATCTTCACCCAGTATGGATTTCCAAGGGAGGTTCAGAGCGACTGTGGCACCAAGTTCACCAGTGATCTCTTCAAGAGGACACTGGAAGAGTTCAACATCAAACAGGTATCGTCCAGCCCCTATCATCCTGCTTCGCAGGGTTCTCTTGAGCGTAGTCATCAGACTATTAAAGCACTCCTGAAGAAGTTTTGTAATGAAACCTCTAAGGATTGGGATAAGAAAATCGACCTAATAATGTGTATCTATAGAAGTCTTCCCAATGAGTCTCTAGGAGTATCTCCTTATGAGATGCTCTACGGACGTAAGTGCCGTACTCCTCTCAAGGCTTTCAAAGACTCTCTACGTGATGCCACCTTCAGTGAGCATCAGAATGTGCCCCAGTTTCTTCAAAACCTACAACACATTCTAGAGAAGGTCCACAGTTTGGCCCAAGATAATCTATTGAAAGCACAGGAGAGGATGAAGGGGGTATAATCATTTTAAATTAAAAGTTGTTCAATTTGCTTATAAATTTATTTATGAAATGGTTATAGAAAGGGCTGCAACTGGTCCAGGTTTCACCATCACACCCTAAACAGAAAAGGAGAAAAAAATACACAACGTATTATGCAACGAATGTTCAACATTTTCAAATAATCTCAGGGAACACATGTGTCAACTAAAATCCTTTCTATAACACTCAGATATTAAATTTAGCAAATAATAAAGGATTGCTGTGAATAGTTTTATCAAAAAAGTGTTTAGTGCAATAATATAATTATTCAAAGTTACCCTTCCAAAAATATGCAATATATAATGTTTATAATTTTTTATAAAATCAACAAATGGACTTTGGACAAAAATGTCTAGTATGTACTGTAGAAGCACAAACTCTACATATAAGGTGTAATTTGCATGTAAATTGATTAATAAATGAAAACTCTGAAGTACTTTGAAGTTGTAAATTACTTTCCTGAGTAAAATAAAGATCCAAGTTCGGCCACCAGTAGCTGAGCTTGACTTCGACAGATTTCGTTCATAATTGGCACCCTTGCAGATAGGCATCCATTGAGCAAGGTGTGCAAGTTTCATGCAAATCCCTTGATAACAAACGAAAAAAGAAATTGACAAAAAAAAAGAAAAAAAGAAAAAAAATTTTTTTTACATATATATATATATATATTGCGCATACATATTACAATTATTACAAGAGTTTGTGCTTCTACAGCACATAGTAGACATTTTAGTTGACACATGTGTTCCCTGAGATTATTTGAGAATGTTGAACATTCGTTGCATAATACGTTGTGTATTTTTTTTCTCCTTTTCTGTTTAGGGTGTGATGGTGAAACTTGGACCAGTTGCAGCCCTTTCAATAACCATTTCATACATAAATTTATAAGCAAATTGAACAACTTTTATTTAACCAGAATATGCCCCCTGAAGACTCATTACGACCAGACCAGCAAAGTAAGGAAATTTAAGCCGGGAGACTTCGTACTTGCTTATTTCCCTATCCCAGGTTCTCCTTTACAAAACAGGTTTTCAGGACCCTACCGCATCAAGGAGTGCAGAAACAACCATAACTACGTTCTAGAGACTCCAGATAGGCGGCGGAAGACCCAGTTGTGCCACGTCAACCTCCTGAAGCTATATAACGGTACTCCTCCCACTGTCATGATTAATTACTCTTCCTTTAAAGAGTCATACATCCACAGTGAGACCTTCCATGCTTCTCCTCCCGAAAGCACTGACAAGGAGTCAGCGCTTTCTAATTCGGAAATCCTAACTGATCTTCCCAACTATTTTCAGGACAATCATAGTGCACCTCTCGTCAAGATCTTCAAAGAACATCAAGAGTTGTTCCGAGATGATCCCCAAGAGTGTAATGTTACCCAGCACGACATCCAACTGCTCCCTGACACCCGGCCGATTCGTCAACCCTTCTACCGAATCAGCCCTAGCAAGAAGGAAGTCATGCGTGCTGAGGTGCAGTACCTCTTGGATCATGGACTGGCTACACCTTGTGAGTCCCCCTGGGCCTCACCCTGTATCTTGGTGCCAAAACCCCAAGGTAAGGTGAGACTGTGTACGGATTTCCGTAAGTTAAACAATGTGACTGTCAAGGATGCATACCCCTTGCCAAGGATAGATGACATTCTTGACGCCATTGGTAATGCCCAGTACTTGTCCCAAGTGGACTTGCTTAAGGGGTATTACCAAGTGTGTCTAACAGAGCGAGCCAAAGAAATATCTGCCTTTATCACTCCCTTTGGACTTTTCAGATATGAACGCCTTCCTTTCGGACTATGTAATGCCCCGGCTACCTTTCAGAGAGCTGTCAACCGCGTCATCCAGGGCTTGGATAACACCTACGCCTATATGGATGATATCGTCGTAGCATCCAACACCTGGAGCGAACATCTGCTCCAGCTGCAACGACTGTTCGCCAAACTCCTGACAGCCGGCCTCACCATCAACCTGGGCAAGTCCACCTTCACCAAAGGTAAAGTGCGTTATCTGGGTCATGTAATTGGGAGTGGCAGCCTAGCTCCGTTAGACACACACACTCAAGCCATCCAGCATTATCCACAGCCTACCACCAGGAAGCAGCTCCTGCGCTTCCTTGGTCTTGCCTCCTACTACCGTAGGTTTGTGAGAAATTTTAGTACAGTCGCCACACCATTAATCATTTTAACCAGTCCCAAGCAACGGTATAATTGGACCATGCAGCAAACCGTTGCTTTCGAACAACTCAAATTCCTCCTCTGTTCTAATCCCATTCTCGCCTCGCCAAATATCACCAAGCCTTTCGTCCTTCATGTCGACGCCAGTGGTACCGGCATCGGTGGTGTCCTGATGCAGCAACGAGGCGAGGAGGTTCTACCTGTCAGCTACTACAGCTACAAGTTGAAACCCCACCAGAGGAACTACAGCACTATTGAAAAGGAGCTACTCTCCATCGTCCTGAATCTCCAGCACTTTGCTCCATACCTACAAGGTGCCAGGTCTACCACCATCTTCTCAGACCACAATCCTCTCCGCTTCTTACATCAAGCCCAATTCCATAACCAGCGTCTTCTACGATGGGCTTTATATCTGCAAGATTTCAACCTGGAGATCCGCTATATCAAGGGTTCTGACAACATCATAGCCGACGCCCTCTCCAGAGTCTATGAAGTAGAAGCAACTCCAACTATTACTCCACCACATGAAGACGTAACTTCTTCCAGAACCGCAGGCTTCGGGGGAGAGTTGTGATGATAATCTCTTTCAAGAGAGATTGAGCCTGCTCTTCCCTACATAATCACGTCAAAGTACAAGATACAATACAGAAGATACGTCCACCAGTATCGCCAAACGTTTTGCCAGAGAGCAAATCGTACCCTGCACACACCAACACCTGGCCACCGCCCGTAACCAGCAAACTGCTCATTCTCTGCCTGCCTGTTGCTGATTGGCTGGTGTTTCGTCGCACCTGCCCTCCGCCACCACCACAAGTCGACGTCTGGGCTGCAGCGCGCCAGTCTCGTCAGAATATCTTTGTGCTCCATGAAGTTGACATCTCTCGCTGGTAGACTAAGCCTTGGCTTTCGTGCAATAAGGTAGGTGGCAGCTAGAAGCCAGTATTCCAACACCCATTACATATTTTATTTTGCTATCACTGTAACTTACTTGTCTTAGCCTAACTTTTCATTTGCCAGTGATTATTCATGTTATTTTGTTTGTTGACTTGCCCTGCATATTTTATGAGATTACCTTTATTCATGTCTTGTTTTCTAGAGTAATTAAAATATCATTGTTTATATACTTGTGTTTTGTGTGTCTTCCCATTACCTTACCACAGACGAAAGGACAAACTTTTCTCTCTTTTTTATGATGTGACGAGGCCCTGCCCCCAGCTTTTGAAACAGCCGAACACAAACGCTTTACCGTCACAATATATATATATATATATATATATATATATATATATATATATATATATATATATATATATATATATATATATATATATATATATATATATATATATATATATAACTGAAAACTCACACCCCAGAAGTGACTCGAACCCATACTCCCAGAAGCAACGCAACTGGTATGTACAAGACGCCTTAATCCACTTGACCATCACGACCGGACATAATGAGGTGATAGCCGAGGCTATTTGAACCACCCCACCGCCGGCACTCGGATAGTAATCTTGGGCATAGCATTTTACCAAATCACCTCATTCTTTGGGGCACACGTGAGGAACACAAATGCGAACAAGCCTGAATGGTCCCCAGGACAATATGCAACTGAAAACTCACACCCCAGAAGTGACTCGAACCCATACTCCCAGAAGCAACGCAACTGGTATGTACAAGACGCCTTAATCCACTTGACCATCACGACCGGACATAATGAGGTGATAGCCGAGGCTATTTGAACCACCCCACCGCCGGCACTCGGATAGTAATCTTGGGCATAGCATTTTACCAGCATTTTTTGGTAGTGACCTTCTTAAGAAGGTCACTACCAAAGATACCTTACAAGCAGAACTTATTGCAGAAGGAGGAAAGAATCGAAGCAACTACAGAAGCACCATACTGTCCCCCGAGCTTAAAGCGGCAGCTAAAAGCCTTCGTGAGAACAAGGAGATAGTTGTCAGGAGAGGTGACAAGTCGCCAATATATGTCATTCTTAAAAAAGACGAATATCTGGCGAAAATGAACATCATACTCTCTGACCAAACTAAGTTCCAAAGGGTAACGAAGGACACTACAGCCGAATTAAAAGCAAAGGTCAACAAACTGATCGAAACTGTAAACGCCAAGAAATCCGGACTCCACCTGCCAAAGATCATTGGGGAATATAAACCTGGATATGCGTATGGAAATGTCAAGACGCACAAGCCTGGAAACCCACTTCAGCCAATCATTAGCCAGATACCCACACCCACGTACAGACTGGCAAAGCGACTCAACGGCCTGCTGACTCCTTATGTTCCTTGCGCCTTCAGCCTGAAGTCTCCAAAGGAATTTGTGGACTTACTGCGGGGCACACGGGCCACAGGGATAAGAGCCTCGTTGGACGTAGAATCGCTGTTTACCAACGTACCTGTGGACGAGACAATCGGAATGATAGCCGACAGAGTGTATCGTGATCCAGCCTGTACTCCTCTTGACATGCCAGAAAGTATTCTGAGGAAACTACTCCAAGCTTGTACTAAAGAGGCACCCTTCTTGAGCCCGGATGGGCACATGTATAAGCAAGTAGATGGGGTCGCCATGGGTTCTCCCCTAGGTGTCCTGTTTGCAAACTTCTACATGGGTACCATCGAGCAAAAAGTCTTAGTCGACATGAACTTGAAACCGGCCATATACTGCAGGTATGTTGACGACATTTTTACACAGGTACCTGATGTCAGACATCTGCAGAAGCTGAAGGAGGCATTTGAGCAGAGTTCCGTGCTGCGTTTCACTTACGAGACGGAAAAGGATGGAAAGCTGCCTTTTCTAGATGTAACAGTCATGGAAAAGGGCGGAGGTTTCCACACTGCAGTCTACACTAAGGAAACAAACATAGGAATGTGCCTAAATGCCAACAGCGACTGCCCTGACAGGTACAAGAGGAGTGTTGTTAACGCATACGTCGACCGTGCTCTCAGCCACAGCTCAGAATGGAAGCAAGTCGACGAAGAACTCTGTAGGGTAAGGCAGGTCCTAGTCAATAACGGCTTCTCCAATGGTTTCATCGAAGACATCATAAGAAGGAAAGTGAAAAGCCATGCAACCTCTGAAGAGACAACTAACACAACACCTATACCCCCTATTAGACTATTTTACAGGAACTTCTTTTTCACAGCTCATAAAACGGAGGAAAGGGTCCTGAAAGATATTGTTAATAGAAACGTTATCCCTACAGACAAAAATCAGAGGATACAACTGACGATTTACTATAAAACCAGAAAAACGGCCAGCCTACTCATGAGAAACTCTCCAGACACAAAACAGAACGCTTTAAAAGAGACTAATGTCGTCTATGCCTTCAAATGCCCACTTGGGGACTGTAAGCTCCAAAAAACCCAGTATATTGGCAAGACAACAACAACTCTTTCTAGGCGTTTAACGATGCATAAGCAACAGGGCTCCATTAAGGAACATATAATATCTTCCCATAACCAAACCATCGCCAGAGAAATCCTAGTAAACAACACAGAAATCATCGATAGATACAGCGATAGCAGGCGGCTTGACGTTTGCGAGGCACTACACATCAAGAAGTCAACACCAGCAATCAACAGCCAATTATTGCACAACTATATTCTACCCACCTCAAGACTCCGCTCCAATATAGAAGCATCAAGAAATATGGACCAATAGGCTTTCTACAAAACACTTCTATTCAATACCCATTGTTTCTGTTCTGTCTTGTGTTGATACTTTTAATACCCTATTAATATCCCCTCCTGTTCTGTCTTGTGTTAATGCCACATCACCCTTCCCACCTCACTCAAATGTAGATATAAAATCAGAGATACGTTCTAATCAGTTGTGTATTTATGAAGTCTTTGAAAATGTAATAAGTTTTACGAAACGCGCCCGTGTCGCGTCAGACTAGAAATAAAAATGAATTTTGGAGAAGTGATTTTTTATTTACCTCCAACAGTGAAGCGTAATGTACGAAAGATTGAGAAAATTCGTGTTAGAATTATTAATCTTACTTTTTCGGTCATATTTAATAATATATATATATATATATATATATATATATATATATATATATATATATATATATATATATCTTTTTTTTTATTTATTTATTTATTTATTTATTTATTTATTTATTTCGTGGTCTGACAGTGTCAGACCACGAAAAAAGGATTAGGACAGGAATTTTCGTATTATTCCTTTTATGCATTGTTGATTTTGCTGTTCAGGCATTTGACGAGTCTCGCAATGTTACTAGCATGGGGGAACCGGTCGGCCGAGCGGACAGCACACTGGACTTGTGATCCTGTGGTCCTGGGTTCGATCCCAGGCGCCGGCGAGAAACAATGGGCAGAGTTTCTTTCACCCTATGCTCCTGTTACCTAGCTGTAAATAGGTACCTGGGTATTAGTCAGCTGTCACGGGCTGCTTCCTGGGGGTGGAGGCCTGGTCGAGGACCGGGCCGCGGGGACGCTAAAAAGCCCCGAAATCATCTCAAGATAACCTCAAGATAGCATCAGCGTCGAGTTTGGCGATTATGTTCTCAAATTCATGGTCAGTTTGGGTCTTTGGAGAATAAAACAAACAAGACTAACTGTACACTGTATTTTGCGCAATGTTTGTTTTGTTCCTGCCTGGAACACCTTCAGGTGAGATATTATGTTTAGCATACATGGTTAGGGTGGATATACACACAAATTGAGGTGAGATACATGTTAGGTGAATTAATCCATGGGGCGCAGGCATTGGTGAATATTATCTTTCACTGGATGGGGTCTGGTTCTCAGTGATGGTATTGAGGCAAAGTCTCTGTTTTGGATGTCTAATTAGGTCTTTTTTTCTTTGATGAGGATTGCTTCTTGAGTTTGTAATATTCTGCTGTCAGTTGCATAGTCAAGTAACTCTCTGAGTTCCTCAATCATTTTTCTAGTGAGTACCACATTGTGATTAGTTCATATATAATTTGTTTGGGCTCATCCTTGTCGATGATAATTGATCTTTCTTGAAAGGAAGTAGTGGGATTATGCCAATATTGGCTGATTGAAGGTTACATCCTTTAAGGGGCAAGTGTACTCGTATTCCCAATTGTCTTTATGGGAAAAAGTTGCTTGTTCTATTTGACCTGTTCTTTATTATTAAGTTTGCTATCGTTTTGGGCTTAAAAAGAAAATTTTGACCTCAAGTTTTTGGTTATGATTAACAGTTGACCAAAGTCAGCACTGTGATTACATGTGATAGATCTGTCATGACATATAATGTCATTCATGACACCTGATATCTGTCATGGTATGGGGTATGTCTTGACGTATTGAAAATAAGCCACTATTACTTTAGAATATATTGAAATTATAGGCTGACATCCATAGCCTACGGATACAAAGAAATCACGTTCTTCCATGTAGAGGCGATGAGTCATATTTACATGGTTGAAGATATGATGACCAGACCACACATCAGAATATGAGGAAACAACGATTGTTTTATTGTTGCCGCCGGAGGCGGCTAGTTTATTGTGCACCCCATACCCATCCTGTGAGCAGTTGCGCAAAAAGCATTACAAAGGGCACAAAAGGTCTTTATCAGACCTCATCTTAGATTATTACATAAACAATTTCTTCAATCCTTCACACCTTATAGATACAATGTCAGCTAGTTACAGAGAAAGTGCTATTACAAGAGCTACATATTTACAGTAAGTCATCATACATTAATGGTAGGTCTTATCGCTAATACATAATAGTTTGGCCAATGGGGATATTACAGTCATAGGGTAGCTTCTGTTTATTATTAGTCCTCACAATACACTACTTGTTTCTGAATCTCATATGTCGTTCATCTACTGGAAGCGAAATATGGATACAGTGCAAGGATTTCAGGTAATTTATCCATGGTAATAAGATAGGTTGCCATATCATACAGCGTGAGTTTAGATTTATCTCTAAATGGCTCAATTTTATTACAATCCAAGAGATAGTTTTTGTGTGTGTGTCCCTGTCTTTGTCCACACACTTTACACTTTACATCATCTAGATCCCTATACAAGCCGAACTGCCAGAGATACTTGTAGCTAAGTCTTATACGAGCTGTGACAACATCTGTTAGTCTACTTACTTTGTTACTTGCCCCATACACATGTTTTACTTCACACATTTCATTGTGATGAACAATGGACCAGCTGGTTCCAGTTTGCACTGTTCTACTTTCTTCAAATTCATCCAGGAGTTCTTGTCTAATGATACTTTTAAGGGACCTATTTGATAACTCAAGATTTCGTTCAATACTGTCTTTATTTACTGCAGCCTTAGCAAGGGCGTCAACTTTGTCATGTTCCTGCAGGCCAATGTGAGAAGGAATCCTCAACATTTTTATATATACCATCTTGCTAAGTATTCTTACATATCTACGTCTAGCTTCCAAGACAAGCACATTATTACTTGATTGCAAACTGTTTATTGCTCGTAGTGAGGAAAGGGAGTCGGAAATAATTAACCTGTCTACTTCAGTGTTGTCAATAATTTCGATTGCTACCAGTATTGCTACCAACTCAGCTTGCATTGTGGATGCCCAGTTACTAATTCAGAAACAACGATGTTTCGGTTCATCCTGGACCATTATTATGTCCAGGCCGGACCGAAACATTGTTTCTTTATTGTCCGATGTGTCGCTAGTTATCACAAGATTCATATGTTAATAATACAGTACAAAGAACTCTTTGTTCTACCGAGGACTATACAACATGTATATACAAACCACGAGTCTTCCTACAACAAAGATGCCAACCCGTTCTCCTGAATAGTGCAATGTATTTTGACGTATAATTTCCTAAACGCTGAAAATCATGTACAAAAAGCTGGCGCGGGTTGCGAAATTGACTTATTGTCCCATTTTCTGATCATGAGTCCTCTGGTAGTGTTACGGTATCGACACCGTCACTGGAGTATAGAGTGGTGATGTCAGCGCCATCTATGGGTCTAGACTCCCACTCCCCGGTATTTGGTGTAACTCGGACAACGCTATCTGTTGGTGGTGGCGGGGCAGCAGTGAATGGCTCCGGTTTCCTGCCTCAATCAGAATGTGAGGTCGATGATGATGACCACTAGTAGGGGCGTATCAAGATCAACGTCATCTAGGTTGTGGCTGCAATGCACAATATCCATCACCAAGTGGACGAGTGTTATCCCATGGTTACCCAGTGTGCTGTCCATCTGGCTAATGACGTTTTTATGTCAACAGAGGTGACATATGTAGTTGCTGAGTAGGGCAGTTCACCTTGGGCAGTCCACAAACTCTTAGCTTGGTCCTGCGAGAGGACTAAGTAGCCGCCGTCGATCCAAGCAGTGTGTGTTAGCTGATGATATATGCAGTGTTTTTAAAGTTCGACGTACCTAGCATTGGCGCATAGGAGTTACGGAAGACAGTGATGTGTCTATTGAGAAGTGCTGGTAGCAAGCTCCTAGAGGCTTCTGCCAGGGTGTTAGCTACCCCTGTATGTGTATGTGTTAGTTTGGGACCCCCTGTCAGCGTGTTGCTGAAGCCCCTCTGCCAGTGAGAATCTGGAGAGTGAAGGTGGGGGTGTAGGCACATAGTGATACTGTGTGGGTGGATTGGCCCATGTAGAAGGTGAACTCGTCAGTGTTTGCCAGTACGAGTGGACAACGTGTACCTGGAATTTGGATTCACTGGGCTTGATGAACACTGTCGTTGTGTTGTGTCCTGTGTGAAAGAGACATCATTGTAAATAGGTGTAGTTATACTTTAATATTATAATATATATATTGGTGAAAATTGTGTATTGCTTATCCCTCCCCTCTATTTATTCATTGCACTAGTACTTGATACAGCCAGTTCTTGAAACCTTACCACCGACTTGGGGTTGGATATAGTAAAAAGAGGTCATAACAGCAAGAACCCGGTTACTGGCCCTAAGTGGCCGTAACAGGTAGGTTAGTTTCTGGCAATTTAATATGATAGTTTAGTGAGGTTAGGAGCGCTCGGGAGGACGGGCTGCACCATTACACCACCAGTACCCGACTCTGTCTGCATCACACAAACTATAAATATTTAACAGTTTGGTTACTTGGGATTCTCATTTCATTCCTACTTAAATGCTAACACAAAATAATAATTTGAGTGGTTACAGAAGCGGTTAAGAGGTGGGATGTCCATCCCGACTTTGCTGAGGTTGTTTATCCTGGCAGTAAATGACAGGATAATTTACTCAGTATAATGATGATTAAATATCATAGTTATACATTAATAATTAAATTAAGGACTCAATAATTAATTTATTTTTAACATGAAGATCAATTATTGGCAGCTAGGTTAAGATTTTAACTTACCAGTAACCTAACTGCTGCATTTGTTCATTTTCATCCTTATATGTCATTAATGTGTATTAAACTATCAGGAACCAGGGGGAAGCTCCCACCCCCACCAGATCCTCCCCGACCAATAGACAGACAGACTTCACTAGTGGAGGATAGACTCCACTACGGACAGGAGCTAAGCTGCTACTGTCATATAATTTTTACATATTATTTTCTTAAAAAATTGGTACCAGTTTTGCAAATTAGGGTGACTCTTTGACACAACATTTGATATCTGGCATAGTTGATAAGTCTTGATGAGTGATATGTGTTATCTTTCATGGCATGTCTATATGATATAAGTCATGATATACAGTATATGTCATGACATAAGATATCTGTCTTAACATGTTAAATAAATTATGACAAATTTGTCATGCCACACTTTCATAATATTTTATAAACGTCATGACATGTAATAAATATTATGATATGTGATTTTCAGCAAAATGTATCATGTATTTGGAAAATGAAAAGGAATATGGACTGTTAAGTCCTCCTGGGAAATATTGTGGATAAACAGATGGCAAACAGTTCACATGCAGAATGCGCATGTAGTCCAATGCAGTCACCGGAATCTGCGATTTCTTGGTGAACACATTTTTATCAACTCTTCGTTTGTCTCTCTTTGTATCGACGTTGCCCTCGAGCCTCCAACGTCGAATCCACCTGAACACCGTCGACACACTCACACCAGATGACTGAGCAATAGTTCGGTGGGACAATCCACACATCCACAGGTGCACAAACCTGGCCCGCTCACTCACATCTGTTGGCTTCATTATATTCGTCTGTGAAAATCGTAATTTGAATTACTGCCATGAATGTAATGTGTTGTTATTTTCAGATTATTCATCACGTGTGAATTTCTTCATGATTTAAACACACACACACACACACACACACACACACACACACACACACACACACACACACACACACACACACACACACACACACACACACACACGTGTGTGTGTGTGTAGGGGCCTTGTAGCCTGGTGGATAGCGCGCAGGACTCGTAATTCTGTGGCGCGGGTTCGATTCCCGCACGAGGCAGAAACAAATGGGCAAGGTTTCATTCACCCTGAATGCCCCTGTTACCAAGCAGTAAATAGGTAACTTGGAGTTAGTCAGCTGTTACGGG
Source organism: Procambarus clarkii (assembly GCF_040958095.1). Taxonomy (NCBI): domain Eukaryota; kingdom Metazoa; phylum Arthropoda; class Malacostraca; order Decapoda; family Cambaridae; genus Procambarus; species Procambarus clarkii. Next base: position 50,545,628 of record NC_091156.1, read on the forward strand.
CTGCTTCCTGGGGTGTGTGTGTGTGTGTGTGTGGTGTGGAAAAAAAATAGTGGTAGTTAGCAAACAGTTGATTGACAGTTGAGAGGCGGGCCGAAAGAGCAAAGCTCAACCCCCGCAAACACAACTAGGTGAATACAACTAGGTGAATGCATTCTCTCACACACAAACTCACACAAATTGCCGGAAAGCCTTTGATACAGTACCGCATAAGAGCCTGGTACATAAGCTGAAGAGACAGGCAGGTGTAGCTGGTAAAGTGCTCCAGTGGATAAGGGAGTACCTAAGCAATAGGAAGCAGAGAGTTACGGTGAGGGGTGAGACCTCCGATTGGCATGAAGTCACCAGTGGGGTCCCATACGGCTCTGTAATCGGTCCTATCTTCTTTCTGATATATGTAAATGATGTCCCAGAGGGTATAGAATCATTTCTCTCAATGTTTGCTGACGATGCCAAAATTATGAGAAGGATTAAGACAGAGGAGGACTGCTTGAGGCTTCAAGAAGACCAAGACAAACTGAAGGAATGGTCGAACAAATGGTAGTTACAGGTTAACCCAAGCAAATGTAATATAATGAAGATAGGTGTAGGGAACAGGAGGCCAGATACAAGATATCATCTGGGAGATGAAATTCTTCAAGAGTCAGAGAGAGAAAAAGACTTGGGGGTTGACATCACGCCAGACCCGTCCCCTGCAGCCCATATCAAGAGGATAACATCAGTGGCATATGCCAGGCTGGCCAACATAAGAATGGCATTCAGAAACTTGTGTAAGGAATCATTCGGAACTTTGTATACCACATATGTCAGGTCAATCCTGGAGTATGCAGCCCCAGCATGGAGTTCATATCTAGTCAAAGATAAGACTAAATTCGAAAAGGTTCAAAGGTTTGCCACCAGACTAGTACCCGAGCTGAGCGGTATGAGCTACGAGGAGAGACTACGGGAATAAAACCTCACTTCGCTGGAAGACTGAAGAATTAGGGGGGACATGATCACCACATTTAAGATTCTCACGGGAATTGATAGAGTAGATAAAGACAGGCTACTTAACACAAGGGGCACACGCACTAGGGGACACAGGTGGAAACTGAGTGCCCAAATGAGCCACAGAGATATTAGAAAGAACTTTTTTAGTGTCAGAGTGGTTGACAAATGGAATGCATAAGGAAGTGATGTGGTGGAGGCTGACTCCATACACAGCTTCAATTGTAGATATGATGGAGCCCAATAGGCTCAGGAACCTGTACACCTGTTGATTGACGGTTGAGAGGCGGGACCAAAGAGCCAGAGCTCAACCCCCGCAAGCACAATTAGGTGAGCACAATTAGGTGAGTACACACACACACACACACACACACACACACACACACACACACACACACACACACACTCTCTCTCTCACAGTTATATTGTGTACAGTACATATATTTTGCTATTTTATTGTATCCTGATATTATATTGTGTGCAAAGGAACTTTGTGACACACCACCAACTTGGTTTCAGGGATAGCAAGACATGCCTCAAAGGATTAATTAGATTCTACGACCAGGCAACAAGAATCAGACAAAAAAGAGAAGGGTGGGGCAGACTGCATATTTTTGGATTGCCAGAAACCCTTTGACTCAGTGCCTCACCAGAGACTAGTGCGAAAGCTGGAGATGCAGGCAAGAGTGAAAGGGAAGGTACTCCATTGGATAAGGGAGTATCTAAGTATCTAAGTAACAGAAGACAGCGAGTCACTGAGAGGGGTGAGGTCTCAGATTGGCGAGACCTCACCCATCAGTTGGGTCCCGCTAGGTTCAGTCCTTGGACCCATACGGTTTTATATATATATATATATATATATATATATATATATATATGTCGTACCTAGTAGCCAGAACTCACTTTTCAGCCTACAATGCAAGGCCCAATTTGCCTAATAAGCCAAGTTTTCATGAATTAATATATTTTCTCTAATTTTTTTCTTATGCAATGATAAAGCAACCTATTTCATTATGTAAGAGGTCAATTTTTTTTTATTGGAGTTAAAATTAACGTAGATATATGACCGAACCTAACCAACCCTACCTAACCTAACCTAACCTATCTTTGTAGGTTAGGTTAGGTTAGGAAGCCGAAAAAGTTAGGTTAGGTTAGGTTAGGTAGGTTAGTTAGTCGAAAAGCAATTAATTCATGAAAACTTGGCTTATTAGGCAAATCGGGCCTTGCATAGTAGGCTCAGAAGTGAGTTCTGGCTTCTAGGTACGACATATATATATATATATATATATATATATATATATATATATATATATATATATATATATATATATATATATATATATATATATATATATATATATATATGTCGTACCTAGTAGCCAGAACGCACTTCTCAGCCTACTATTCAAGGCCCGATTTGCCTAATAAGCCAAGTTTTCCTGAATTAATATATTTACTATAATTTTTTTCTTATGAAATGATAAAGCAACCCTTTTCTCTATGTATGCGGTCAATTTTTTTTTATTGGAGTTAAAATTAACGTAGATATATGACCGAACCTAACCAACCCTACCTAACCTAACCTAACCTATATTTATAGGTAAGGTTAGGTTAGGTAGCCAAAAAAAGCTAGGTTAGGTTAGGTTAGGTAGGTTAGGTAGACGAAAAAACATTAATTCATGAAAACTTGGCTTATTAGGCAAATCGGGCCTTGAATAGTAGGGTGAGAAGTGCGTTCTGGCTATTAGGTACGACATATATATATATATATATATATATATATAATATATATATAATATATATAATATATATATAAATATATATATATATATATATATAATATATATATAAATATATATATATATATATATATATATATATATATATATATATATATATATATATATATATATATATATATATATATATATATAATATATATATATAAATATATGTCGTACCTAGTAGCCAGAACTCACTTCTCAGCCTACTATGCAAGGCCCGATTTGCCTAATAAGCCAAGTTTTCATGAATCAATGTTTTTTCGTCTACCTAACCTAACCTAACCTAGCTTTTTTTGGCTACCTAACCTAACCTTACCTATATATATAGGTTAGGTTAGGTTAGGTAGGGTTGGTTAGGTTCGGTCATATATCTACGTTAATTTTAACTCCAATAAAAAAAAATTGACCTCATACATAGTGAAAAGGGTAGCGTTATCATTTCATAAGAAAAAAATTATAGTAAATATATTAATTCAGGAAAATTTGGCTTATTAGGCCAATCGGGCCTTGAATAGTAGGCTGAGAAGTGAGTTCTGGCTACTAGGTACGACATATATATATATATATATATATATATATATATATATATATATATATATATATATATATATATATATATATATATATATATATCTTCCAGATGGTATAGAATCATTCCTCTCATTGTTTGCTGATGAAGCTGATGCAAAATATACGAGGAAGATAAAAATGGAGGAGGAAAGTTTGAGAATATAAGAAGACCTAGACAGACTGAATGAATGGTCCAACAAATGGCTACTAAAGTTCAACCCGAGTAAATGTAAGGTAATGAAACTAGGCAGTGGAAACAGGAGGCCAGACACAGGATACAGAATGGGAGATGAAGTCCTTCATGAAACGGAGAGAGAGAAAGATCTAGGAGTTGATATTACATCAAACCTGTCTCCTGAAGCCCACATCAAAAGAATAACATCTGCGGCATATGCGAGGCTGGCTAACATCAGAACTGCCTTCAGGAACTTATGTAAGGAATCATTCAGAACCTTGTATACCACATATGAAAAACCAATTTTGGAGTATGCGGCCCTAGCACGGAGCCCGTACCTTGTCAAGTGCAAGGA